>NC_049906.1:25026167-25369404 GCF_001411555.2 Juglans regia | reverse complement strand
CACTGTTGGTTTGCTGGAAAAGAGTTGCTATGACTACTACTGTGGACCACTTTAAGGTGTTATTGGGTTTAAGGGGTTAGGTCTCTCAAATTGGAAGCTAAAAGCATTGAAAATAGTGACAAACTGGAACAAACATAAGGATTCAAAAATTGAAAGTTGCTGCTGCTAGAGGCTTTGGTTGGTTATGATTTTTCTTCTTGTTATAACTATTGCTTGAAGTAGATTATGCCACGAACTAGGGCTTTAGAAGGTTGTTGATGTTAGTTGAGTAGCCTTGAGGTAAGAGAAATCAAGAGGAAAATGTTTTGCTTCAGCTTTTTGTGCTCTTGCAATTGCAGCCAGTTACTGTCTCGACTACTGCAATATGGTGCTATTTCCGTATATAGGCTAGGTAAATGAAGGGAAGAGAAGGAAAAAGGTAATTTAAGCGCTATACATGAGAGGACCAAAAGAGTAAAAGAATATAGCAAAAAAATGGAGGACCCCGAGAAGTTGCAGCTCCAGCTACTACTTCTGTTTTTGTGGTTCAGTTTTTTCAAATCTCAGCTGCTAATGCCTCTTTTGATACTTAAATACACTTCTAGCTATAACACTGTGACAAGGGATTGGTAGAGAGGAAGAGAACTGGAAAGAGCAGACCCGAGAGCTTGAACTAAGCTGATTTATGAAAAACTGCAGATTTTGTTCTTGATTTTTTTGTTTTGCTGTTTGTGTGCTTCAATTACAACTCTTGTGGTGGCTGAGATACCTTTTTGAGTGGTCTAAAACAAGGTAAATCAGTGACTAAGGTGGGGAGAGTTGAGAGGAACGAAGGTTGAATATTTTCCTTACTGCTACAACATGATTTTTTGCACTCGTTTGGGAGTGTGCATATTGATTAAGGGTGTGCATCCGGACCGGTTTTTTTTCCGGTCCGGTCCGGAACCCGGAAACCCGGGTGCATCCGGGCGGTTATCCACCCGGGTTACACCCGGGCGGTTAATTATATCCCGGATCCGGTTACGGATCCGGTTACGTGACCCGGTTATCCGTAACCGGGTCATTTAAAATGAAAATATCCGCCTTTGTTTATCGTCTTCTCGCATCGATTAGGGTTTCATTCGAATCCACCTTCTCGAATCTGCTCTCTCATCTCGACCGTCTTCTGGAATCTGCTTCTCGTCTTGAATTCTTCTCGAATCCACCTTCTCTCTCAGTCTCGAAGTCCCTTCTGGCCTTCTCTCTCAAGTTTTTCCAATCCCCGAATCTGTTTTGGTCTTCTCTCTCAAGACTCTGTTCTCTCTCAAGTCTTTCGACCTCACCGAAACACGGAAACAAAAACTTCGAAGTGCTTTGCGCATCTGGGTGAGACACGCGGAGGCTACCGTCCATTTTCTCTCTCTCTCTAAGCTCTTAAGGTATTTTCCGTTGCTCTGTATGCTTATTAGTGGATTTTTTCTTTTGCTTTGTTTTTCACATGGGATTTAGTTGTAATCACTTTTTTATGTAATATTTTGTTTGTTTGATTTATATTATTTTTCATTTGATCTGTTTTTCACATGGGATTTAATTTTCTTGCCATTACAGTGGGTCTATGGCATTATGCCTTCTTGCTTTGAATCTAGATCGAGCTAGCTAAGACTTTATGAGTACTACTTGTCCACAGTCTTGCTTTGAATCAGCTGGCACATGATTTTTATTTTTTAAAGTGAACATAACAGCACATATTATTGCATGCTTTGCATAAACCATTTATGCAATGGAGAATTAGCAATTGACAGCTTTAAAACCACAATATGCAAGAAGTCATGTCTCTGGCTTCCAAAGTAACTCTGTAAAGAGGAAAGCTCTTTGAGAGACAATGCTCTGATGACTTCTGAATGCATGGAAGATTGGTATCTGATTTAGTTATGAACTTATGAGTAATATGGAATAGAAAGCAGCCATACCACATTTTGCAAGACATCAATGGCACAGGCTTCCAAAATATTGAGTATGCATTCATCCGAGCCATGCTACAAAATATTGTTAAAATTCAAATTCAAAATGAGAAACAATCATATCTAAAGATTAAACAGGGTTTTATTGCAAGTAATGTCGAACATTTTCAATGATAGAGGTGACATGCCACAATAACTATGCCGGTGGCAATAGATTATATGGTGCCAAAACATTGGGAATAGAGTAGCTGAGCAGCAAACTATACATTCCAAAGGTCATGAGGACAAAGTGGTAGGGCCCATATATTGCTAATGAGTGAAGTATGAACTTCACTGTAATGTCATGGGACTGAACCTAATGGTCCCATTTCTTTTATTTGCTTTTATTTACTGCAATGTAATGTTTGTTTTGAAATATTTAATACCAATAACTGAAATGTCAAATTCTATTTTGAGCATGGATTATTTTGCATACCCTTGGGTAATTGCTATAGAGGAAAATGTACCTAAGGAAAGTTAAATAAACATATTTTACATCTAAATTGAAATGAAAAAAAAAAAAAAAGAAAAAAGAACAATGATAAAACATAGCACTCCTTTATTCGGAATAAATTATTCCTAGAAGTTCAATGACTTTTTTATATTATTATTATAGGACAAAAGTTCAATAATTTAGAAGTTTAAAAGTTCAATAATTTAAAAGAAAACTGGAAAACTAATTAGTATTAAGTGAGAATTTGTAGTTGATCTTAATATTGGCTTAATATTGTTATAGACAGCAGTACTAGTTCGAATTACTGATTAATATTTTCAATTACAAGATGGCATGCAGAGATAGGATTGACAAGTCACAAAATGTTTTAAAATGTTTTGTTTGCTTGCTTCTTGGAATCGAATCTTGGAAATGGTAATATGACAAATGTGTTGACATCAGCTATGGTATCATGGAGGCTGCATGCACTGCCTTCTCGTTTATTATTAAATACATCAATCAATTCACTAGAGAAATTTCATGTTGAAATAACTGTAGATCAGAACTGCCATGCAAATGTCTGTTTTATTACTTAAGAATGATCTAATTGGCCAAGTTTCTTGCTCTCTGTTGCCTGCTCTTTGATGTGCTTGGACTTAGATACACGCACATATACTTCCAAAGGTTCCAAAGGTTCTTGCTCTCTGTTGCCTGCTCATTGTTTTTAATGTTATTAGTCTTATACTGTCCCTGAAATCAGAATATATATTGTCTGAAAATTCTCCAATCATGGGATGATTTGTTGTTCAGTTTTTTGGTTGGTATGCAACAATGTTGTCTCCTATTAAAAGAAGATCGTTTCATCTTTTTGCTTCAATCTTAATTGGATAACTTGACACATATTCCACCATGCCAGGTGGTTCTCTTTTTCTCTTTGATAGGAAGGTGTTGAGATACTTTAGAAAGGATGGACATAATTGGAGGAAGAAAAAAGATGGAAAGACCGTGAAGGAGGCTCATGAGAAGCTGAAGGTAAGTTTGCAAAACACTGTTTTGAAAACAGTCATTATGGGTAGAGGGAGTTACTCATATCTCTTTTTCCGAGATTTGTTTGATGAAAATAATAGTTCTTCATGAATTATATTAAATTTTCCCAAGCGTCTGATAGGTAACATTCTGTAAGTTTTTCCCATTTTTGCCAACCTTGAAGTAGCATCTTTCTCTTTGTTGAGCAATCTCATTTTTTACCTGTACTTCTTTCAGGTATATTGATAGTAGTGGAGTGAGTGGACCAATACCACAAGAACTTGCAAACTTAAAATCCCTACAAATTCTGTACTTAATTTCTCTTCTCTATGTACTTGAACATGGTGCTTTTTGAAATATCAGAGTATTATGATATTTGATATATATTATGTTGACTGGTACTGCACTTTCTCTTTCATAGGCGACTTCAAGGTTCCTTGCTTGAAGGTCCAATCCCAAGCAGTTTTGGTGCTCTAACTAAGCTAGAGAATCTGCAATATCAGTTTTACTTCCAAAATAGCACTGGATTAATACAAGATGTGAAGACTAATAAATTTTGATCTTTGTAAATTTATGTTTTAGTTTAATTAGTTGTGATGTATTATTATTTTTTTTGTTTTTTGTAAATTTACGTCTTCCATTGTAATGTAACAACAATATTTTTATTTATTTTAAATTTTTATTATCAGAATTTAAAAAAAAAAAAAAAAACTAAGTGCTATAAAACATTTTTTCAAGTTTTAAAGTCTTTAAAAAATAAAAAATAAAAACCGGATTAAATCCGGGTTATAACCCGGATTACCCGGGTTTAATCCGGTTATAATCCGGATCCGGATTAAATCCGGATATCCGGTTACAATCTGGATATCCGGATTGAATCCGGTTATCCGCCCGGATTAAATCCGGATTAATCCGGGCGGATAACCGCCCGGATTTTAGCATCCGGATCCGGATCCGGTTATGGCCGGATATCCGGATCCGGATCCGGATGAACACCCCTAATATTGATCCATTGCTGATCCCTCCCCCACTTCTCTCTCTCTCTCTCTCTCTCTCCATTTGGCTTTATTCTAGAATTTTATTGTATCCTCATCTGTTTCAACAAAAGTTGATTTTCATTCTGAAAAAAGAAAAAACAAAAGAAGTTGGGTTTCTACATTCTTTATTTTTCATCATTTAAGGCTTAGCTTCTAGCAATGTTGCAGAGGAACTCCCATATTACAAATTGGCACTCCAATGGCCATATTCTGTATGCAATAATGTGGGTCGTGGACATTGTTCGAAACCCGGGGTGAACTATCAAAGTTTTTTAATACACGGACTGTGGCCATCAAAGAAATATTGTCTGGGAAAGCAATTGACAAGTGATAGGCAGGTAATTAGACTACATTACAGTCACGTTTGCTCAAAAATCCTTTCACTCGGTTTAAATTTGATATGTATATATCTTGGCATGACTTGTAGTTGAACTTGGCATTAAGAAATTCTCTAGAACGGTATTGGCCTAGCCTTCGTCACTTGGATGACTTCAGCTTCTGGAAGTTCGAGTGGGACAAACATGGCAAATGCTTTTGTCCAGAGCCATCTACATACTTCAAGTATGCAATTGATCTTAGAAACGGCTATGCCGATGATCTTGGTTTAGGTGACAAAGGTTCGTTTTATAATTTTTCATGTGGTTACTCGAACAATTTGAAGGTAGTGAAAAAATTAAGATTTCTCAGATGCCATCTAGTGCAAATTGTTTTTATTTATAGAATAGAGCCATAGAAATGCTTAAATCATTTGTTGTTTCAATTATTTTTTTTTTATCGGTTGGTTTGACAATTACAAATGGGTATTGTAAATAAGGATATTCCGGTTAGTGCCACTTGATTATTCATATCAACTGATTTGTAAGTTCTTTTCCACGCTTCTAAGGATGTCCACCGGGACCCAATCCATACAATCAGACAACTATCTATGATGCGTTGTTTAATGCACTTGGGGGCAAACATGGAGAATTGAGATGCAACAAATACTGTAGGCATCTGCGGCTAGTTGAGGTTCATATTTGCTTTGACCGTCGAAACAAGGTTTGTGATTGTCGGTCCAGAGGATCATGCGGTAACGATGAAGCATTAGTTTTTTTCCCCAAAGGATAAATTAATGGGTATGTTTTCTTTTCTTTTTTTTTTCTTTTTCCCCTTTGTTGGGTTTCCTTCATTCCGCCATTTTCTTTATTAGTAATGTTATTAATATTATCATGCTTAGTGATACTTGTTGATTTGACACATTTTAAATAGTTCTATATTTCAATCACTTAGAAAATTATATCTAACATTTTATACTATAACTCCGAGCAAGCGTCTATTTTATAATCTTTATCATTCATTTTATATTATTTTTTTTAAATCTTACCGAACATAAGAAATATCCTGCATGTTAGTGGATGACAAGTAGAAATAGAGGATTGTTTTATCTTTTATCATGCTGATCCAAAACTTCTGTAACACGCTGAACGCACAGATCCAAGGACAGGGACGACGGAAGGGTGTGGAAGCCTTCTAAAAGTGAAGTATGAAGGGCTGGAGAAGTACAAAGGCAATTCAGTTCAATTAGCTAAATAAGTTGAGTTGCTGGTGGGCCATGGGCTTGAGTTCATTTAGGGCTTGAGTTCATTTATGTTTCAGTTATCTTCCTTTATGTAGCGCTTGTGTTATCTACCGTGAGTCCTTGGTGAACTTTTGAATGTAAGAACTTTAAATTTTGATTCCTGTGCTTCAATTCCTGTGCTGCATGATGATTGAATCGAAGCGAATCAAAATATATATGCTCTGTTTGATAATTCGAATAGGAGTGAAAGTTGCTGCTGCACATTTCTGCTGCTAGAGGAGGCTTCGGTTGGTTATGATTTTTCTTCTTGTTATAACTATTGCTTGAAGTAGATTATGCGACGAACTAGGGCTTTAGAAGGTTGTTGATGTTGGTTGAGTATAGCCTTGAGGTAATAAGAGAAATCAAGAGGAAAATGTTTTGCTTCACACTACAAGAAATCTGGCCTTTTTCCAGCGCTCAAAATCGTCGCAAATACCTTTCAGAATCGCTACATTTGATCATTTTTGGTGATCTATAAATCGCTGCAGGTTCGCCGAAATCCTAAAGCCATTTTTTATCAATTTCGGCGATAGGCAAAAATTGTCACAAAAAACTACTATTTCCAGCGATTTTAGTCTGTCGAAAATGTTCAAAAAATTGACAGAAATGGCCTTCCGGTTACCTTTAAAATCGCTGAGAATTACTATTTCCGGCAATATGTATCGTCACAAAAACTTAATAAATTGCCGCAACTCACTTATTATTTTTCTCAGCGATTTAAAATTATCGCCGTTGTGAAGTATTTCCAGCGGGTAAGTTTCGCCGCAAAAAACTATTTTGGCGATTTCATGTCACGGCAAATATATTTCTGCTATGAAAATTTCGGCAAGCAAAACTCGCCGGAAAAGATGTTTCAGAAAATAAAAAAAAAAAATGCACAAAACAGTATAGAGAAAATATTATGCACATCCAAGTTTTGCAAGCTTCACAATTTTACCTTACACTATGGATTGCCCTAATATTCTTTTTACATACTCAAAAAAGATCCAAAGTCTATAGTAACTTAAATAAAGAACCGAAGATCGAACTCTTATTAGATTCCATAGCCTCAAGAGTTCGATCTTGTCAATGAAACTAAGAGTAGAGCAAAACAAGATAAGAATCAAGAGGCTATTATCATTAATTCAATCGATAACATATCTGGCTAAGTAAACAAACCCCCAAACCATGAACCTCAATTCTGAGAGACATTACAATTTTAATCAGGTCTGTACTTGTGTGAACCGCAACCAAATGAGATTCCCACTCCCAGAGTTGATAGACAACGTAAATCTTGGTGGACTCAGGAGTCTGACACTGCCAGTAAAGATGACAAACAAACTAAGTTGAAATGTGGAACAAAAAGTTCTGTCCTCTTTCTTTCAACTTTTATTTTGCCTAAAGAGGTTTGTATTGAAATCTTGGTTCCTGTTATATAGTTGATCAACTATATAACAGGAACAAGATCATTTAAATATTGTCGACCAATAATTGCAGCTTATTTAGTATTTGCTATGTTGTAGGCAAATATTAAATAAGGAGGCCAAATGCCAAAAGTTGAAATGTGATATGTTGTAGGCACACAATGTTCAGTTTTTTCTTTCCATTTTCTCAATAGAATTCCTAACATTCTTTGTCTTTTCTGGCCAATGTATGAGTCATATCAAGTAGTGTTAACCCTTTAACAGACATTGTTCCAAAAGAAAATCACATTTACACGGCTCACCTGTGAGCTTAGCTCAACAAAAAAAATTTTGGGCCCATCATGTATTAGGCAAGTATTGAATGTTCAACTTGATTTTTTAAACCTTAAATCAGGTTTAGATATCAGGTAACAGTGGCCTTCAGTAGCATGTTATCAGGAAATTTATGTTGTCTCTCATTAATATTAAAAACAACAGAAACTAAATACACCGTAAAATCAATGGAAAAGTGTCATGCAAAAGCATGTGATATAAGAGTTGGAAGAGAGAGGCACCTTTAATGATGCACATATAGCATCCTGGTTTACAAGTACTACTCCATCCATGAGTTCTCTTCACAACTTGAAAGTTTCTTCCCCAACCACTTCCATAGCAACTCCATCTGCAAATCCTCCTATATTATCCAGCATAATTCGCTGCCCATGGAAAAGTGATAGTGCCATTGAATTTGCATCATATGGCTCCACCCCAATAATCTTGACCTATAATGCCCGAACCTAGTCAAATAGCGTTACAAAATTTTGGGTCTAGTTAAAATCGTTTGGTTCATTAATAATTTTTTTTTTTTAAGAGAGTTTAGGTCTAAGTATATTTATTTTATGTTATTTTATTTTATTTTTATTTTTTATTTTTTTTAGTTTCTTTTCTCTTTAGACTTAAGAACCGGTCCTTGATAGCACCCAGAGCACGTTGCACCCGTTTGCCATTTTCATGCATTCCCTTTTCATTCCCTTCATCTAGGTTTTCCCGTTACTATTTATATCTCCTATTTATTCATACTTATACGGTTATCATCTCAACCCTAGACTAAGTGCTGCTCGTCCTCCTCTTCGCCAATCCGAGATCCCTTCTCCACTGCGCTAGCAAGTTTCATTGCTGTTTTTCTTTTTTCTCTTCACGTCTCAACCTCCATCAACCACTGTACCCACTCACTGCCGCTGCCCTCATTTTCACGCCCCAGCACACAAGAAACCGTGGCCTTGCAGCCAGTCCCTACACTTCCGTAAAGCACCAAACCGCAAGCCTCGGTTGCGTTCAGCAGCCCCATCACCCCCCACAGCCAGGCCAACACGTCGTTCTCCACCGAACTCAGTCCACGGACGGAACCTCAGCCACCCAGGTCCACCACTCAAGCCGCGCGCCACCACCCTCTCCACGTAAACCCACCTCTGTTTGCACCACCGAAAACAGAGCACCAGCCTTCCTCCATAGTGAACCCCAGCGCCGCCACCCAAACTGCTCAGCCTCAAGCGGGAACAACCGGAAGACGCCGGTCGTACGCTTAGGTCCGTCGTGACCACCCTCGATAAGCCAAGCTCTGTCTACGTGC
Organism: Juglans regia; assembly: GCF_001411555.2. NCBI lineage: Eukaryota > Viridiplantae > Streptophyta > Magnoliopsida > Fagales > Juglandaceae > Juglans > Juglans regia. Next base: position 25,360,338 of record NC_049906.1, on the reverse strand, counting down.
TCTGTCTCCCACCGTTATCTCTCGCTCACCTCTCCCTCTCTCTCTCGTGCTCAGCGCAGCTCGATGGAAGCTCCGCCGCAAGCCTGCTCTCCAGCCGCTCCGCCACTGCCTACCCAGTCCAGTCATCGCACGCTGCCGCCTAGTTTCACCTTGAGTAAGCCCTGCCGCAACTCATGTTTTAGTCTTCTTTAGTGTCTGTTAGTTGACTACAAGGGAAACAGTATATATTAGATATTTCGGTAAAGAAGAAGAGTCTGTTTTTACCTTCCTACCCTTTTATTTTCTAAAACATGCTTTAAATTTTTGGAAAGGCTTTCAATGGACTACAAGACTTATGCTGATGACTTAGTTTTAACTGATTAGTGTTTAAATCTAATGAGCTATTTTTTTTGTGGACTGGGCTTGAGATTAATGAGACATACGTCATTTTGAAAGACTATTTTTTTTATTTTATCAGGCCTGATTTTATTATGTTTGATACACGGTTTTAGTAAATTTTTTTTTTTATTTGGGCTGCATGTGGATTTATTTGGTTAAGTTGGTATTTTTAAGAGACTGATATTTTATCGGAATATATATTAAGTAAATATTGATAAATTTTTTTTAGAATGATTAGTAAGTGCAAAATCTTATTTTGAATCATTTTAAAAGAATATTTTTGATTTAAACAAAAGCTATGGTTTTAATGGTTTCGATATAGTTATGTTCTTTTTTTTAGTTTTATAATTTATAGTAAGGCCTCATTCGTAAATAAGTTAGAATTTAATGTTTTAGTCGGAGTTATTAAATTGGATATTGATGAGTTTAGAAAGTGATGCTAGTATTTTAGGAATAATGAGAATTTTCGATTTTGAGGAATTAAAAATAGGTTATTTTAGAAGTTTAGGCTTAAATATCGAAATACGAGATTGAATAGAAATTTATGAAAATTTACATGATTATTTTATAGGTGACGATTAAGTTTGTTCGGCATTATTGAGGAAATTTTCGAAAAAGCTAAGAAGTCCAGGTAAGCGGGGTCCCTATACTAGATTTGCATAAAAATAAAATAGACTGAGGTTGATTTTTGAAAATATGCATGTTTTGTTATGAAAAGAGATTCGAAATACCTCAGTTATTTTTTTTCTGCATTACTCATGAGATTCTATTTAAAAAAAATAAAGTATTTTCTGGCATGACTGGTGTAGACATGAACTATTTTGCATTTTGTTTCTAAACTGTGCAAAAGAGAGCGAATATGAAAGTTTATGCATAAAATTATGTTTTGTGACTTTCTGAAAACTCTGTTCTATTCTGAATATGTTCTTTACCCTGATATGATGAAATTTCTAAAAGCTTTTGGCATGACATTCTGAATTGGGATGTGGTTTGTGGAAGGTGACCTATTTGACCTACCACGGGTGCTAATAGTGGCTTCTGTTTGGGTTGGTACCAACTGTTCTGTTTCTGGTGCACCCACTTTGGAAACAAAGTGGTTTTCTGGTGGTCTTTCCTGTGTGCACACTCGGGGCTCCGAGAATAAATAAGGGGAAGATTCACATTCTGTTTCTGCTCGGTTAGCTACCGGGATTTGCACAACCCTACCACGGGGGTTAAACATGGCCTCTGTTGCGATATGATACTCTGGTACGATGGTGGTCAGTTATGCTATGCCAAAAGAATTTGAATAAGAATATTTTTGAACTTTTGCTCTGATATTTTTATAACATTTTCTGACTCTGTATTCTGAAAATAAAAAGTGTTTTGTTCTGCATTATGAAATCTGTAAATGCTCATGTTTGCATACTAATATATGTTCTCTGCTTACTGAGTTGTTGATAACTCACCCCTATCTCCATAATATGTTTCAGATAATTTTGATGCAACAGCTGGAAATCAGGAATAGGGAATACTTGCAAATTTTGTGGATCATATAAGACTATGTGCCCTAGGGTACAATGACTTTTGGAGAGTCTTTTTGTAGCGTTGATATTTTATGTGGCTTTGGTATGTTGAGTATTGGATATTTTTAGTCCTTGTAAAAAAGTTTATCTATATCAATGAGACACCACTGAGGCGCCCTTATGTAGGAACATGGATATTTGTGTTGAACAAATAGGTTAACATGTAATGGAGATTCTGGTTTATTTTAAAAGTATTATTTGGAAATGACTTTTAGGTGATATGAGTTAACTCTCCGGACCCCCGGGGTCGGGGCGTTACATGACCTACATGTAAGATGTTACAGATAGCGATTATTATGGTCTTACTCACATGTAAAATATGCAGATACTTCCGTTTTTTTTTTTTTTTTTGGCACTGAAATAAAATATTTTAAAGAAAAAATGAGAATAACTGGATGGAAAAATTTGAACTTTGGATATGCCCTGTCACATGGAGGGATGACTTCTTCTGTTTTCCCACTTTCTTTAGGTTGAGAATTGAAGAGGACCTCAATGCACTAAATCCTACCCTAAAAAGGTTATTTTCTAAGATTATATTGAATGTCACGAGAAAAATTAATATATATATATATTTTAAAATTTTATGTTACATATACCTGAAAAGATAAAAACAAAAGAAATATAATGATACATCTATACCATTTTACATATATTTTACAGGTCGTGCCACCTCTAAAAAAAAAAAGAAGTTAAGATTCATCATTATTTCCAGCTTGTACCTCTCCATGACTCCTTTCTCAATCTAGGACTCTCTCTCTAGTCTCATGCAAGAGCACCCCTTACTTCTTAGCCATAGTCATCAGCCCTCTATAACAAAGACTAAACACAGCCAAAACTGGGGAACTAGAAGATATATTATCATCTCAACTTGATGATTTTGTACACCTATAAAGTCTTTAGCTTTTGTGTACCCGCCTCTCATTTATCTGTAAATAGAAAGATGCATGTCAAACAGAGCTCTACAAGACTCTCCGTTCTACGCCACCACCATCGGAGGTTCTCACTCTCTAACAATGAATTCTACCCATTAAGATGCAGTTTCACAAACATCAATCAGTATATTCATCAAGAAATATTATTTACATGTTAGAATATTTTAAATATGGGGTTCATTTGATTGCACATTTTATAAAACGGGTTAGACATATATATATAATTCACAATGATATTTTGTTTTAACCCACTAAGTTGAGTGATCATTTGGGGTTTTGTTGCACCTTAGTAATATAGGATTATATCCTATTTATATTGTGGTATAATTACGTATGTAGGCCGGGAAAACCAAGGGTCTTGATTATGAAATTTTTATAGACCCATATTAATTTGAGTCCTTAATGGGTGGACTCCATTAGTTTTCATTTATAAGAGGCTAGGTCCCTCCTCCTCTCCATATGTCCATTGGCTTGCTCCATTGATAGCTGATAATTTGTGAGGAGCAAGGAGGAGAAGATCTGTACATATGCATTCTGCAAACATGGCTTCCTCAGGTATATTTTCACCATTTTCGTTTTCAAGATTGCTATTTTAGATTCTGATTTCTAGCATGTATTTTCGTGTATTTTTACATTACATACATAAATCTTGTGTACTAAGTTGCACCAAAATTTGAAACAGAAGACATTTAAGTACTCTAGGAGTCTTGGTACAACAATGAACATGTGAAAACACTAACTTACAGACAAATGAGCAGGAGATGTAGAAGTTCCAGATTTTGTTGACCGTGTAATGAAATCCTTGGTACAACAATGAACATGTGAATATTTTCCTCTTTTACTGTCCGGTAACTTTTCTAAACTAACACTGGCCCATAGATGACACCTTAGAGAACTGAAGTCTAGAAAGAAGTTATGAGGATTGCGCAACAAGGTTGGCACAGTTAATAATAGCATCCCAACAATTAACTAATAACGAATTAATGCTGGTTGTATGTCTGTCCTACGTCGTGTTCTAGAAATGGATGTCTACCTAATTAGTCAAGGAGCATTAACAAGAAAATTAATCGTTTTAAGGATCTCCTAGCTACAAACCATCAATTGGTTTTTCTTCAACAATATTAATCCTTGTGAAAATGTTCACAGTTAATGTAAAATAATCATTTTAAATTTCCCATTTTCTTTATGTAACTAGGATTTAAGTACAGCATAGACCATTGTCTTGCCCTCACCAGGAGAAGAGCATATGGGGAAGAAGTCATTTTTCCTCAACAGAAATCTAATTAACAAAAGATAAAACCCACAAAAGGCAGCTTTTCGTGTCCCAGCTTTTCAAGGTATACCAATTTAGTTCATAAAGTACTATTTCATTTGATTATAAGGGTACTTAATTACTAAATTGGTTCCCATTCTTTGCCTTTTAAAGTAATTAGATTACTCCATGTATTTTTAAATTGTGAGACCTTATACTTTACGTGTATGATCTCAATCTTAAAGTATGTCTATTTTTTATCGCTCAATATATACACTTGAACCGGGCTGAAACTAGAAGCCAGGAAGTAGCATGTATGCATTGAAGTACTAAAGATTACATGTACATGGTATATATCGGCCAACTTATAATTTTCCAATTGCCTAGCTATCTGAACTGATCTAAATTTACCAGAAAGAAAAAAGAAAATTAGACGTTTTGGGAGGTCTAGGTTGGGGACCAAATTCCTGGGGTAGTCATGTCATGTACATCAAGCTCTTGAATGAAACTCACTTGGATCCTTTTGCAATCCTGCCAAATTATTCCATATATCATCATTTTCACGTGAAATAAACTTACAGTATTATGAGAGCAAATGGAAATCGTGGTCTTGTCTCTTTCAAAATATACAGAGATCAGTGAATGCTTAGCAACCACACGTTTACAATGAAACCAATGTCAAGCTAAGCCTAACAGCATCAAGTAGAAAAGATCAACACATCCACATATTTACATGAACAAAACATGATCCAGCGGAGCATACTTATCTTGCCAACTTAACCAACTTACTCAAATAACTTAGGTGCATTTTTCTTCAGTAAGCATTAGAAGTCTTTCAGGTTGTAAGCAATCAAGTTCTAAGCTAGTATTTCTTTACAACTCATGCACTGGGGAAGCAAGAACATATAATGGACCTAACTACTCTTTTTTCTTCCACTGAACAGCTTCATTCTACTATTATCATAATACATAGGCTGGCAGGTCTAAATGAACCACCATCAGTGAAAATAAATGGAACACGAGGACGAATCAATTATCATCAATCAAATAGTTTGCCCTCCAATTATCATCAATCAAACTGTTTTTTTAATGCTAAGTAAAATTATTGCTCTAGATATCCCATTAGCTCAAATCTGCTCAATACAATGATTTCTTATGTTCACTCAGAAAAAGCAACAAAAGCCCCCAAGTGTTAATAAGAAAACTTATTTTATTCTCCGTTCTTGTAAGCAATGGTATCATTTTTTTTTTCACAGATCACCTAGCATGTATCCTTTAAACGCATGTATAGAAATCTCTTTAACCTAATATACATACAGTTATATGTCATAACTAAAATGCATTCAATATAAAATGGGATTTAACATTTCATGACTCTCGGCTAATAGCAGGTGTGATGCTTCAATATACCCACACAAAAACACATAAGTACAAACATGCACATGCATTTGTTCTTAGATCTATGGAAAAATCTGAAAGGAAAATAATATAGTATAGTTTTAAAATTATATACTTTAATAAATCAATAAGCTGAAATCTTGATATATAAATAACCAGATATTACTAAAATGAAATATAAAATTTAATTTAATAAAGATTTATACAGAAATGAAAAAATCCACAAACACAAACCTCAAACTAAATAGCCCAAACCTAAAAAATATTGTGTTCTAGCATAATGAATCAAAATTAAAAAATCAGCAACTTAAGAAATTTATATGTAGTACGTATAGTTGAAACAATCCAAATTTGCTTCGAATTTGTCATCAATCTAAAGCAAATTAGCAATGAAATGCAAACCAAAAAAATTAAATTGATATATCTTTTCTAGCAAATTTAAACTTTGATCTCACTCTTTCAATTTGATGAAACAAATCGAAACAGTGAGATCACAACCCAAACTCCCAACATGCAAACCCATAACATATAAGCAAATAACATACAAAATAAAAAAAATTGAAAAAACTACACATCAAAGAATGAAGACATTTATTTTCCTCCTATATATATTTATATTCCTTCTCCCTCAAATAACTCATGTAGATCAAGATGAAACAAAAAGAAAAGAAATCATGTGGATGCTCAATTAAATAAAGGTATGATTTTGATTAATTCAGCTCAATCTATCAATTGCATGCCAGAAATATATGCACAAATTAAAGAAGATCAAATATATATATATATATATTCTATGAGCTACTGAACCTCAGCTTTTGATCAATCACCTATATATGGCCTCAAATCCAGACAATAAAGCTTATAATTCACTTTGACTGATCATAGTCATCAGAATCTACATATATATATAGTACTATTCATGTTTCACGCTTAACTTTTCAAGGTCGAAGCACGTTATCATGATTAACTTGGAGATTAACTTGAAAACCCATACCAGGGGTGGTCGTGGTGGTAGCTTGGCGTGGAGTGGTGGCTCGGGAGGAGCACGGCGACGCTGAGGAGAGCTGGTGGTCGTGGGTTGCGAACAGAGCAGGGGAGAGAGGGAGGGCCTCGGGTTGCTCGGCTAGGCGTGGAGGAGAACGGGGCTCCGACGGAGGACTGTCGACAGCGCTGAGATGTGGGTGGTGGCAAACGGTGCCCCCAGCGGCGGCGATATAGAGAAATCCGAGAGAGAGAGAGGTGAGGCTAGATTTGGGGAAAAGGCAAGAGATCGGCGCGGGGGTTGGGGGAAAAGGAGGGGTTGGCTGTCGAGGTGAGGTGGCGGTGGCATGGTGGGGTTGTCGGTGACGGCTGTGCGTGGCGGACGCTTGAAGGAGAAGAATGTGTGGAGAGGGGGGCAGGGGGGCGGGGAGAGTTCTGTGCGGGAAACAAATGAGGGAAAAACCTAACCCGCTGGATTTAAATTTTATGTGCTTTTTCCGACGATTTTTATTCGCCGCTAATAAGTTTTACTTGTAGCATATTTTGTTACGGCAACAATTTTCGCCGCAAAAGCCATTAATTACCGCGATTTTTCATTTTGACGGAAAATTAACACGCTACAGTGCAAAATCATTTTTTGTGGCGAAAAAAGTCGCCGCTAAAGACGGAAAAGTCGCTGCAAAAAGTCAAGCCAAAATTATTTTTCTCCATTTCCCAACATGACAGAGGAAATTGAGCGGTGACTTGAAAATCGCCGGAAATAGAATCTATTTACAGCGATGTTTTTTGCAACGATTTTAAAATCGCTGGAAAAGGCCTGATTTCTTGTAGTGTCAGCTTTAATTTTGTGCTACTGCAATATGGTGCTATTGTCGTATATGGGCTTAAAGTAAATGAAGGGCTATACATGAGCGAACCAAAATAATAAAAGAATATATAGCTAAAAAAATGGAGGACCTGGAGAAGTTGCAGCACGAGCTGCTACTTTTGTTTTTGTGGTTCAGTTTGTTTCAAATCTTAGCTGCTAATGCCTCTTTTGCTAGTTAAATACACTTCTATAACGCACATGTGACAAGGGATTGGTAGAGAGGAAGAGAACTGAAGATGAAAACCAAAGGATTGGAGTTGGAAAGAGCTGACCGAGAGCTTGAACTAAGCTGATTTATGAACAACAACAGATTTTCTTCTTGATTTTTCTGTTTTGCTGTTTGTGTGCTTCAATTACAACTGTTGTGGTGGTTGAGATACCCTTATGAGTGGTCCAAAACAAGGTAAATCAGTGACTAAGGTGGTGAGAGTAGAGAAGAAGGAAGGTTGAATATTTTCCTTACTGCTACAACAAGATTTTCTGCTCTGGTTTGGGAGCGTGCATGTTGATCTATTGTTGTTTGTATATTTCTATTTTCTTCAATAACACAGTGGTTTAAGGTTAGGAATGGTTGTTCATGGTGGCTTGAGCTCAACTAAGTAAAAATTGAACGCTACCTAAGTTGATCACAAGATTGAAGGATATATAGGAAAGACTTAAGTGCTGACTTACAAAACAAAATCCCCCAACACTACCATATAATTAATTCAATCAAAACTTCGTTTTGTTGGGGTTTTGCTCCTTTGGAGTCCCACACCAGTGTGAGAGAATTAAGGAGCAGGCCTCAATACCTATAAATAGGGTGCTTGGCCTCTTAGTTAATTACACAAAGTCATAAGCTTAATTAGTAACTTGTGACTCTAGTAAAATTCTTCTATTAGCATTTTCTTGTAAAAGGAAAAGAGGTGAGAGTTAAAGTTTTGCTAGTGGGGAAGCTTTGTGGGTGTCATTTGGGGTGAAGAGAAAAATTGTATGATTGTAATAGTTTTTCACATAGTGTATTTTCTTCTCTGGGTCTGGTAGTTTTTCTCCTGTTTTAGGAGTTTCTACGTAAATTCTTGTATTGTTATTATTTCTCTGTTTTTTTTATATTCCTACAAAAGGTGGATCCTAAGGGGTGAATTTGGGAGGTCCAAATTCCTAACAAGTGGTATCAGAGAATGGGTCATTTTTGGTAGGGTGGAGCTTTGGTGTGGTAGTGTGGGTACGTACAGTCTAAGGAGGTTCTGTCTAGGAGATTGGTATTTAAGTGGTCCAGTGTGACCCTCCAATCTTTTCTAGGAACTTTGAAATTCTGTCTAGGAAAGGATAATCTTTCCTGGGAACTTACTTAGTGAGTACCATTCATTTCTATGGTAAAATTCATCGAGGCAATGTCAGGAAGTAAGGTTTCAAATCCTATCAGTTATGAGGTGGAGAAATTTGATGGGAGAATCAATTTTGGCTTGTGGCAAGTTCAAGTCAAGGATGTTTTGATTCAATCAGGATTACACAAGGCGTTGAAGGACATACTAACCCCTGAAGTCAGCAGTGATACTAGCACGACTGGTGAAACAAAGAGTATATCTGTAATGAGCGATGAAGATTGGGAGGATTTGGATTTGAGAGCAGCAAGTGCGATACGTCTGTGTCTGGCCAAAAATGTTCTTGCAAATGTATATGGAATATCTACAGCAAAGGAACATTGGGAAAAGTTTGAAGAGTTGTATCAGATGAAGGACGTCTCGAATCGGGTGTACCGGAAGGAGCAGTTTCATACACTGCAGATGAGTGAAGGTACGACTATTTCAGATCATTTAAGTGTTCTCAATGGCATTGTCTCTGAGTTAGAATCTATTGGAGTTAAAATTGATGATGAGGATTAAGCCTTGAGGCTCATCTGGTCTCTTCGACCTTCCTATGAGCATATGAAGCCCATTTTGATACATGGGATGGAGAAAATAATTTTTTCAGAGGTTACCAGTAAACTCTTTTCTGAAGAGAGAAGACTAGGTGGTGGAAGAAATGGTCCACCTGAGAACTTTGCATTGGTGGTAGCTGGTAATGGGAAGAAGAAGAACTCCATGAAGATGAAAGTAGTCTGCTGGGGGTGTGGACAATCTGGGCACATCAAGAAAAATTGTCCAAGAGCAGGAGTAGATTCGACAAGTGGCTGTAAGTCAGTAAATAGAGATACTGGTAATGAAACTAATATTATGTCTCTATCCATGGAAGACGATGTCTTTTGAAAAGGGACATGTACATCCTCATGGCATGCCACTAATTCCCAAAGTTGTCATGATAGAGGATGTGTTAATGTTAGCGGGTCTACAAGTTTTCACACAGGCATGGTTTGGCATTAATGCAGAGTGTGTGGTGGAAATTCATGTCGATGGCTGATGAACTTCCAGGAAAGCCAAACGTGGAAGTTGCACCATAATTTGTCAGCAAGGTTATTTTCGACATGGGCTGAAATATACATGCTTGGAATTGGTTTATTCTGAGTGGGTATGCTTTTATGGTGGAGCATGATAGCAGAAGCTATGAAGATCTTTATTGCGGTGGAGCATGGCTGTGGGATCAGACAAAGTCGCAATGTGGAGATTGTTGGGTTTTGTTGTTATTATTTCCCTGTTTTTTTTATATTCCTGCAAAAGGTGGATCCTGGAGGGTGAATTTGGGAGGTCCAAATTCCTAACACGTTTAACTTCTCACATTCCATTGCATAACACAGCCGAAACCAAGTATAAATATGCAATTACAACTAGCTTTATATACTCAACACCACTTATATGCATTACATGTAAACCATCTCAATTGAAGCTAAAATCTGTCATACTCCTGGACGTCATGTAATTCCAATCCACAAACCATTGTATTTAAGCAAAATAGGACCAACTCTTCAACTAAATCAATTTTTGTTGCATAAGCAGTCAGTTGACACCACGACCAAAATCACAACATTGAAACCACTCAGTTTCACAGTAATTCTATAGTCCTCTTGGAATACATGATAAATAATAATAGTCCAAATCTGTGATAACAATATCATAATGATCAAGTGTATTGTTGCTCAAGCACATTCCTCCATCCATTAACTAAAACTAGGCTCTCTCTGTAACTCACCAGATCAAACATTTCCAAGCCTTCGTCATATATTGGAAGATTCTTTAGTTCTCCGGTTCTTGGATCAAACAATACCAAACCATCGTCCCGAAATTTTACAAGATTGAACGTTGAACGTTGTGCTACCTAGAGGCTCCATTAATAATCCAACATTCCCACTACTATTACTATATGTAGGAAAAATCACAGCTACAAAGTCATTGATAATGGCAATGGCGTCAACAGGAGATCTTATATCATCAGGCAACATTATTTCCCGGAACATCTCATTGCTCATATCAAAGGAAAGCAATTCCATACTTGTTGCGTTCTCAATCTGATCTGTGCAAAACCAATGTACTAAATGTTCATATCTGAGCAGGTTTTGTCCTTAATGTGGGTTTCCATGATAGATTTAATGCTGAAAATTTATAAAATATTAATTTGCTGTAATTATTTATTAGAGCTTTCTATATATTAATTTTTCTAAATAAGACGTGATTGGTTCAGTCAATTAATGGACTTGTTCTGACTTCATCTCGTCATATTAATAACTCATCCGTCAACGTAAAATTTTAAATAATTAGTCTCGTTTGGTTATAAGATGGAATAAAAATTGAAATTTAAATAAAATATTATTAAAATAAAATATTTTAATATTATTTTTATTTTGAGATTTGAAATAGTTGAATTGTTTATTATATTTTATATAAAAATTTGAAAAAATTGTAATGATATTCCAGACCTAATTGGTCTAACCCAAGTAGTCAATAGATGTACAACACATGCATATATTATATGATTCTTAGATTTGATTTTCTATAATTTTTTTTACTTATTTTTTTTAATATTTATAATCAATAGAGAGAGAGAGAGAGACATAGAATAAGGCTACTTTGTCCATTCAATTTGACATCTCATATATATATATATATATTTTTTACTTAATAGTTAAAAAAATGATTATTAGTGTATTAATATTTTTTTTATATTTTTTATAAATGTATTAAAATGATAAAAAAAAATATGAATAAAAAAATTAAAAAAAAATGAAAATGTGATTTTGGCCTAACGGTCACTTGCAGCAGGCTACTATGAGCGGCAGAATAGTATCACTTGAGAGACATGGCCTGAGACAAAAACTTTTTACAACACCTACAATTTGGACGCAAAAAGAAAATATTTGCTATTGTCGCCGCAAATAGTTTCGCTGGAAATGTGCTTTTTAACCTGTTACGGCTACAATAGATTGCCGCTAAAGAAATTTCGTAAATTGACACTATTTGAAGCGGTCGCGATTTCAATCTTGTCTGTCCGTTCCTCTCTTTCTCGGAAGTTTCTGAATTCATTTATCAATAAATAAATAAGACGTGATTGGTTTAGTCAAATAGAAGTGTTCTGACTTCATTTTATCATATGAATAACTCATTCGTGAATGTAAAATTTTAATAAATTAATAAATAATTTGGAATAATATTATTGGATCATTTGAAACTCGTTTGTTTTCGGAGATGAGATGAGATTAAAGTTAAAAAATTGAATAAAATATTGTTAGAGTATATTTTTTAATATTATTTTTGTTTTGAAATTTGAAAAAGTTGAATTGTTTATTTTATTTTGTATTGGAAGTTGAGAAAGTTGTAATGATTAAATGAGATGAGATGAGATGAAATGAGATGAGATGTTTTCTCAAAACAAACGATATGTTTTCCCAAAACAAACGAAGCCTTAACAATCATACAAAACTTAACGATCATATAACACTCTTGAAGTGGCACCACTACCTAGTTATTAAAAAAATTAAAAATGAAAACACAAAAATAGTAAAGGAAATTAAGGCTTGGTTTGGGTAGTGAGAATATCTAAGAAGTGTTGAGAATGTTTATGAATAGTAGTGAAAAAATAATGAAAAAGTAATAATAAAATATTGAATAGTAGTAAAAAGTAGGTGAAAAGTAATGAATAGTAAAAAAATAGGTGAAAAGTAATAATAAAATAAAGAATAATAGTGAGAGTACCTGCCAAACAAGCCCTTAGAATTACAGTTTTTCCCATTTACATTTTTGGATTCCGTTTTGTTTAGAAGATATTTATATATATATTTTAATTTTTTTAAATAAATTATGTGGTACCACAAGGGAATGCTATGTCAAAAAGAGCATCTGAGCCGTAAGTTTCAGATGGTAAGTAGTCATACTGCGCACACATGACATTAGATTTAATCTTCTATACTTTTTTAATTGCAAACTTTTTTTTATATATATAATTATAGACATATCATTGCTTATAATCAATCTTTGATGACCAATACTCTGTTTATAGTATTGTTGGAGTCAATAATTATATCTTTGTTTACTTAAAGTGGGACATTGGCAAATGTAGAACATCTCTAATTTGCATGACTATAAGCAAAAGACTTTATGCATAATTTCAATCACGAGAAAGTCAGTTCCAAATTTAGCATGAGACTTGACATGTGGATCAGTACATGTGGAACTCGAGTCTTATATTTTTCCCCCCTTTTCTGAGCAACTTGCAAAGTCCTAATTATCCCAAATTTAGATAAATAAAAAGCAAGCAGAGGGCTGTTTGTTGTACTTGAATTAATCATTCTTTGGATATTAATAAAAATTTCTCATCTCATTTCGTACCAACTGATAGACATCTACAGTTTTTTTAAGCTTGCCTTTGCCTTTTCTGCACAATTGAAATGCAACATGAGAAATGGTGAATATCAATTGGTTGAGGTTCACATTTGCTTTGACCAGCAAAAAAAGTCTCTATAGTGTGTGCACAATTGAAATGCAACATGAGAAATGGTGGGTATCAGCGGGTAAGGTTCACCTTTGCTTTGACACACAACAAAGGCCTCTTGATTGCCCATATCACTTTAGCCAATGCGGTAACAATGACCAGACATTTGTCAGTTTTTCCAACGAGAATACTTTGCTCCAAATCAAGGGTAATGTTTTTGTTTTTCATTCCCTTGCCATTTTTTTATAAGTAATATTATTTTTGTTTTTAAACATCAGCATGCTTAGCGATACTTGTTGATGTGATACACTACAAATAAAATCCGTCAAATGAATGAATCTTGTTGGGATACCAAAATGTAATTTGTGGGAAAAAATATATAAATTTACGAGAAAAATATATTTGCAACCGTGAATTATGAAATCGCTACGTAATTACTTTGAAAAAAATGAATAAAATAAGAGACCTACATAAAAAAATTAATTTTTTAATAGTATACCTTACTCTTTTTCAAAACGATTACGTGATATTTATGCACTTCACGGTTGTACCGTAGAATTATTCTAAATTTATATGTCATGTCTAACTCTAAAAGGTGGTTGAAATAAATAATTATACAGAAACTTTTTATCTTACAGAGACCAAAGCATAGAAATTCGATACAGTTACATTTAGGGTGAGTTTGGTTGCCAAACTCATCTCAACTCAACTCATCATTACAACTTTTTCAAATCCTAATACAAAATATAATAAACAATTCAACTTTTTTAAATTCTAAAATAATAATAATATTAAAAAATAATATTCTAACAATATTTTATCATCTCAACTTAATTCAACTCAACTCAGTTCAACATCCAAATACACTCTTAATTCACAAAAATTTCTCATGTTTACATAAATTTCTGAGGAGGCCGGGTGTGCATTTCACATGTTTGACGTAATTGTGGGAAATGCGCATCTCCCTCGTAAATTTTGTGAATTAAATGCAAATATATTCTTTTTTTTTTATATATAAGAAACCATACTTCCATTAATAAAAGGAGATTACAGACATTTGTCAAGCCAAATGACTTGAGAAATAAAGTCCGGAATACAATCCCACCACATAGCAATATCATCCACATTTTTCGCATACTGAGCTAAAGTATGAGCTGCCCTATTTCCCTCTCTAGGAACATAAACATAAGAACAATCAACAAAACATGAAGAAAGAGACTTAATTTCCCAGTATAACAGCCCCAGTAGAGAGCCATCCATAGTATTTTGCTCCAAAGCCTCCACCACCAACAAGCAATCAGATTCCACTTGAATTCTTGAGATACCCATACTGACACACAACTGAAGGTCTCGAAAAATAGCTTTTAACTCCACGGCTTTTGGTTCCTTAACTTCTATCTCAATCTTGGACGCCATCAGCACCTTCCCTTTATCATCACGCAATATCCAACCAACACCAGATTTGCACAATTCTCCAAACACTGCTCCATCAACATTAAGTTTGAGCAGACCCAGTAAAGGAGCTTTCCAGCAAAAGTGCTGATTTACTTGCACCCGAGACTTCAATCGAATATGTACATAATTCCTGATTAAACCCAAAGCATTATCAGCACCTGCTCATGCACCTGCTCATGCACCATTTGATTACGCCGATACCAAAAACTCCAAGCTACAGTAAAGAAAAGAGATAAGTTATCCCTATGTACCCCCTGACACAAAAGCAAAGCTATTTCACAAATTTTTAGATTGTGATCCAAATGCATATCAGGCAATATCTCTTTCCACAAACACAATAAACTATCACAAGTAAGCAAAGCATGATTGAGATCTTCACACAGGAAACCACAAAAGTTGCAAACATGATCTATGAGCACATGTCTCCTCACTAAATTTTGTTTTGAGGGAAGGCCATCTTTACAAGCGCGCCAAGCAAATATTTTTATCTTGCTTGGTACTTGCATCCTCCATAGTTGCTTCCATAACACATGCATAGAACTTGCTGTTGAAGCCTCTGTAACATGAGATCCCAAACTTAACTTAATAAACCTGTAACAACTTTTAACACTAATATCCCCATTCATCTCATGAGCCCAAACTCGTTTATCAACATTAACACTTGGACAAATAACAATCTTGAGAATATCAAACACCATATTTGGATTGAAGAGAGATCTAAGTTTGTGAACATTCCAATTTCCTGCATCAACATCCATAAGAGAAGCCACCACCTCCTTTTGTACTTCGGCTAATCCATGAGAGCCTTCAGAACATAAAGCCCCATGACCTGGAATCCACTGGTCAGACCAAATTTGTACAGTTCTCCCATCACCAATACGCCATCTACACCCTCCAAGGACCCACTTCTTAGCTTCCCAAATGCCCCTCCAAGTGTAAGAAGGAGAGTTACCTAAACCAGCTTGTTCAAAAGCTGAATTAGGAAAATATCGAGCCTTTAATAATCTAAAAACTAAGGAAGACTCATCCTGCAGTAGACACAACCCTGCCTAGCCAATAGAGCTAAGTTAAAAATCCTCAAATCCTTAAAACCCAAGCCCCCACCTGCTTTAGTCTCACACATTTTTGCCCAACTCAACCAATGGATCTTCCTTTCAGCCCCCTTTTGACCCCACCATGATTTTGCCAATAAGCCCTCCAAATCAGAACACAATGTAGATGGTAATAAGAAGCAACTCATTGCATACATAGGTATCAACTATGCTACAACTTTCAAAAGTACTTATTTCCCCCCTTGTGAGTGCAATTGTTCCTTCCAACTTTGGAGTTTTTGCCACACTCATTGCTTAATAGACAGGAAAGCACGATGCCTTGATCTCCCCACCATAGGAGGAAGGCCTAAATACTTTTCATACTGTTGAATCTCACTATTGCCCCACAACTGTTTAATTTTACTTTGAACCTCTCTTCTGACATTGTCGCTGAAAACCATGGTTGTTTTCTCCTTATTAATTTTCTGACCTGAGACAGATTCAAAGAAATCCAAAACAGCCTGCACTCATCTATTCTCCTCAACCTCAACCTTACAAAAAATCACACAATCATCTGCGAAAAGCAAATGATTAATGCTTGGAGCACCCCTGCAAATCTTCAGACCTGAAATCCCTCCCTTCATCCCCTCTTTTGACAATAAAGTAATCAATTCTTCAGTGCAAAGTAAGAACAAATAAGGAGACAAGGGGTCCCCTTGCCTCAAACCCCTAGAAGGATAAACAGACCCTTTGGGCTCGCCATTGATCATTACAGAAAAGGAAACTGAGCGAACACAAAACATGATTACGGAGACAATATGAGGAGCAAAACCCATAACTTCCATAACTGACTATAGAAAACCCCATCTCACTCTGTCATAAGCCTTACTCATGTCTAATTTAATAGACATAAACCCCTTTTTCGTCTTTTTCTTTTTCTTTAGGAAATGCACCAGTTCATAAGCAATCAAAACATTATCAATATTTAGACGTCTCGGAACAAATGCACTCTGACTCTCACTAATAACAGAACGCAGAACAACTTTCAATCGATTTGCTAACACCTTAGCAATAATCTTATAGCCCACATTACATAGGCTAATGGGCCTATAATTGCTAACTTTTTCAGGAGACTGTTTTTTTCCGGATTGAAGTAATAAAAGTGTGATTTAAAGAAGCTAGAAACACAATTGAATTAAGAGCACTCAGAACTACTGCCGTTACTGACTCCCCCACAACATGCCAATATTTTTGATAAAATATTAGAGACATGCCATCTAGCCCCAAGGCTGAATTGGGATGCATTTGTTGAAGAGCAGCCTTCACTTCATCAGCAAAAAAAACCATGGACAGCTACTCATTCATTTGATTGGTTACACATCCATCTAAAGACTCCAAAAAGTCCAAAGAGCCACTTGGATGGGAGGTAGTGAACATAATTTTAAAGTAATCAAGAATAACCCTGTCTCTCCCTTCCAATCCCTACCAAATCCCGTTTTCATCATGTATTTTCTGTAATTTATTCTTCCATCGCCTCTGAGAAGCCTTCATGTGGAAATACTGAGAGTTTTGGTCACCATCCTTAAGTCATAGAGCTTTCGATCTTTGACACCACATAACGTCATCCCTCTCACTTTTGGCTAAATCTCAACCCCACACAACCTCTCTCATGAACCTTTGCCAAATTCAGCTTAGCATTCTGAAGTTTTTGTTGGACATGTCCAAAAGACTGCCTATTACATGTTGACAACTAATGGCCACATGTTTTGATCATAATTTGTACTTCACTAAGACTAGCCTGAGAAGAACAATTGCTCCAATTCTCTCGTATAATAGTCTCACAACCTTCCTCGCCCACCCATACGGCTTCAAATTTAAAAAGTCTTTTAGATCTGGGAAGAACTTCAAGACAAGCCAACTCCACCCAAATAGGAACATGATCCGAATAGGTTGCTAAACCATGAGTAACACTGGCATTTGGGAATAAATGCCACCAAGCAGAATTAGCTAAACCTTGATCAAGTCACTCACTCACACACTGGTTCCCTACCTTACGATTACACCAAGTAAAAGGATAACCTTCAAAACCTAAATCCCTCAAACCACACACATCAACCACCTCCCTAAAAGACTGAATTTGCCTCTCAGGACGTGGTCTACCCCCATGTTTCTCATGATGGAACCAAACTTCATTAAAATCCCCCAATAACAACCACGGGCAGCCATTTTCACCACACAAACACTTAATCAAATCCCAAGTTTGACCCCGCTGAGCAACATCAGGATTACCGTAAATACCAGTAAAAAACCAATTACTCGACTCATCATATTTAACAACAACATCAATATAACATTTTCAATTTCTATACTTTGGCCTCTTTAGGATAAATAATCCATTTATAATTATTTATTTAAACCACTTTTTAGAGTTAGACATAACATATAAATTGAGATATTTTCTATTACAGATTACATTTTGGTGTCCCAACAAGATTTAATTATTCGGCATTTTTTATTCGTATCACCAAAGAGGATTGGATTTGGATCAACCATTACATGGCTATAGTGGAATCAATGGTCCTAGAAGTTACATTACTTCGATAGAAAAAGGAAACAAATAACAATTAGAATGAAATTATGGCTTGCATATAGAGAAACTTGAACGAAAATTTGGAAAAAAAAAAAAACCAAAGGGGAAAAAGAAAGAAATATTATTTATTATTTTAAATATTGTCACCTTAAGTTACAATTGTTGATACGACACATGTTCAGTGGTTATTATTTAAGTGGTTGAAATATGAAATTATTTAAAACGTATCACATCAACGAGTATCACTAAGTATGACAATATTTAAGAAGAAAAATAGTATTACTCATAAAAAAAAAATGGCTAGGGAATGTCAAAAGTATGTGGCTTGATTGGCATAATCCTCAGCTTCTAAAATAGAAGTCTGGAGTTTGAAACCTCCCTCCCCCAATTAAAAAGAAAAAAGAGAAAAGGAAAAAAAAATAGAGATGAAAAAAAGAAAAGAAAAGCATACCCCTTGATTTGGTCCACAGTATTCTCGTTGGAAAAATTGACTAAATTCTTATCGTTGTTACAGCATTGGCTAAACTGATATGGGCAGCAAGAGGCCTTTGTTGTGTGTCAAAGCAAAGGTGAACCTCGACCCACTGATACCCACCATTTCTCATGTTGCATTTCAATTGTGCATAAACTTTGCATGCTGCTTGCAAGCGATTGTAGATATCTATCAGTTTGTATGGCTGGGGACTCGGTGGATATCCTAAGAAATGTGGAAAAGAACTTGCAAATAAGTTTGTATATATGAAAAATCAAGTCACTCTAGCTCTAATATCCTTTTATTTACAGTACCCCTTTCTAATTGATATAAATAAATAATCGAAACAACAAATGATTTTCTATGGCACTACTCTTGTACGAACAGAGTATAGGGAAGCAAAATTCTATAAATATAAGCAATTTGCTCTAGATGTCATGTGAGACATTCAAACCATTCAGGTAATTACATGAAAAATTAAAAATTATAAGTTATTCCTCTGCACCATTGTTAAAAGCTAAGACTAGAATGATGAAAATAAAGAAAATAGACATTTTGACTCCCAATTACAAGTTATCCTGCTTTCAAAATTCTTACACTAAGTTCATGTTTATAGAAGGATGGGATGCAAAGAAAGAAATGACTTTGGTTTGATTGCTTGCAACCTTCTGCAATACTAACTTGTACAGCTAGTCTCATATCACTTCAAAGCAATAAAACAAAACATTTTCTATTAAAAGGCTTCTGCATTAATGTTGTAACAATGATATCGCAAGAGTGGGAAGGTTTTCTTCGAATGACAACCTTTTTCCCCATTCAGAACATGCTTCCAATATCTTTTTTTTTTTTTTTTTTTTTGTCTTCATCCAATTTTTATGTGGCACCCCTAGTCCTCACCTAGGCAAGGACCGGGATGTTGGCCACACAAGTCATACACCACTTACTCATTGTGACATGTGCACATGCTTAAAGTAAATGGTGTATAATAATATTTGTAGCGAAAATAAAATGAAAGGGTCATATTAATTCTAATTGACAGTACCAAAAAAATTTAAATTGCATCCCAACTGTATTATCCATATTCATGTGTCACTTCTCACAAACCCATGAGCAAAAGAATAATACAATCGTCTGGTCGCATTACAAACTTTTAAATACAATACCTAATCAAAATCCACGCTCATAACCACCTCCAAACTCTTTTTCTGCATCAAAATCTATGGTCCCTGATGAGCAGGACCATAGGTGGAAACACCAAGTGAGATTTTGCAAAATCTCAATAAGTAAAAATAAGTCTTAAACTCAAGATACATGTAGGTAGAAAGGAAACAAAGTTGGATTTTAAATTTTTGTTAAAAAATATTCCTAACACCATTCTCATGTAATTGTCATTATTATTGGCATTCTTGGAATATATTAAAATATCATTTATGAACACCACCACAAACATATCCAGGAATGGCTAGAACACCTTGTTCATAATATCCATGAATACTGTTGTGGCGTTAGCTAACCCAAATGGCATCATTGCAAATTCAAAATGGCCATACTTGGTTTGAAATGTTGTTTTTGGTATGTCGCCCTCCTTAATCCTCAATTGGTGATAACTGGATCTAAGATCAATCTTAGAGAATACCGCAACTTCTTGCTACTGGTCAAACAAGTCATTTATTCTTGGTAAGGGGTATCTATTCTTTATGCTCACCTTCTTCAGCTCCCGATAATCGATGTACATCCTTCCTTTTAAAAAATAACACTGCCACTCCCCAAGGGGATATTCTTCACCTAATAAATCTGTTTGTCAATAATTCATGATATTTACTCTTCAACTCAGTTGGAGCTATCCTATAGGGTGGTTTATGCACAGGAACTGTCCCGAGTCCCAACTAGATGAAACACTTCTAAGAATTCTCTTATTATTGGTATACCTCATACCTCCTTAGGCTCTTTCTCCTCAAGTAGCAAATGTGCTAAATAGGCCTCAACCTTCCTTGCCAACTCTTATTGGCTTGTAGTGAGGTAATTATTCTCAACATTGATTGCAACTTGCTTTCCCGGAATACCCTATCTTCCATTCCAAGCACTCGGAATGTTACTGTATTCTATCGGCAATCTATACTGCAAAATGCCTAAATAACTAATCCATGCCTAAGATGACATTAAAACACAATAAACCAAATACTAACAGATCTGCTTTCAAGAGACTTCCGCCTATCTCCAAGGGACTTGAAACCATCTTGGTGTAAAAACTGTCTCTTCATTAGGTAACGCTACAAAACTATTTTGCTACATCGGTTCTGCCTGAAGACTAGTTATCCTAGCAAACGTAGTGGACATAAATGACTGGGTTCCACCCGAGTCAAATAGGATACTTGTGTAATGTTGCAATACTCTAACTTGTCCTAAAATGACCAAACAACTCACCACTTACACTACGCTCCTAAAGTTCTTAACTAATTACTAAAGTCGAGGTACACTTGCTTCCTGGGTTTATGGGATGCCCTTACTAACTTCTCCTGAAGTAAGGGCGTACACTCTTGCTTGCACTGCCTACATTCGTTTTCTCCGTCCTCTACTAGGGCTGGTTCGCTATATTGGCATTGCTTGAGGCAATAATGAGGTTTGCCCCTGACGTTTTCTTTCTGGTGACACTTGTCACTTTCCAACTAAGAGTCATCCAATCAACACTGTCTTCCTATTTAAACTTCAAGTCCTAATTTTTTATCAACTCTTCCCTACTACTCTTTACCGTTCTTGCCTACTCTTTGACTTTTTTTTTTTTTCGAATTTTCCCTCTGTTGCTAATGACACCCATGAGCACCACCCGTTTTTCATCTCGAGGCTCGCGTTTGTCATGTTCTAAGGGATCTCCCAGAAACCCTAGGGCTTCTATCCAGAACAACCCTCAGTATTTTGAAGGATACCATTGGTCTGCAACCACTACCTTGTCGGACTTAGATGCGGTGAGGAATTCCTAAGGAGTGACTGATTCCGTTGTCTTAGAAGTATTGGGGGCTCGCTGTGGGGTTGTTGACTCAAGGGATATGCTGAGAAGGTCACATTGTATCCCTCTACGCTCTCGAATGGGCTATGACTTCCTTTCTGCCATCCCATTCGGGATGTTCTGGATTACCTCATGTTGGCCCCTTAGCTCCATCCTAAAGTGTGGAGGATTCTCTTATCACCCTGCATCGTATGGCACCTGGTCTTGTGAACTGAAGATGAGGAATACCCCAGCCTGATTGCTAGGGTGCTTTTTTATACCCACGAGATATGATGTCATGACGACAACTCGTGCAACTTTCGTTCTCATACCAACTACCAAGTAGCCCATTTGGAACCCCACTTCTCCCGTGTTAAGGACTGGTTTAAAAGGTTATTTTCTTGTGTTGGGAAGTGGTTTGGAATTCCCTACTGGTGAGGTCGTCCATCAAGAGTTTCTAGTTCGAACTGTGTGGGGAGTTGTTCTAGACGACAAGAAGTTTTCTCTAAACTTGTTCAACTCTGGCACTAGAAAATGTTTTAACTGACGCTCTTTTGACTAGAGCTAATATTCATCGATTCTTAGTGATGCCGGACCGGTTGCGCATTAGTGGCCACAACTTCTTGACTGTTGGGGGCCTGAATGAGAGGCACCCTTTTCGCTCAGTGGTCCTAGCTAGTCCTTGCGGGCTTAATTATCATTAGGGGTTCGTGGATCGACTCAGCGTGACCTGTCCAACCTAGATAGCCTTGAAGACATCTATGAGCAAGCGAAGGTCAATTTGGTGATGGCCCTAGGTTTTGAATGTCCTTCATCGGGCCTGCGTGCTACTCCATCACATTTCTTAGATTTGCATTCTACCCTGCCAGGATACCGGAGGCTAGCTGAGGCTTCCGGCCAGGACAAGGAGGAACTTGAGATGGCGTTTTGCTTGGCCTTTCTCAAACCCGTTTTGAGAGGTTCTCACTAACCCATTTTGGGTGTTCATTTCAAGGATGTTGTAGAGGTGCCCACACCAAAGAATGTTGTTGGGGCGTGCATGACCACTTCCGGGGTGCCTTCCTGCCCAGATGTTGGCATTTCCCGGGCCTTGTAGATGATGGGGCTCACACCCCCTGCTCTGTTCACTCCACTGTATTTGGAGGTGAAACCCTGACTCTTCTTTTGACCTTAGGGGATTGTCCTAAGACAATCCCTTAATCATGGATCTGGGTGAGGATAGGGTCTCGATACCTTCATTGCCCTTCAACACCTCTTTAGAGCCAAAGGTTGTCTCACTGGTGGCTTTGGAGGGAACCATGCCACTGACTCCTCCGGTGGGTGACGTGGAGCCTCTGGCAAGCAAAGGTCCAATGCTTTCGGGAACGTGGATCTTCCGTCTTGGGCTCTTTCCCTTTCTTTTTCTTACCAGCTAGGGCAGTTTGGAGGCTTAAGGCCATTGTCCCGAGGCAAGAGGCTTGGTTTCTCAAGATTGCCCGGGCCCTCTAGGTCTGGTCCAAGCACTCATAATGCCCGGGCTGAATTTGTCAGTGAGACTGCCTAAAAGCTTAAAAGTTGTCTTTCCTCGATAATCTTTCTCAACATTCATCTTCAGTTTGTTGTCCCTTGTCATTCATTTGTTGACCAATATGTAATTTTGTGTGAGGCAGTTGACTCACTGGCTACCTGGATCGTCGATGAAAAGGCCAAGCTGGAGGACAAGGCCTGTGCACTGGGGTCTTTTGGGTCCAAGCTCACCGGGAGGTCACCAAGGTGAGCACCAAGAGGGATGAGGTAGAAGCCGCCTTTGCTCATATGGACGCTTACTCCCGCTCATTCAAGAGGAGCATCTCAGCCCTCCGTGAGGACACATCCTACCTCCAGAGTGACTTAGAAAAATCAAAGGAGATAGCTCATTGTTACCTCGAGGCCAAGTTGTTGGAAGAGGAGTGAGATACTAGGCGAGATTGGCTAGATAGACTGGAAGTAAAGCTGAAGGAGACCAAGGAACAATGTCATTGGTATGCGGTCATGATAGACCAAGTGGATACGTACGGTCCTTCCCATTTCAGCCCGAGCTTCCCTTCTTCTTGGGAGATCACTCTGGTTTCCTTTAGTACCAAGTCCCCTACTTTGAACGATCTTGGCCTCACTATTCTGTTGAAGTATTGTTCTATTTTCCTCTTGTTGGCCGCTATCTTTATTTCCACTTCTCTCCTTTCTTCCACTAGGTCTAGACTCTCGCGTAATGCCTATTCGTTTAGTCATTCGTCAAAGTACTGGACTTTATAGCTCAACATTCCTACCTCCACTAGGATCATCGCTTCACTTCCGTAAGTTAGGACGAAGGGGGTTTCCTCGGTCAAGGTTTTAATGGTGGTTCAATATGCCCACAAAACCCTTGGGAGCTCTTTTGCCCATGCTCCTTTAGCCGTTAGTTTCTGCTTCATCCGTACCATAGTTTTATTGGTCGCTTCGACTTGCTTGTTGGCTTAAACGTGTCCTAGCGAGGATATCTGACCATTATGCTCAACCCCATGCACCAATCTCGGTAGTGGTCGGAGTCGAACTGTCGTCCCTTATTTGCAATGACGGCTTGTGGTATGCTGAAACAACATACAACAACCGTCCACAAAAACCTAGTGACGTTGGCGCCATTTCTTGTCGTTAAGGGTTTCTCTTCCACCCATTTTGTAAAATAGTCCGCTGCGACTATGATGAACTTTACACCTCCTTTTCCTGGGGGACATGGCTCCTACAATACTCAACCCCCATTGCGCGAAAGGCTACGGGGAAGTAATCGATGTTTGCTCCTTAGGTGGACAATGTGGAATTGGTGCATGTATTTGGCACTTCGCGCATTTCTTGATGAATCATTCTACGTCTTTGGGGGCATAAGGCCAATAATAACTAGCTCTCATGACTTTTCCCGCCAAGGTTTTTCCACCCGAGTGATTCCTGCATACTTCTTCGTGTCTCTCAGCCATTACGTATAGGGTTTCTTCTGGTGAGATACACCTCAGGAGGGGAGAGAGAGGAGAATCCTTACTTGTATAGTGTTCCATTCAAGAGGGTAAATTAGGGCACCCTATTCTTTACGTTCCTAGCTTCTTCCTTTTTACTCGGTAGCTCCCTAGTGGTTAAGAACTTGGTTATCTCATGTGCCCATTTGGGTACTCCCACCCTCACTCATGAGACTTCAAGCCCAGTGATTAAGGTCTCCAACATTTTGGTGATCAATGCCCATGGTAGTGCTGCATCATCCATACCTGATGCAGCTTGTGTTAATCTGTCTACCTTCCAGTT
Organism: Juglans regia; assembly: GCF_001411555.2. Classification (NCBI taxonomy): domain Eukaryota; kingdom Viridiplantae; phylum Streptophyta; class Magnoliopsida; order Fagales; family Juglandaceae; genus Juglans; species Juglans regia. The sequence goes on along the minus strand of NC_049906.1, from coordinate 25,335,310 downwards.
ATCATTCTGAGGGATTTGCCCGATGAAGAAGTTTCAGAAACAGTCATGTTCTTCCCATACTCATCGTAAGTAGAGTTGAGTCTTTTACCTTTTGCCACATACTCCCCCTTGACTTGGTTTACTACCACTTGGGAGTCTGTCTTTACTTCCAGTTCTCTTGCACCTAGTGCCTTTACTATGGCGAGTTCTACCAGTAGAGCTTCGTATTCTGCTTCGTTGTTGATTGTTTTGAATTCGAGCTTGACCTTGATATTATATATACGCCTGCACGTCCACTCAAATGACAAGACAAGTTGTCAATGTAGACTTGCCAGTGACTCCCGATGGGCAGGGTAGGTACGTCTTCAGTAGGATCAGTTATCTCGATGAAAAAATCCGCTAAGACTTGCCCTTTGATGGCTGTCTGAGGGAGGTAGTGGATGTCGAATTTTCTGAGTTCGATTGACTAATTTACTAAACACCCGAATGTATCCGAAAATTGTAGCATTTTCTTAAAAGGGGCCTCCATTAGGACCCTTATTGGGTGTGCTTGAAAGTAAGGTCTCAATTGGCAAGCAGCTACCACTAATGCAAACGCTAGTAGTTCCATCGGTGGGTACCTAGTTTCGGCTCCCCTCAACGCCCGGTTAGTGTAATAGACTGGCCTTTCTGCCTATCTTCCTCTTGTACCAATGCTGTCGACATAGCCTCTATCGTGACAAATGAATATAGGTATAAGGTCTCTCCTCGTAACGTTTGACTCAGAAAGGGAGGGTTCAACAAGTACTCCTTGAGCCAAGTAAAAGCTTCTTCACACTCTTAATTTTATTCGTGGACCGTTCACAACACTCAGAAAAATGGCAAGCACTTGTCCATCAAATTGAAAATGAATCTGTTGAGCGCTGCGATCCTTTGCTCCAATCTTTGCACCTCATTGAGGGTATTGGGAAACTTCATGTTGATAATGGCTTTGATCTTCTTCGGATTAGCCTTAATGCCTCTTTTTCAGACCAAGAAGCCGAGAAATTCCCCTGAATCTGCTCCAAAGATGCATTTCATAAGCTTCATTTTATAATTCTGGAGGACCCTGAAGGCTTCATGTTAATCGTTGGTGTGCTGCTCTGGTTCTATGCTCTTAATGAGCAAGTCGTCTATGTAGATTTCCATGTTACGCCCGATTTGCTCCTTAAACATCCGGTTTACCAACCTTTGATAGGTCGCCCCGGCATTCTTTAGCCTAAAAGGCATTACTCGATAGTAGTACAATCCCTAGTCTATCACAAAAGTGATTTTCTCCTCATCGCCAGGACTCATATGGATTTTGTTGTATCTAGAGTAGCTGTCCATGAAGCTCAATATTCTGTGTCTGGGCGTTGAATCCACGATCAAGTCGATATGTGGTGAGGGAAAGCTATCTTTGGGGTATGCTTTGTTTAGTTTCGTGAAGTTGATGCACATTCTTCACTTGCCATTCGACTTCTGGACCATGACTACTTTGGAAAGCCATTTCGAGTAGTGGTCTCCCTAATAAACTCTGGTATTGAAGTTCCTTTGCAATTGCGGCGTACTTCTCGATACTGAAGCTCCTATATTTTTGCTGAATCTTCTTGGCGTCGGGGTCTATGCTCAAATGGTGTTTGATCACATATTTATCGATCACGGGCATGTCTTCGTGACTCTGAGTGAAGACATTATTATGCTTGGCGAGTAGTCGTTTCAACAGTGAACTCACCTTGGGATCCATTCTTGTGCCTATTCTCACCCTTCTCTCCAGGTGAGCATCATCCAGTGCCACCAGCTCTAAGGGTTTGTCAACCTCCCTGTGCTTTAGATTTTGGTTGTTTCAAGTTTCCACTTCTCGCTTGATGAGTTTAGGAGGTGGGATGAAACTCATGGCCCAGTCGTGAGTGGTACGCACCTCCTTTCCCCATCTTTGAGTTCCTCCATGTAGCATTCTCTCACCAGTACTTGTTCACCGCCCACTTCTTCTACTCCCGCTTCCATTAGAAACTTCATTTTCAGGTGGTACGAAGAAGCTATGGCCCTCAGGCTGTTCAAGGTCGGTCGTCCGATGATCACATTAAAGAAGGAATGAGTTTTGACCACCAGAAAGTCTGCCATAGTGGCAGTTGTGCATGTCCTTGACCTGGCTATCACAAGTAGGGTTATGGAACCCTAGGGTTATACGGTCTCCCTCGAGAATCCTTTTGGAGTGTTGGTGATGGGCACAATTGACTTTGGTCGATTCTCATCGTTGCGAACACTTCCCAAAAACGTATGTCGGCCGAACTTCCATTATCTATTAGAATTCTTTGGGTGGTGAAGTTGGAGGTAAATCACCACCAATTTTGCCATGAAGGGATTCCTAGGCCAAATGCCATCCACGAGTGTTGCAAGTGTAATCTTCTCATTTTTGTCATCCGTGGGCATGCACTCCTTGTTAAATAGGGAAAGGTAAACCTTCAAACTCTCATCCTCTTGTTGTTTTACGGTGAGAAGGTAGGTGGTTAGTGGTCTACCTCTGGAATGTAATCATATACATTTCTTGGTGCAAACTTCTGCACTACTCACCATGGATTCTCATACTCCGGATCATCTAAATAAAAAACTTGATTTGCTTAGCAAGCGAGAACGAAAGGATCATCTTTGTACCATGTGCGAGATGTATTGACACTCACAAAATATTCATCGTTATGCACTCCCAACCTAAGATTTGAGACATCCCACCAATTACATTTAAACAACCAAACCATATACCCCCCACATACTTTAAAACTAGGATATCTTCTGCAACACTATAGAAGTCAATGTTATCCTCCTTAGGGGTGTACAAGAATCGTCAAAATCGGCCGTGAACCGATCAGATCGATTGCCTGAGCATGGAACTGGTCGGCGGTTCAGAGTCGATTTGAACCCTTGGGAAACCGCTGAACCAGCCGATCTGATCTATTTATATATTTTTTTGAATATATGTATATAAAACAGCGCTGTTTGACTTAAATGAGTGAAACAACATCGTTTTAAAGCCTGAAAGTTTTTAAAAAATATATAATAGAACGGCGTCGTTTAGCTTTTAGGCCAAACGATGCCGTTTTAAAATGAATTAATAAGCCCCCACACCCCTCTTCTTCTTTCCGGTGTCGTCTTCTTCCTCTCTGTAACTCTCTTCTTCTTCCATGGCATACGATGGTGTGACGCTTCTTCCTTCTTTTTCAGTTCCTCCTCCTTCACAGAAGATGTCGATGCTAGACCGAAAACCGCACCGACGCACGTCGAGACCGATATGATCAGTTTTCTCTCCCCAAACCCACGATTTCAGCTGGTTCAATAGACTCATGGCAGACGTTAGTGTTGTCTTGGTTTTGCACCGAAACCAACCCCGACCTCATCGGTGTACAACCTTAGTCCTCCCCATGACTTCCTTTGACAACGACCCCACAATTTTGAGTTTTGCTATGTCGTTCTCCATTAGTCGTGTGAAATCTATATCCATGCACCAAGCATATTGAATATTGGATGGCCGTCTGGACAGATCACATGTCAGAGCATAGAGTTTTGGTGAGATTTCTTTTGAATTATCACCATATTTTGATACAACCTACATCAATAAATATTATTCTAGTTATATCAATGTTAGATAGCAAAAAAGTGTAGTTTATTGGTATGAAGTTAATAGATAATAAGATATTTATTTAGTAATACCGTATGCTCAAACCACAAGGCGAATTCCTCTTCGTGCTTCTTTTCTACATTAGTTACACCATCCATGCGAAGTAGCTGTATTTGTTCGCTGCTCATGTTCAAATTAACTATTAATTTGTATCAAGTTATATTATATTATATTTCATGAATTTTAATTTATATTGGTACAGAGATTCATCATTAACCTCAAGTAGTGGTCAATCTCTACGCAGCTATTCAAGACATATCATCGAACTCTATCAAACTCTCATCCACATAGGTCATAGCTCCCTTGTGCGCCTATAGGACGTACGGTTTGAGAAAATATGAAAAATGATAATGAGACTCTCATTTGTCCACTTTCATAATTTCGGTCCGGTCTTGTAAATCTGGTATCAACCTCATGAAAATACAATGAACAAAATGTATGCAATTCATTATTAATGTATGACTCTGCAATCGAACCTTTTGGATGAGCCTTATTCCCCACAGATCGCTTAAGTTTTTTAAAAATCCGTTCAATAGAATACATCCATCTATACTGAACCAAGCCAACGACTAAAGCCTCACGAGGTTGGCTCTTCTTCCTTGGGAATTTTGGCCAGCCCCTAATTGTTTTATTTTTCTATTTATTTGTTTTAATCTAGGCCACCTCTCCACCGCCCAATCACCACCATTTGAGCCACCATAGATGGCACTTGAGTATACTTTGCCTAGCCACTAGAATCTAAGAGAAAGAAATAAGAGAATAAGACGAAATTGTTAGCCCTTGCCTAAACCCTAAACTGCCGATCATCAAGGGTAACCCTAGCATTATGCATTTCTCTCTCGCGCTCTCTCTATCTCTCCTCACCCTACACAGTGCCACATTCTCTCTCTTCCTCTTTGGCTAGTTTTTCCCCTACACTTAAGGCATCGTCATGCACCTACAAGGGAGGAGAGCCATGATGAACCACCACCCAAACCACCAAATGGGGAAGCTCTATGCTACACACCACCCTTCACTTCTTGGGCTATATAAACCCCTATTCCTCTCACTTCTTCCTTACTTCACTCAATTCCTCTCTTCTCTCTTAAGTGTTCTTATGTTCTTCAAGTGTTCTTGAGTGTTCTTCAGAGTTCTTAGGAGTTTGAGTGGGAAAGCTTCAAGGGCTCCAAATCTTTGTGAATATTCCCTCTCTTGATCTTAGTTTCTTGTTATTTTATGTCTTGAGGTGTTAGTAGTTATTCTTAAGCATGAGAGTCCTTAGTATCCAAGTTTCATATTGAGGATAGGGTTGAGTTACATGCATTTTGAGAAAATTAGCTATGGCATGATTATTCATGGTATAAGTTGTCTTAGGATTATTCATGGAGGTTTAGATCAAGATGAAACATGCCATACCTAAGTTTGAATCCTATCTTTTGTTGATCACCAAGCATGCATGTTAAGACTTAGGCATGACCCCGAGCATTTAGAAAAGCCTTCTGATTGGGATAAGAGGAATGCATGATTTAGCATGTCATTGGAGTTAGGATCACATCATGAATCATTGAGGCTTAGTTAGCATTTGAGGATTTCATTAGGCATGAGTAAGTGTTGGGATGAACTTGCTCAAAGTTAGGTTTCTAAGCATGTTGTTAAGGATTTTAGTGAGCATGTTCCTTTGAGGATTTTTGTCTTGCACGCATTCATAAGGATCATTAGAGAGTTCATTTAGGCATCAACTAGAGTGCATGCCCTGCATTTCATGAGATAGGCTATGAATTTGATAAGTTTCCAAGGTTTAGGTAGGATGCATCATTTCGACGTCTAAGGGCATTTTCATAATTTCCCTTTCATGTCGATGTTTACTTTCCTCAAGTTAGTTAGATTCCAACTTAGAATAATTTATTTCACAGCCAGTACGTCACTTATAGCTTCAACAGTCTGTAAGTTGGCCTTTAACTTGCACCTTGATTGATTATTTATAATTTATTGATAAATGTCAATTTTACAACTGTTATATCCTTTTTGCATCCAAATGCCATTATTGTGCCACTCATTACATTTCATGAAAGTCATTTTTCCAAAAACCTTTGCATGAAAATTATTTTATCACGACCCCAAAGGCTAGGATGGTGAAGTATCACAATGTAACTCCTATATCCACTCTGGAGTAATTAAATATGGAGTGGTAACCTCTGGATTGATGAAGAACAGTCAATGAGCATCAAATGAGTTATTTTTAAAGAGTGCCGAAGCGAAATCATATGTTTATGATACCTAATGCACGTGGGTGCACACGTTATGATGTTATGTTACCAATGCATTGAGAATGAGTTTGGAAACCAACGTAGTTTTCAACGCAACTTGTACTATAGTCACTAGCAGGTACTCACAATGCGAATGGGGAACTGTGTAGTTACGATAGGTTATGTTTAATGCAACATTCATGTGATTTTTATGATGAGAGTTATGTTTTTACGATGAAAGTGAATTATGTTCTCTGTAAGAAAATGTGCATTAAAATCCTTTTTCTGAAGAATCTGAATGAGAAACAAATACATTTTTCTGCATTAAATACATGTTTATCATTTATCATGCTTAGTTAATCTTTTTGCACGTCGGTTGTCTAACTTACTGGTATTTCAAGTAAATCTCACTCAAGGTGGATCCTATCATTTTTTGAAATGATAGATCTTGTCGATGGAGGGGTTCATGGACCGGTGGATAAGGATGGTTGAGAAAGAACCAGACATAGACAGGAGGCTGACCTGATCCTGTTATTTCTAGGGCTAACTCTTTATGCCGTAGAGCGCATGAGGCAGTTAGTTTAGTTTATTTTGGAGACTATATTTTGTATGAAGATGATGATACTTGATGATTATGTGGATCTAACGGTTTTTGATGATATATATATATATATATATATATATATTTATTTATATATATTGGGATGATTAGTTATTCTGGCATAATTTATTTTCAATCTAACTTTTCTATTGCAATTATTGCATATTGTTAGCTGCATTATTAGGATGCATTTCCGTACGTACGGGGTATGTGAGCTTGTGTTGCATATCCCCACGCTCTAAGTCTTCATTACATCCCAAACGGAGGTTAGGGTCATCACAACAATTCTATCAAGCTCATTTCTCTGGCTTAAAATTGACATATTGCAACATAGATTATCACATCCTATGCTTAAAAAGCATACAAGAACAACCAACAAAACGCACTGTAACAAAATCACAACTCTTTAACTCCAAGCTTTAGCTAAAACATAGCCTTTGGTTCTCAAAGTTTTGTCCCTTTTGAAAACAACTCCAAGAACACCAAAAGTTCAAAAATACACTTCCAATATAGTCATAACATACTCTTAAAAAATATCATGCTTTGAATCATCAAGTAAAAACTACGAAAACCACAAAATCTATCACCAAACTTTCGGCTTCAACACTTACACCCAAAACCGATTGCCTCAAGGTTTGGTTTTAACCAAATCCTATTATCTGAAACATAACATGACAAAAATAAAAATAAATCAAATCACATGGTTAAAAATCATATCCTAGAGTAGATCCAAACATTAAAATCAAGATCACATAGCCATATTAGCATCAAACATGGATCTAACCACAAACCTCAAATTTGTGACTTAGCCGAAATTTTTTATGTATATTCTTATCTTCAAAACCAACATAAAAATCCTTAGATTAACATCATAAAATTTAAATCAAATCCTTAGGATCATCATATAAAAATATCAAAGCCATTGGAGTATGGCTTCTCATCAACAGATTCAAGGTTACACAAAATAGAAACTGTTTTACTCCTTTCAATTTTCAACTTTTTTTTATATATGTAGAACTTTCATCAAAATATTATAACATGAAATGAATCTTCACCAAGCTTTCATATCAGCTTGGTAAATATACTCCATAAAAAAATCATACACTGTCCAGTTGGTCGCTTAGACTAATTTTTTCCTGCTTAAAAGAAATATTTGACCAATCAAATAGCATTAGAATCAACAAAATTATATACACAAAAACTAGACTCAAACAAGAACAACTTTCATGAAGAACACTTTGTGAGAAAATACTTACAACAACTTAAAAAAGCGTGAGTAAAGTGACCCAGAAAAACTATCCGAGAGGATCTTTGAGTTTCTGTCCAAAAAAAGTATTGGAAAGGGATGAAATGAAGGGGAAGGGAATTAGATGCTTTATTAAAAATCTGAGAGGTGAAGCAATGGTTGTGAATGACACTTGAAAATGATGATTGTGTCAGCCAAAACAAGGGGCAAAACTTGCCCTTTATATTGTGCCTTGAGCTGTCTTGTGAAAGGGAGGTGTATGGTGGCCTTTAACCTTCACATCAAGTACTTTTTGTGGCTGTCGTAGGCATTGTTTGGTTAACAATGGTAGGGGGGAAACTTCCTCCACAAGCCTTGCAAAGGTGGCTCAAATTCATGGGCCTTAACTGAATGAGTTTCAATTTAGGTTTGGTTAGGGTTTGGATTACTATCAAGCCCAAATCTATTTTTCTTGCACTAATAAAATTTCCAAGCTTTACAAGAATAAATAATGATGTCATAATATTAATTTAAGTAGTTAATAGCATGTGGGAGGGATTTAACAAAGTAATTAAACATTAAGCTAGAAATTAGGTCCATTTAGGATTTGGAAGCAGATTTGGGGTTTGGAGAAATCATTTAGGGTTTTTGTTTCAATGAAAATTTTGGGATTTTAATTGGATTCCAAATATTTAGGGATTCTCTAGGGTTGAAACCCTCTTTTGTTTGGCACAAAATCGATGGTTGGATGGAATAGGATTTTGCTTAGATGACATGATCACAAAGTTTGATTTTCTTCACTTTTTCTATCTAATGGTTCCTCTTAGACCTAAAACCATCTCCAATAAAGTAATTATATACTCCAAATTCCCCATAAAATATAAATTCATTTATTCAAATCAAATATGAATGTTCCTCCACCATGACAACAAAGAAATATCTCAATAAATTAAAATCTCCACGAAGACTCAAAAATATTCAAGCCTCAAAACATCAAAATAACATAAAATTATAAATCTACTAAATATGACTCTCCAATAAATATTTGTATCATTTGGCACTTATTTCTCTATGATCATCAACCTTGGTAACACTTCCTACGCTTGACTTCCAGCTAAATCATCAAAATTATCTGAAAATATTGTTAATGGCTTAGTTATCAACAACTCAGTAAGCAGAAAACATATACTAATATGTAAACATAAGCATTTACAGTGTTCAAAATGTAAAACAAAATATTTTTAATTTCAGAATGCAGAATTAGAACATGTTACCAAAAATATTAAAGCAAAAGTTTAGAAATATTCTCCTTCAAAGTATCATTTGGCATAACATAACTGAGCGTCGTCATCATATCAGAGCATTATATCAGAATAGAGATCATATTTAACTCCCGTGGTAGGGTTGTGCATTCACGGATAGCCAAGCAGAACATAAATCAATCTATCACCAAATGGTATGTACTGAAACAGAGACCACTACTATAACACATGGCAGGGCCATATACCACTATTATCACTAGTAGCAGGGCCATATATCACTATTATCACTCGTGGCAAGGCTGTATACCACTGCTATCACCTGTGGCAGGGCCGTACGTATACCACTATTATCACTCGTGATAGGGAGATATACCACTATTATCACCCATGGCAGGGCCATAATGGAATAGAATAAAAATAGAATTGGATACAGATTTAGAGAGTCATGCTAAAGGTTTTTCAGATATCACATCATATCAAAACTAAGTACTAAAATAGATTTAGACCAATTCACATATTCCAATTCACATATTCAGAACATCTTCACATCACATGCAAAAGTCTCCAAATTTCATATTCGTGCTTTTTGCATAGTTCAAAAATACAATGCAATAAAATAAACTCATGTATACATTAGTCATGACAAAAATCACTTTCTTCTTATACAAAATTTCATGAGTAATGCAGAACACATGACTAAGGTTGTTTTCACATTTCTTTTCAAAACATATCATGTACATTTTTCATAAAATCAACCTCAGTCCATTAATTTCATGCAAAGTCTAATGTTGGCATCCCGCTTACCTGGACTTTTTATCTTCACTAAATTTTTCCACAACAGTGCCAAACGAAATAAATCGTCACCTATAAGATAGACATGTAACTTACTTAATTCTCTAATTAAACACACATTTTGATATTTAAGCCTGAAATACTAATAACCTATTTTTCATAAAAATCTAAAATTTTCATAATTCTAAAATATCATTACTTCCCAATTTTATCGATATCCACTTAACAAAATTCCACCTCCATCATAAGTCTATTTAAAATCAAGACCATACCCACACAAGATATTATAGGTGTTTTGTAACAAATACAATCGTGCCCAATATTCAACCAAGGCTCACTTGAAATAAAATAAAATAAATGTCATGACTTCCAACAAAAGGGTAAAGATGTAATTAATGTTAAAAAGTCTTAGAAAATTAGAACATTTCATTGTGAGCTATCACGTGATCTTAGGAGCATTTAGGTAGTTATATATAATAAGTGGGTAGGACTCAAAGGCTAGAACTTTGAAGAAAAACAAGCTTTAGAGAAGATGTAGTGAAGGAGGGACCGTGCGAGGTAACTCATTGAACAAAAACCGTGCGACAGAGCTGGTGCGACAAATCGATCGCCAAATAGAATCGAGTTCAAGGAGGCACTACATGAGAGCAAAGCAGAGGACTTGGAGTGGCGTGTAGTGCTCGATGGCACTTTCTGTGCAGGTGGTGACAACATGGAGGGGCTGTCGACGTTGCCAGACTTCACCATGCCATGGCTGGTGGCTGAGATGTCCGTTCGGAAGGGTTGTGGATGACTTTGGGATGCTCTACTTTTGAGTGGTGAAATAGAGGAGTGTTGGGGTGCAGGTCGTGAGTGGAGGCTTGAGGGTTGATGTTGGGTAGTGCTTGGGTGGCTTGGGTCGACAGTGGTGTAAGGCTGGACAGTGGGGTTCGAGTGGTTTTTCGGCATGCGTGGCTCTTGGTGATGGTGGTTTGCGGGTTGGGTTGTTTCTATGGTAAATAGGAGGGTTATGGTTGCTTCCTAGATGTGGTCTGACCAAGTGTTGTGGCGTGGTCTTCACGAGGTTGGGGAGCAACCATGGTTGTGTTGGACAAGGGGGCATGCAACACTGAGTTGGTTGTGTGTAAAGGCATGGGAATGAGACGTGCGAATAGTGGTGGTGCGTGTAGTGCAGTAAGGTCTAGAGGAAGAAGATCAAAGCTTGTCGTGTGATTCTGTGGTTAGGAGGAAGGGAGATTGTGCATGAACGTGTATAAGGTGTATAAATATGGTACTGTCCTAAACCCTAATGGAAGGAAAACGTGCATGGTGTGGAGACGTGCCTGGATTTTGGACCTGGTTCATGGGCTTGGGTTTTGGATCATTTTTGAAATATTTGGGCTCACATTTTGGATGGTGTAAAGACTTAATAAATGTGTTCAGCAAGATAGCGAAATCCAAATAATCTATTTGGGTTAACCGTATTTTCATGAGTTAAGTATTTAACGAATACTAATGGGCCTCGACTCACTTTTAAAATAATCCACTTGTCCCATAAATTTCTCAGGTCAATTCTCACTTGGCCCATTAAAAGATTTTAACCTAATTATTAAGTCCAATAAAATCCATACTTTGCCAAAATAAATTTTGGGCTCCTAACCTACTCTATAATTACTCGTTAAAAACTCAAATGGGCATTTCATACATATTAACCCAAAAGAAAAATTTTATACCACTCGTGCTTGGCTTGGACTTGGAGTTGGGCCTAGATGTTACATGCCAAGTGTCCAAATAAAACATTTCTAACCTAGTTTGGACATTCCTTATTGTGATTTTGAAAGCATCACTCTTAGGCGGTACTATCGAGGCCACTATTCACTCCGAAAAAATAAAAAATAAACTTTGCACTGTAAAATCGTAAATAATTATATTAACCTTAGAGTACAAATCGTTTATCAAATTCTAACTCCGAAGGGCCTTGAAATAATCAAAATGCATTTTCGAGCAAGCATTTCATTCAAAAATTGAAAATGAGTTTATTGCAGCATAAACTCTTAAATATTCCTCCAAGTGCAATGACATAGACCGTATCTCATTCTGACAATTCTAGGTACCTCAAAAAAATAAAATTGCACTTTTGGCACCATAGTGAGCAGTAACACTGACTATGTTGATAGACTAAAATCTACACGATTGCTCAGTTCGTGAAAACCTTCGGAGTTTTCATGAGGTTCCTAAAGCCTACATAAATTCATAGGAGAGATTCATCCCTTGAATTTCTGGCAAATTGTTACATCCTCCCCTCTTGAAAAAAGATTTTGTCCTCAAAATTGACAACAAGTACTAAAACAACCATACCAAACAAAGGAGAAGATGTTGCTCACCAAACCTATTGTCCATCAACGATGGAAAATTGATTGAGCAAGGGCATACAAAAAGGAAGACATATGGAGCTTGAGAAAGTGGTTCAAAAGCTTGCTGGTGGTGGCTAAAGTATAAGCAATGTGAAGAGAAGTTGCAACTGTCATAACATATTCCTTGTCGTTAGAGTTGTAGCCTCCACTGTTGGTTTGCTGGAAAAGAGTTGCTATGACTACTACTGTGGACCACTTTAAGGTGTTATTGGCTTTAAGGGGTTAGGTCTCTCAAATTGGAAGCTAAAAGCATGGAAAATGGAGACAAACTGGAACAAACATAAGGATTCAAAAATTGAAAGTTGCTGCTGCTAGAGGCTCTTGTTGTTATAACTATTGCTTGAAGTAGATTATACCACGAACTAGGGCTTTAGAAGGTTGTTGATGTTGGTTGAGTAGCCTTGGGTAAGAGAAATCAAGAGGAAAATGTTTTGCTTCAGTTTTTTGTGCTCTTGCAATTGTTGTTAGTTATTGTCTCGACTACTGCAATATGGTGCTAGTTCCGTATAGAGGCTAAAGTAAATGAAGGGAAGAGAAGGAAATAGGTAATTTAAGTGCTATACATGAGAGAACCAAAAGAATAAAAGAATATAGCAAAACAAATGGAGGACCCCGAGAAGTTGCAGCTCCAGCTACTACTTCTGTTTTTGTGGTTCAGTTTTTTCAAATCTCAGCTGCTAATGCCTCTTTTGCTACTTCAATACACTTCTATTACACACATGTTACAAGGGATTGGTAGAGAGAAAGAGAACTGAAGATGAAAACCAAAGGATTGGAGCTGGAAAGGGCAAACCCGAGAGCTAGAACTAAGCTGATTTCTGAACAACTGCAGATTTTGTTCTTGATTTTTGTGTTTTGCTGTTTGTGTGCTTCAATTACAACTGTTGTGGTGGCTAAGATACCTTTTTGAGTAGTCTCAAACAAGGTTAATCAGTGACTAAGGTGGTGAGAGTTGTGAGGAAGGAAGGTTGAATATTTCCCTTACTGCTACAACAAGATTTTCTGCACTCATTTGGGAGTGTGCATGTTGATCTATTAATGTTTATATATTTCTGTTTTGTTCAATAACACAGTGGTTTAATGTTAAGAATGGTTGTTCATGGTGGCTTGAGCGCCACTATATACTTGATTGTTAGTGGCTTACTAAGTTAAAATCAAAGGCTACCTAAGTTGATCACAGGATTGAAGAAAAGGAAAGACTTAAGAGCTGACTTACTAAACAAAATCCCCCAAAACAGAATTAACATACAGGAATCATATTCTCATTTGAACAACAACAAGCTTAGGCGATGCTCCTTGTTTCACCTCTTCATTTCATTCACTACACACTCTAATACCCCCACAATATGACACTAGTGTTGAGGATAGTCAAAAGGAAGACCACACTAAATCAAAATGGCATAAACTTGAAGGAAAAGGAAAACTATTTCAAGAACTACTGCACTAAGTCTTGGACCAGAAATCATGTCTTCGTAAAAAGGCAACTTGTTTGAGGTGTTCTCATGGCATCCAACTCCTCAAATAATCACCATTTTGCACATGGAAATGAAAGTGACACTTACATTATATATGAAAATGCTATAAGTGCCAAAACAGGAAATTCAAATTCCTATTTCTAGAGGTTCTCAGTTTGGCTAGCATGGCTGAAATGGTGAAGAGGGAAAGAGCTAAGTAAGAGAGGGTTGAAGCATAAATTAAGTATAAACCTAAAAAGAAAAAAAATATCTAACGTGGCAAGGAGAAAATTTTCTCTCAACTAGTGAGGGGCGATTAGGGTTGATTAGTGACGGCAGCCGGCCCCTTGCCTCTGTCGGCAGGACACGGCATTGGCGTGGGGAGTTTGTGTCAACAGGAGCAGGGTAAGATGCAAGGGATGTTATCACGCGCTCCATCTGCGTTTGTGGATGTGCTGGCCGCGAATCCTTAGGTCATACCTACGGTGGATATCCCTTTACGGGAGCCACGTTTTCTGGATGGGGAGATGTTCTTCTTGTTTTCAAAAATGAAAATTCACCAATCGGCTGAGCCGTTCCAGTTTTCAGTTGTTTTGAAATTCTTTTGTTGGCAACCTTCTCTGGATCACATTCACGGATTTATTAAAAATCGCTGGGGATTGAAATGTTTACCGGTGATTGGCCAATTGCACAATCCTCGTAATGTGCTAGTTCGAATGGCCAAGGAGGAAGATTTTATTAGTGTGATGGCAAGAGGGAATTCAGAAATTCATGGTATTCCTTTTCGGTTCTTTCACTAGACTCTGGAGTTTGTGGAAGATGAGGACTCACCTCAGGTCCCTGTATGGATCACATTGCTAGGATTGCCTCCTAATTATTTTTAGGAGTCGATGTTGCGAATTATTGGTAATGGGTTTGGCCAATATTTGAAGAGAGATAATGCGTTGACATGTGTGACTTGTCTGGAGGCAGCTCGGGTTTGTGTGGAATTGGATGCGTCAATGTCGCTGCATGAATCTTTTTGGCTGGGCCCTCCTGGTCTTGCATCGAGCCATTTTCAAGAGGTGATCTTTGAATCTGTTCCTTATTTCTGTGCTTTCTACAGGAAACAGGGCCATCTAGAGGAAAATTGTTTGTGGTGGAAGGAGAAAGAAGAAAAAGATAAGAAAGCGGTTGGGGAATTGGAGGGTAAAAAGAATGGTTTGAAAAATGTTTGGAAGGTGGTGGGGACTCGGGAGACTAAATCTAATATTCCAGTGAAAGAAAATGTGGTGGGGGAGTTTTCAAAGGCTCGAGGAAATTCACTCCTGGAAGCCATACGGAAATGGAGAGAAGTAACAGTTGAGAATCCTTCCCTTGTATGGTTCGTTTCGGTGGATGGTGGAGTTCATGAGGTGTGTATGGGTGCGGATGGAGTTGAGGTTACGAAGGAGAGTAACGTGCTAGAGCAAGTTGGCATTGGCTTGGATCCATGCGTTGCTAAGGGTGTGGAAAGGAATTTGTTACCGAAAGAGATAGTTTCGATTCGGCATGATAGTTGGTTTGAAGTTACAGAGGAATAATTTGAGTGGGATGGTCACAAACCTGTTGCTTTAGTTGAGCCACGTAGTTCTTTGAGGCTATTGAATTTGAACTAGGGGGCTTGGGAGATATAGAATTTTCTACTACGGAAGATGTGGATGAGTTGGGTAGATGTGGGTTGTCTGGTGAATTAGAGGAAGAACTGCACAAACTTGCAGCTAAGTCATTTGATTCAGATTTTGACATGCATATCCCTTTGAAAAAAATGAAGGGTGTAAGAAGAGAAAAATCCGTCGTTGTGCTGGAGCATCGCAAATGTTCCAAAAAATTACTTTAATTTTGATGCAGATACTTACTTGGAATATTAGGGGTATTCTTTCATCGAAGAGTAGGCTTCTCCGCATTTTGAATAAAAGTCAACCTTAGAACCATTTTTAGTTTCAAATAAATTTAGTAGATAGACGAGATGGATGAAGTTGTCGTCCTTTCTGAATAATGCAATGGTGGGGGGGGGGGGAATTTGGATTTTTTGGGATGTTGGGCTTCGGTTCTAGTTGCTTGCCATGATAGATCAAGCAATTAGCGGATGGTTTGTTTATGAGAATTGCTGGGTGCTTACAACTTTTGTTTATGCGAGTTGCTTTCGGGATAAAAGAGTTGAACTTTGGGATTTTCTGACAATGCAAAATTCTTGTGGTCTTCCATGGCTCATTGGGGGGGGGGGGAGGGATTTTAATATTATTTGGGATGATAGTGAAAAGGTTGGTGGTCTCTTGCAGGCAACCCGGGCGAAAAGGGAATTTAATCAATGTATTCTTGATTGTGCTTTGGTGGACCTTCCGTATGACGGAAATTGCTTTTCGTGGTGTAATGGTCGCCTAGGGGGGAGGACATTTTGGGCGCGGCTGGATCGTGTTCTTGTGAACTTACAATTTACTAGTTACTTTGGAGCAATTAAAGTTTTGAATTTGCCTCGGACGTCTAATGATCATGCCCCAATGTGGGTGCAACTTGAATGTGGGGAACTCATGAGGGTTTTCTTCCACTAGTGAGGGAGATCTAGAATACAAGTGTGGAAGGGTGTGCTTTGGTGAGGATCAGTAGAAAGTTAAAGAGGCTCAAAAGTGCTCTTCAAATGTGGAATCTCGTATTAGTGCATTGGAATTGGAGTTGACTAATCAGTATTCGGCCGAGGTGGAAAATGACTTGCTAAAATGCAAGCAAGATCATTTGCTATGGGTCCATCGTGAGGAGGCTATGGCCTACCAAAAATCTAGAATTAAATGGATTGCTGAGGGGGATGCTAATACTAGTTTCTTTCATGCGTCTATGAGACTTAAGAAGAAAAATAAAAGGATAGAAAGGATGCAGCTTGATGATGGGAGAGTGCTAGGTTCGGAAAAGGAAGGGCATGAGGGGGCGGTTGGTTTTTTCCAGCAGCTTCTTTCAGTGTCAAATGTGGAAAGGGTCTCGGAAGATCTTGATTTAATCATGCTGATAATCTCGACCGAAGAGAATGAAGCTTTATGTGCTGTTCCGTCTATGGAGGAGGTTAAAAGTTCTCTATGGTCTATTCCTGCAGATAGTAGCCCGGGCCTGGATGGTTTTTCAGCAAGTTTTTTCATGATGGCTTGGGAGGTAGCGAAAAATGATCTTGTGGAGATGGCTCAAGATTTTTTCTCTGGCCAACCGGTTTCTACATACTTTGGGGCTACAAATTTGGTTTTGATTCCGAAGGTAGATGAGCCTTTGGGTTTTGGCCAATTTCGCCCGATTAGTCATTGCTCAGTGGTTTATAAAATTATGTCAAAGATTATGGTGTCTCGTTTGGTTCCTATTTTGGATAAAATTATCTCTCCTGAGCAGGCAGCTTTTATTCGGGGAAGAAGTATTTTTGAAATATTTCGTTGGCCCAATAATTGGTTCAAGGAATTAATAGGAGAGTGAGAGGTGGGAATGTAATGATGAAGATTGATATGGCTAAAACATATGATTGTGTTAACTGGAGTTTTCTTCTTGATATTTTACGGCGGTTGGGATTTTCTGATAATTGGAGGAATCTTGTATTTAATGCTGTTTCGTCTCCTTTTTACTCGGTGATGCTTAATGGGTCTAAAGGGTTTTTCAAGCCCTCACGTGGGTTACAGCAAGGTGATCCTCTTTTCCCTTATTTATTTATCCTGTCTGAGGAGATGCTTTCTCGAATGCTTCGAAAAGAATTCAGTCTTGGTCGAGTTAAGCCTTTCCATCCTAGTGGAGGATCAATGATTTCTCATTTATTGTATGCAGATGATATTCTGATTTTTGCCAATGGGGGAAAGTCTTCTATTCGTAGGATTATGGAAGTTTTGCACCGGTATGAAAGGATTTCTGGTTAGATGATGAACCCGAGTAAGTCCTGCTTGTTTTTTTCTGCTCTATCTTGATTGAAAGGGAAAATGGTTTAAAGTTGATTTTGGGCTTTGAGGAAAGTAGATGGCCATGCACATATTTGGGTGCTCCTTTATTTGTGGGTCATTTAACTATACGTATGTTTGACTCGCTCTTGGTTAAAATTCAAAAGAAGCTGGCTGGGTGGAAAAGTAAGACACTTTCCTCCGGAGGTAAAATCGTGCTACTCAAACATGTGTTAAATAGTATGCCTATTCATTTGCTCTCGGTATTAAATCTTCCTAAAGGTGTGTTATCGGCGTTAAAGAAAATATTTTCAGATTTTTTATGGGGTTCCTCGATGGAGTTTCGAAGAAGGAAGTGGATTTCTTGGAGGAAAATTTGTTTCCCAGTAGAAGAGGGTAGCCTTGGAATTCTAGATCTTCATGAGGTTCAAGAAGCCCTGCTTATGAAATTTGCCTGGAAACTAATTCAGGGGAAGTTGAAGTGATCGAATTTTTTTACTACAAAATACATTGCAAATTCTCACCTTTTTTCTATGATGCAGCTACTGAAAGGATCTCGATTTTGGAAGGGTATAATGGATCTAATGCTGAAGGTGCTAGATAATTCGAAGTGGATTATTCAGGAAGGAAAATCTCGATGTTGGCAAGACAATTGGGTTGGGGATGGGGCGTTGATTGGCTCGGTTCCAGTAGTGGGTGATGTTCAGTTGAAACTAGCGGAAGTATTTACGGAAAATGGCCCACGCATTGACAGGCTGCGGGAATTGATTCCGTCTGATGTATGCGGTAAAATTTGTGGAGTAGGAATTAAGCTTCTGACGGGAATTGATACTTGCGTATGGCAGCCCAATGTCAATGGAGTATTCTCCACCAAATCTGCGTGGCAATTAATCTGGCAACGTGGTGATATATGTCCATAGAAGACATGGTTGTGGAAGAACTGGATCCCAAAGAAGATGACTTTTTTCGTTTGGCATGCGAAGAGGAGAGCAATTCCAATGGATGGTATTATTCAGCTTTTAGGAATTCCAATAGTTTCTAAATGTGAGTGTTGTCTTCAGCCAATTGACTAAATTGGAGTCCTTCCATCATATTTTATGTGAGGGTGAAATAGAGTTGGAAGTGCTTCACCGGTGACAGATCGGAGGTGGGGTTGGGTCCAAAGGGTTGCTAAGAAGTCGATGATGATGTGGGGAGAAAATGGTGGCCGGATGCGGCGCGACAGCGGCGCTGTGGCGCAAGGAGTGCCGCGGCTTGGTGTGGTGCGTGAGGGCTAAGGGCGGCGCGAGGAGGGCTGAAATTACAGGGAGGTGGTCCCCGGTCGAAGGGGAGGTGAGAGGGAGGGGCGGTGTCGGTCACTGCCGGTGCATTGCGGCGGGCTAGGGGAGAAGAGAAACTGACAGAGAGAGGGAGGGGGGTTGCGGCGCGCGGGAAGCAGGGGAGGAGAAAAAGAAGGAAAGGAAAAAAAAAAAAAAAAGAAGAAAAAGAAAAGAAGAAAGAGAAAATGTAGGGAAAGAAATGAGGTACAATCCTCATGTCTTGGGTCACAAAAATGATCCAACGGAAACGATTTTAAAACAGCAAGTAAAATAAAATAATTTAAACGTAATGATTTTTTTTTATAAGTTCAATTCAAACGTAATGATTAAAATGAAAATAAATAATTAAACCAAACAATAAGTTAATTTAATATGAAAAACAATTTAAATATATTACAATAATCAATTATAAGATTAAACCCAGCAATAAGTTAATTTAATATGAAAAACAATTTAAATGTATTACAATAATCAATTATAAGAAAGCACTTCTGAATAATTTTCACAAAATTAAAATCATAAAAATAAACCCACTAAAAATCCAACCAATTTTAAAACAAGAGAATAAATTTTTAAATTAATAACAAATAATCTTTCAATTAAAAAATAAACTAAAATACGGGGTGTTACATCCTTCCCCCCTTAAAAAAATTTCCGTCCTCGAAATTTGTATGGTCAAACATAACGCTAAAGCAGGATAGAAGATACAACTCAAAACACGCTCGAAATGATCATACCATCAACAACTCCCAACAAGCATGAGTAATGTCCTATCAAGTCTATTACCATAGGCAATTCCATCATACTCGTATTAGTCCCCCAGTGGCACAACACGTCCAGTATTCTTAGGGTGGTTATGCTATCTAAAATCTCATCTTTCCACAAGAGCCTTAATACAACATCCAAGGAATCCCAATGATTATTATTATTATTGTAACACGATCTACGCTAACCTCAATCGACTCCTATGTTAAATCTCACAAACCTTCATTGAATTCTACAAGTTGGAAACCTATTAGCCACTTCCAAAGTTAATCATCAATAAACATTTCCATCATCCAAACCTATTCCCTCAAAATCAACAAGAATTATATCCTAATACCGTACCACCAAAAGTTTAATCTCTAATTACAAGTATCTTTATCAAATTTCAAATTACCAATAATTTCTTAAGATCAACACAAGGTTTGAATCCTTAATTATAACCAAAATATCACGCTCCTGCTGCGCACCCTAATAATTCGCCACATGCATAAAAGTTATGTCCTCATAAAACAACACCATCGAGTACAAGGTGGCTCCATACCTACTGACCAGAAAACTCTTATCACATTTGGTAGAAAATTCTTGATCTCCAAAACCATGAACTATTACACACTTTCCTCAAACTCACCAAGAATTCATTCCTGACTCTGCACCAACTATTATCCTTAAATCTGATATGGATCTAATCCCAAAACTTGCCACTAAAACCTCGAACTAATAACAATTATTATCCAAACTAGATCAATACCTTCAATCCCCAAAGAAACAATCTCCTTGAAAATCCCTATATCTATAACTCAACTCTGATCAATCCCATAATAATGGTCACATACTAACCAATATCTGAAATAAATCAAGCTAGCATACCAAGCCTGCAGAATTAAAAACTTAACTCTTATTTCAATCAGTCCTTCAAATCTACAATTCTAAGACCTTAAATTATACCAGAATCATTTTCCGAAATCTGTAAGATCGATGAACTTATATCCAATAATAAAAAAATCGACTTCTGAAACTTTCAAAATCTAAAATATTAAATGATAACAATCATTTCCTAAAGTCTGCAAAACCTTAAACTTTTGGTGAAATTCCCGTAAATCTATCCTTAAAGTTTGTTGAACTTACAATCTTCTATTATAAAGCCTCATGTCATACATCCATGAAATCGAAAACCTCAAATATCTTACTCCCCAAATAGATACCCCAGTCCATGCCGTTCCTTTCAAACCTTGATATTATAAAAGCAAACCAAGTCGATAAAAGTTTAAGCCTACTACACTAAATATTTATACCTAACAATAGCATTCTCAATCGTACCATCTTCCTGCCATAACTTAATCCTTAACCCACTTTCCAGCTTCGAACGAAACGAACAAAATAAAGTAAACTTAATAAATAAAATAACATAGTTCCAATTCAAATAAAATAAAATCAAACAAAACCAAATAAATTCAATTTAAATAAAAAAATAATAATTTCCAATTAAACCTTTAAACTTTTCTAGTATTGCACACATGGTTTTTCCCATTCTTAGCCATATCTTTAACCAACTCATATAATCGTTCCTATCATATCATATTGTAAACCCAACATCGCTCTAAACTCCAGTACTTTTTTAGAATCCAAACCACAAAAATCTAAACCTTAATTCTTAAAAAGATTATCTCTTATAGTCCACAAAGTAAGCTTGTCGGATCTAAACTCTCTAAACCTCAAAATCTCATAACTCAATCATAAAGTCTGCAAACTTTAAAACCTTAAATATTTACAAAATCAGTTATTATTCTTTACAAATTTACACCTCATATCTGAAATTTCTTCCTAAACCCACGGATATCCAAAACTTAAATGTTTTTTAGTCTGCAGAACCTCAAACCTATCATTTGGTCAAACTTAGGTCAACTTCAAAAGCTAAACCTTAGATCATTTCCAAGTCATGTCCTGCATCCTACAGAATAAGTTTACCGGATCTAAAACCTTATATGTTATAAAAATCATTTCTTAGAATTTGCAAAATCTAAATCCTCAAATCCCATCAAAATCAATCATAAGGTTTTTAGAATCTCAAACTTAAGTATCCACATGATCATCCTTAAATTCCTCAAGTTCCTACACTGAAATCTTTACATCCTATGAACCCACAGAAATTTAAACCTCCAAGGTTTATAGTATGCAGAATTCAAACCTAGCTCTGATACCAAATGTAACGCCCCAAACCCGGTTGGCCTGGAGAATTACTACCTGTCACTTAAGAACATGTTTCCCAACACATCTAAAATAAAACTCCAAAACTTTATTAGCAAAACTCAATCTCATGTACTCTAAATAACCACATTGAAAACTCTACAAAGTCATTACTGCAGCAAAATAAACTAAGGAGTCCAAAATCTCCCGGTAGTCATAACAAACCAAACTAATACTTTCATAAGTCTTACTAAATCCAAGCCCAATATATAATTAAATCTAAAAGACATTAAAACTAAAGGACATCAGAATTCCTTCTTCTAACATCATCTCTCAGCTTAATCATGCTCACCAATCTAATCCAGGTTCTCAGTTGGACTCTCCACATCATCTGAAAATATTATGAAGATAGGGGGTGAGTTATCAACAACTCAGTAAGCAGAGGACATATGCTAGCGTGCAAACATGAGCATTTACAAAGTATAGCATGCAGAACAAAATATTTTTCAAAGTTATCATGCAGAACAGAACATATTTTCAAAAGTAACAGAACGATGGTTTTAAGACAATTAAAAACCCATAGTACTTTGGCATAACATAAACTGAGTATCATCATCAGATCAAACAGAGCAGAGACCATGTTTCATCCCCGTGGTAGGGTTGTGCTAACCCTAGTGGCCAAACCAGGCAGAGACAGAGGTGAAATCTTTCATTTACTCTTCTCGGAGCCCCGAGTGTGCACACATGAAAGACCACAATAAAACCACTTTGTTTCCAAAGTGGGTGCACTCAGAGACAAAGAAGTTGGTGCCAACCCAAATAGAGCAGAGCATAACAGAGCAGAGCAGAGCAGAGACAGAGTCAAATACAAATACCAATACACCATGCCAAAGGTTTTCAGATGTTATATCAAAATAATATAGAGTACCAAAACAGAATCAGACAGTTTACACACACTGACAACAAAAGCCAGAACATCTTTCTAAATAAATGCACAATTTTCCATATTCTCAATATTGCTCCTTTTTTCAGATTTCAGAAAACACATGATAGAATTTAGCTCATGGCTACACAATGCATGTCAGAACATATTTTTTCCTTTCTCACACAGATTTCATGAATAATGCAGATAAGTGACCGAGGTTGATCTTTGTTTTCACGAGTTCCCATCATATCACAAAATATGCAAGTTTTCATAAAATCAACCTCTGTCTTATTAACTTGTATAAAACCTAGCATAGGAATCCCGCTTACCTGGACAACTAAGCTTTTTCAGAATTTTCCTCAAAAATGTCGAGTCGAATATAAATCGTCACCTATAAAAATAATAACATAATTTCCGTAAGTTTTCAATCAATCACGGATTTTGATATTTAATCCTAAACTTCTAAAATAACCTATTTTAATAACTCAAAACTTAAAACGTTCATAATCCCAAAATATATCATCACTTCCTAAAAAAATCACTAATATTCACCATGACCAACGTCAAACTCAAAATACCAATATTTAAATCCGAAACAGCCAACAAATTTCATAGCATAAACCAATCTCACACAAACAACTCCATCATCAAATCCAACCGAGCCCCTTACTCCTCAGACTCAGTCCGGCACAACCAACAAATTCACAGTAAATATGAGTTAGTGCGAAAATACATTTAAATCTCAAAAGTTCTTTGAGAAAATACTTACAATGCTATAATATAATTTTTGAAAGATCACGAAGGTGCGAGAAGCAGCAACGCAACAACAAAACAGTGCCAAATGCACTGTGGCCGTGGGTCTCAAAAACCCAGTTTTGAACGGGTGTAAACAAAGATCCGAGATTGATAGAGTAGGGCTTAGGGATGTCGGTGAAGTTAGTGGTGGTGGTGGTTGGTCGTGGGTGGCGGCGCAATAGGCGGTCGAAGTGCAAAAACACCCAAAACGGAAATAGAGTTGGAAGTGCTTCACCGGTGACAGATAGGAGGTGGGGTTGGGTCCAAAGGGTTGCTAAGAGACCGAGGATAATGTGGTGAGAAGATGGTGTCTGGAGGTGGCTCGACCGCGGAGCAGCGGCACAAGGAGTCCCGCGGCTTGGTGTGGTGAGTGGGGGCTAACGACGGTGCGAGGAGGGCTGAAATTACAGGGAGGTGGTCGCTGGTCGAAGGGGAGGTGAGAGGGAGGGGCGGTGTCGGTCACTGCCGGTGCACAGTGGTGGGCTGGGGGAGAAGAGAAACGGATGGAGAGAGGGAGGGGGGTTGTGGCGCGCGGGAAGCAGGGGAGGAGAAAAAGAAAAGAAAAAGAAGGAAAGGAAAAAAAAGAAGAAAAAGAAAAGAGGAAAGATAAAATGTAGGGAAAGAAATGAGGTCCAATTCTCATATCGTGGGTCACAAAAATGATCCAACGAAAACGATTTTAAAATAGCAAGTAAAATAAATAATTCAAACGTAATGATTTTATTTTTTGTATAAGTTCAATTCAAACGTAATGATTAAAATGAAAATAAATAATTAAACCCAACAATAAGTTAATTTAATATGAAAAACAATTTAAATGTATTACAATAATCAATTATAAGATTAAACCCAACAATAAGTTAATTTAATATGAAAAGCAATTTAAATATATTACAATAATCAATTATAAGAAAGCACTTCTGAATAATTTTCACAAAATTAAAATCATAAAAATAAACCCACTAAAAATCCAACAAATTTTAAAACAAGAGAATAAATTTTTAAATTAATAACAAATAATCTTTCAATTAAAAATACACTAAAATATGGGGTGTTACATCATGGTCCTAATGTAAGCAACTAAAATCTGTCAAGCAAGTGTATTTAAGCAAAATAGGACCAACTCTTCAACTAAATCAACTTTTGTTACATAAACAGTCAATTGACCCCATGACCAAGATAATCATACACCAAGTTCACATAAGACGAATATGGAAATGCTCTTGAAATCTATACACATACTCATACTCAATCCCTATATATGTCACTTCACTCAACATACCCCAACAACATCATAGATTCTCAAACTCAATTCGTGATCTCCTACTGCCCAAGAGAAGGATAAAGAGGGATAGACGTTATACCCAAACTGAGTGGATGTTTCATGGCAGAGCACTGGGTGGCTCACGGCTGAGCTCACGATTGCTGGGCAAGGCGATTCAGAGTGGCTGGGAGGTTGAGTCCATTAAAACAAAGGCGACAACGGCTTGGTGGTTTACGATTGAAGGAGGGCTATGGGCTTTACAGTTTGATGGCTGGGCAATTGTCGGTTGCTTGTCCGTGAGTTCACAAGGCAAGTTGGACTCAATCACTCCAAGAAAATAGACTCATATATAAGGAGGAGATCTCCACAAATCTACAAATGACTTTCTACGCACAGACTCCACGTCCAATAACTTCAAAGGATCTTCTTTTAAGGGAGTCATCGTCTTCAACTTTCAGAAACTATAAATTTCTCAATTTTGCTGTTAGATATGTGAGGCGATAAAGAGATTGTAAAATTGCCCATCATAATCGATTGTGCCCCCAAACAATCCTTAGACAAAGGCTTTTATGCCAAATCATGTAAATCTCTATATTTCTCTTTATTTATTTTTATTTGTTTATTTACTATTTTTTTTATGGGGGTGAAGAGCACATAATCAACACTTGAATCACTGTTGTGTGTCAGGGATAGTTATTTGGGTCTATTGTGTAAATTTATGCATTAATTCACAACAGGCAAATAACTCATTTTCATTGCCCATATATATCAGTTTAGTCAATGCGGTAACACCGACCTGGCATTAGTTCTTTTCCACTTTCTTTAATCACCAACCCTATTTCAACTATTAAACATGTGCTGTATCAACAACATTTACTTAAAATAAGAAAGTCGTATATCTCTTTCTTTTATACCTTCGGTCCGATTTTCTTTGCATGCAATCCACGATTTCGTTCTTATTGTGGTTGGTATTATTTATTTTCTTAGTGAATATATGTCCAGAAAAAAATTAGTCACCGCAATAAAAACATGACATAATATCGGTATCATAATGTCAGAAGCAATCAAATCAAAATCAAGTGCGTTAATATGTGATAAGACTCATAAAATTAATATTGATACGGAATTAGTATATTTAAATTTTATATAAATAAATTCGGGTAAAAATAAGTTGATCAATTGAGAGCCCTTTAACGTAAAATCAAAACATCATAACTCGTTTAAATAAGATAATAAAAATCATGTCTTCTCTTTTAAATCTCGATCATTAAATTTAAATACGAATGATAATATACTTATAAGTCTTTTACAATTCATTCTCAAACCATCAATAAAATTGTTTCATTCCATTAAAAGTAAATTTTAGTGTTATAAAATTACTCTACATGAAATAGCTATGAACTATTGAATAGTACTATGTCAAACTTAATAAAAGAAATGAAAAAGTTCAATTTTATCAAAATGGAATAGAAGTTTGTATTTTCTCCATTTTCCTTAAAAGTTAATTAGTAAAAGTAAATGAGGGCACCTAACATACACGCGGTGGATATCTTCTACTATAATGATCACTGGCCAATTTTACATGTTGGAGATGTATTTATTTATGAGAAAAACTTGTATGCTGCCTATACTTAGTAATTAAAGAAGTGATTTTATTTATTACTAGCATTTAGTGATCTCATCCACTACCCATGCATTTATTTAGTCCAATAAATTGTACCGAATCGACTTATTGAAGCCTCATCCTCTCGTACGTGGGTTTATATCAATATTGGTAAGACATGGAAGAAGTATCATTGAAATGAAAGCATATTGCATGAGGACATTAATGTAAGTGGCAGATATTACTGAATAGGATTGGCATAATTTGTCCAACCTGCTACTATATACATATGGTAATGCACATATATACCTGATT
Organism: Juglans regia; assembly: GCF_001411555.2. Classification (NCBI taxonomy): domain Eukaryota; kingdom Viridiplantae; phylum Streptophyta; class Magnoliopsida; order Fagales; family Juglandaceae; genus Juglans; species Juglans regia. The sequence continues at coordinate 25,308,622 of NC_049906.1, read as the reverse complement.
ACATAAAAAGCAAGCAGAGGTCGTGGGCTAGCTGTTGAACTTGAATTAATGGATATTAATCTCAACTTAGAGAGAGATCAGAGTCGTGGGATGGTTTCCTATAGAATATATAGTTTCCTAAAATATACATCTCTAATGTTATTGTTAGTGAAATACATAATAATGTAATAAAAATTACAATGAAATTAACATTTAAATGAAATCAGTTTGGATTGAGATACGGAAATATCGTTCTCTTTAAAGAGATTCAAACTCTTTGTAGTGTACAAAGTTTCAAATTAACCGGTGGAGCAAAACTCTTCTTAACTTGACTCTTTCATGATACAACAGCACAACTAATCGTCGTATAGCTAGAATCAACTCTGCACAAGTGGTTGAGTTTAAAGCTCCACCAAAAAAATACATTTCTTTTATCTGAAAATACTCTCAAAATTATTTAGGTATAACCCTCTTTTTAATCTCTCTAGAGATTTTTCCCTATCTTGTATAAAAAAACAACACACTCAAATGGAAAAACAATACCAGACCAATCCCATCTTTGCTCAATAAGCTCAACCATTTAAATAAAAAAATAGTCGTTTTCTGATAAAGTGATAAAAATTACATGATAAAGCTGCTTAAGTGAATGAATTATTTAACAAAAAATGAATTAAGCACTTAATTATGTATTGATTTTTAATACTTGACTCAATGTTAAATTCTGATTAATATCTCAAATTTTATTCTGATAATTTACTTATGTTGCAGGGCATTGTGGAAAAGATATTAAAATTATATGGGTATTATTGGAAGTACCTAATGCCAACAACAAAAGAAATGCACAACTGCAGCAGATCAAAACGCAAGAGAGGGAGGCATGAAACGCGGACGCATGTGCTGGGCTGCAATGGGATGAAACGCACAGCAGCAAGGCCTGGTGGGCAGAGACGTGCGCACTGCAGTGGAATGAAACGCACAGCACTGCAGCAGAGTGAAACGCGCAGCACGGACGCACGCACGCAGGGGCACGCTCAGCACGTCAAAACGCACGAAGATGGATTCAAAACGGCGCACTGGGCTGGAGCTGAAACGAAACGCACGCACGCTGGGGGAGCCGACTCAAAACGCAAGGGGGAGAAACTGAAATGCGAAGTGAGGCGTGCGCGAAAACAGAGATATAAAATGAAAAAGAATTTCATGCGCCGGCAGTTTTTAGATAGTTTTTTTTTCCGCAAGTTTTTTTTCTCCCGCACAATTCTTTCTTTCGGTTTTATTCCCGCACAGTGTTCATCTGCCTTTTCAATTTATTTTTATTTTTCCAGTTCATTTTAATTTCCGCAAATTTGTATGTTTTTGGGTTTTGGATTTCAGCACATTTGTGGGATACAGTATATTTTTATTCAGTAATTTTCATTTGAAACAGTATATGATGATGTTAGATTTTAATTTTATTGAGCATTTTGTTAATCTAGAGATGATAGGCTAGATTTTTAGCTTGGGATTCAATGAGTAACCCGTGACTATTTGGGATTGGATTTACTTCAATATTTAGTGTTTTTGATTATTAACTTGATGGATTATATCTCAATGTGCATCTAGAAAATATTAGAGTTCTTTGTTCTTGGTTTAGATCAATTGTAGATGTAAAGGCACAATTGATACTTGAACAAGTAACATGACTTTAACGTTTTTCTTTCACTTTCTATGATTGTTATATAATTTGTCAAGTAGTTTTATTAAAATAAAATTGTGGTTCATTGCTATATTATCCGACTATGATTTCTAGGAATGAGAGAATGGTTGAGAGAAAATGAAAAGAGAAGTAAATCCATCACCAAATTGGTGGGTGAAAATTGCATCCCAAGTGTTTGTTTAATTGTTTCTTACAGGTTTAAGTTAACGTCCCGACCATTTCACTCATAATTCATTCTACACTCCCTTAGTAAATACCCACATTTAGGTGTAAATATTGTTAGTGGTTAAGTTTAGGAATTTATTTCTCTTTGCTTATTATTTTAAATTTTCGTGTCACTCCAAACGGTAATATGTGGTTTTGCGAAAATGAAATGTTTGCTAAATTCTCATTGTCCCTGTGAATTCGATCCTGGGATTTACCCTTGTATTACTTTGACAGCTTCTACGCTTGGAAGTCGAAATTAAAAGCTGATCATTTTCCTCCATCCGGCAAGTACTGGTTAATCAATGAAAAAGAAATTGACAAGAAAAAAAGACGTTGGCCATCAATGATACTAATAGCAGCCGATTGCACTAACTTTTTACACCATTAACAAATAGCACGTACGAGCCAAATGAAAAAATCTAAATCACACTCTATTGTTTGTAGAGTTCCTAGCACACTCAACCTGTTGAGATGAAAAAAAAAAATTTTTATAGTGTGCTGCGATTTCCGGCTGCTCCAAACATTTTTCTGAACCAAATATATAATTAAGCAACGGTAAGGAAAATGTTATTAAAAATATTATTAATAAAAAAAAATTTTTATCTCACTCGTACATCAGGAATAAACAAACATATATATTGCCTATTGGACAAAAAACCGACCGGCCTGGACGTAAACAGGAAAAACAATTAAAGCAACCAACTTAAATAACCGGTCTTTAATAACACTTCAAAGCCAACGTTCTTCCCAAAGTAAAAGCCGGCAACTTTTTCATGCCCGTTAAAAACAATGCTGAAGATATCTATAAATTGAATGAAGACAAAAAATTAAAATAAAAACAATACAATGTACGTACTTGGACCCAAACTCGATTACCCAACATTCCGAAACCTTATAAATATTCCCAGACCTGCATGTGAAATTCATTACAACTCTCTCTCTTTCTCTGCCAAGTGCTTTGCCATGGAAGTGAAAATCACAATTTTACTTGCTGCTTCGTCCTTGTTGCTCACTAGTCCTACTTTTACAGCTACAGTTTTGGGAGGTAATGCTTATATACATCTAACCCCCATTTTGACACTTTGACTCTGATTTGCGCTTTGAGCTGGTTCATTGTACTTCTTATTTTGTTTTGTCATTTTCTTGTGATAGTTTTAGTACACCCAAATTGATTTGCTTTTTTGCATGGGGTCTCTTATAGCATACTTGTGTTCTCTCCCTGATCCCTCCCTCCCCTCTCTCTCTCTCTCTCTCCCCATTTGGCTTTATTCTAGAATTTTATGGTATACTCATCTGTTTCAACAAAAGTTGATTTTCATTCTGAAAAAAAAAAAAAAAAACAAAACAAAACAAAAGAAGTTGGGTTTCTACGTTCTTTATTTTTCATCATTCAACTCTTAGCTTCTAGCAATGTTGCAGAGGAATTCTCATATTACAAGTTGGCACTCCAATGGCCAAATTCTGTATGCAATATCGGTGTTCCTTGCTCAAAGAAAGCTGAGAAGATTAAAACGGACTATCAAAGATTTTTAATACACGGACTGTGGCCTTTCTGGGCAAATAATTCTCAGGTAGCTCCTTGTCCGGGAAAGGAATTGACAAGTAGCCAGGTACGTAATTAGACTACATTACAGTCATGTTTGCTCAAAAATCTTTGCACTCGGTTTAAATTTGATATATATATTTCTTGGCATGACTTGTAGGTGAAAGATATAAAAAAATCTCTAGAACATTATTGGCCTAACCTTCATCGCCCAGAGGACTTTATCTTCTGGACGTTGGAGTGGAACAAGCATGGTAGATGCCTTGGTCTAGAGCCATCCGTGTACTTCAATGATGCAATTGATCTTAGAAAACGCTTTCGTGATGATCTTGGTTTAGGTGGCCAAGGTTCGTTTTATAATTTTTCATGAGGTTACTCGAACAATTTAAAGGTAGTGAAAAAATTAAGATTTTCTCAAATGCCATCTAGTGCAAATTGTCTTTATTTATAGAATAGAGCCATAGAAATGCTTAAATCATTTGTTGTTTCGATTATTTTTTTTATCGGTTGGTTTGACAATTACAAATGGGTACTGTAAATAATTAAGGATATTCGGGTTTGTGCCACTTGATTTTTCATATAAATTGATTTGCAAGTTCTTTTCCACGCTTCTTCTAAGGATGTCGACCGATCCCCAATCCATACAAGCGGATAACTATCTATGATGCATTGTTTAAAGCACTTGGCAAAAAACATGGACAATTGAAATGCAACATGAGAAACGGTGGTTATCAGCTGCTTGAGGTTTATATTTGCTTTGACCGTCAAAAGAAGGTTCGTGATTGTCCATTTCAGTACATCCAATGCGGTAACGATGATCAAGTATCAGTTCTTTTCCCCACCAGCAATACTGTGCGCCCAAATTAATAGGTATGTCTTTTCTTTCTTTCTTTTTTATTTCCCCTTTGTTGGGTTTCCTTCATTCCCCAGCCATTTTGTTTAGGAGTAATTAATGTTATTTTATTTCTAAAATATTATCATGCTTAGTGATACTTGTTGATTTGACATATTTTAAATAATTCTATATTTCAATCACTTACAAAATTATCTCTAACATGTGTTAAATTATTTCTTTTTATACTATAACTCGGAGCAAGTCTATTTTATAATCTTTATTTCTTTTTTTTCTTTTATTTTTTTATAATCTTTATCATTTGTTTTATTTTATATTATTTTTCTAAATGAATGAATGTTACATAACATAAGAAATATCCAGCAATTTTAGTTGATGACATGTAGAAATAGAGGATTGTTTTCTCTTTTATCATGCTGATCCAAAACTTCTGTAACACGTTGAACGCACAGTTCCAAGGAGATCCAAGGATAGGGACAACGGAAGGGTTTAGAAGTCTTCTAAAAGTGAAGTATGAAGGGCCGGAAAAGTACAAAGGTAGTTCAGTTAAATTAGCTAAATAAGTTGAGTTGCTGGTGGGTCATGGGCCTGAGTTAATTTATGTTTCAGTTATCTTCTTTTATGCTTGTGTAATCTACTGTGAATCCTTAGTGAACTTTTGAGAGTTTGTAGGTGTTCAAGACATCATTTTCACTTTTTGAAGATGATTAAGTCTTGAATAAATAAAAAGAAACACTTTGATTAATTCTAATGAATTCCAAGTGGTATCATTTGAAACTGAATGTAAGAACTTTATATTTTGATTCCTGGGCTTCAATTCCTGTGCTGCATGATGGTTGAATCGAAGCACAGGAATCAAAATATGATCTGTTTGATAATTCGAATAGGAATTAAAGTTCCTGCTGCACTTTTCGGCTGCACATTTAGAAGGTTGTTGATGTTGGTTGAGTAGCCTTGAGGTAATAAGAGAAATCAAGAGGAAAATGTTTTGCTTCAGCTTTAATTTTGTGCTACTGCAATTGCTGCCAGTTGCCGTCTTGACTTCTGCAATATGATGCTATTGTAGTATATAGGCTAAAGTAACTGAAGGGAAAAGAAGGAAATAGGTAATTTAAGGGCTATACATGAGAGAACCCCGAGAAGTTGCAGCACTAGCTGCTACTTTTGTTTTTGTGGTTCAGTTTGCTTCAAATCTCAGCTGCTAATGCCTCTTTTGCTACTTAAATACACTTCTAGCTATAACACACATGTGACAAGGGATTGGTAGAGAGGAAGAGAACTGAAGATGAAAACCAAAGGATTGGAGCTGGAAAGAGCAGACCTGAGAGCTTGATCTAAGCTGATATATGAACAACTGCAGATTTTCTTCTTGATTTTTCTGTTTTGCTGTTTGTGTGCTTCAATTACAACTGTTGTGGTGGCTGAGATACCCGTTTGAGTGGTCTCAAACAGGGTAAATCAGTGACTAAGGTGGTGAGAGTTGAGAAGAAGGAAGGTTGAATATTTTCCTCACTGCCACAACAAGATTTTCTGCACTGGTTTGGGAGTGTGCATGTTGATCTATTGCTGTTTGTATATTTCTGTTTTCTTCAATAACACAGTGGTTTAAGGTTAAGAATGGTTGTTCATGGTGGCTTGAGCTAAACTAAGTAAAAATTGAAAGCTACCTAAGTTGATCACAAGATTGAAGGATATATAGGAAAGACTTCAGAGCTGACTTACAAAACAAAATCCCCCAAAACAGAATTAACATGCAGGAATCATACTCTCATTTGAACAGCCACAAGCTCAGGTGATGCTCCTTGTTTCACCTCTTCATTTCATTCACTACACACTCTACTACCCCACAATATGACACTAGTGTTGAGGATAGTCAAAAGGAACACCACACTAAATCAAAATGGCAGAAACTTGATGGAAAAGGAAAACCGTTCCAAGAATTGCTGCACTAAGACTTGGACCAGCCAGAAAATTAAGTCTTCATAAAAAACAACTTGTTTGAGGTGTTCTCATGGCATCCAACTTCTCAAATAGTCACGATTTTTCACAAACCAAGAAGGAATGATATGAAGAAAAGAAAGTGACACTTACATTATATATGAAAATGCTGTAAGTGCCAAAACAAGAAATTCAAATCCCTATTTCTAGAGGTTCTCAGTTTGGCTGAAATGATGAAGAGGGAAAGAGCTAAGTAAGAGAGGGTTGATGCATAAATTAAGTATAAACCTGAAAAGTATAAAACGCCTACTGCAGCAAGTATATATTAATTCCCTGTGCTTTCACTTTTTGTCCAATGTTAAGCCAACGGCCTTATACTTTAAAGTGAACCTCATGCTTCACTTTAAAGTCCAAGGCACCAATCCTATTAACTCCATCATCCCCTTAGTCCATTCATGTACAATTCAATCCAACACTACCACATAATTCATTCAATCCAAACTTCGTTTAACTTCTCACATTCCATTGCATAACACAACCGAAACCAAGTATAAATATGCAATTACAACTAGCTTTAAATACTCAACACCATTTATATGCATTACAAGGAAACCATCTCAATTGAAGCTAAAATCTGTCATACTCCTGGACGTCATGGTCCTCATGTAATTCCAATCCACAAACCATTGTATTTAAGCAAATAGGACCAACTCTTCAACTAAATCAACTTTTGTTACATAAGCAGTCAATTGACCCCATGACCAAAATCACAACATTGAAACCACTCAGTTTCACAGTAATTCTGTAGTCCTCTTGGAATACATAAATAATAATAGTCCAAATCTGTGATATCAATATCATAATCATCAAGTGTCTTGTTGCTCAAGCACATTCCTCCATCCATTAACTAAAACTAGGCTCTCTCTGTAACTCACCAGATCAAACATTTCCGATCCTTCGTCATATATTGGAAGATTCTTTAGTTCTTGTGTTCTTGGATCAAACAATACCAAGCATTTCTTATCTGAAACACAATGGTCGCTGTTAAGCACAATCAAACCATCATCCCGAAATTGTAAAGGACGACTGGGTACTGCAATCGTAAATAGTTTAGTCCAAGAACATTCCACAATAGACTCGTTCATCACCCATATTTCATACTCCATTAATAATCCAACGTCATTCCTACTACTATTACTATATGTAGGAAAAATCATAGCTACAGAGTCATTGATAATGGCAATGGTGTCAACAAGAGATCTTATATCATCAGGCAAAATTATTTCCCGGAACATCTCATTGCTCATATCAAAGGAAAGTAATAAACTATGCTCCCTGTCGCAACGATCAGGAAAAATCAACCAATAACATAATCCATTTAAGTATGAAGGAAAATTAGATCTTTTAATAAAATAGGCTGAGTTGAGGGATGCATCAATCACTCTCCAAGAATCAGTAGTAAGGTTGTATACCTCAACTTGGTAATGCCACGGAGAATAGAAGCAAGTGATTTTAACCACCTTGAAGTCATTGGTGTTGAGATCAATACCAAAGCCAAAATCGTAAGTCGTGAAGCAAATATCAAGAGGGAGAGGGACAAAATCAGGTGGGCGAGGGACAAACGGAAGCCTCTTAGATTCTCTGGTTGCAGGATTCCAAAGCCCTATCTCCCAAGCCCGGTCTGGATCAGGACCAAAATGAAAACGCTCTGCAGAAATACCAACAGCACAAACTATTCCATTACAGGAACCGATGAAAAGTACTGGGGTAATATCTTCTGAGAACAATTGTGGGATGAGATGTATGTCGCCGGAAAACTCCAGGGTGTCGTTAGAGTGCATGGAGAAACGTGGGGTATCTATTGCTCGGTAACGCTCAAGGATGACTCGACGGCAGTGATTGCGATTGTGATCAGAAATGGCGAAAGTGTGGTGCTTTGTGATGAAATGAGGGTTTCTGATGAGAGCATACCAGGCTTTACTCACAGATTTAAATCGCATCAACGATTTTACCGGCAGCGTCGACAAAATTTCAGTCACCACGTCCTCTGGGAGATGGCGGCTCAACATTCTTAATTCAATTTCACCACCAGTTGAGAGTATAAAAAAGTATTACTTATCGTGAATTTGAATTTTCTGTAAAGACGCCTTACTAGCTGTAATGTCTTAGACATTAAGCAATTCCATACTAGTCGTTGTGTTGTCAATCTTATCTGTGCAAAACAAATGCAATAAATCTTCATATCTGGGCAGGTTTTGTCCTTAACGTGGGTTTTAACGATAGATTTAATGCTGAAAATTTATAAAATATTAATTTGCTGTAAATATTTATTAGAGCTTTCTATATATTAATTTTTCTTTTATTTAACCCATAATATAGACGTGATTGGTTGAGTCAATTAATGGAAGTACTGTTCTGACTTCATCTTATCATATGAATAACTCATCCGTCAACGTAAAATTTTAATAAATTATTAATCTCATTTAGTTATATAGATAAAATAAAAATTTAAATTTAAATAAAATATTATTAAAATAAATTTTTTAATATTATTTTTATTTTAAAATTTAAAATATTAAATTATTTATTATATTTTATATGAGAATTTAAAAAAATTATAATGATTAAATAAGATAAGATGAGATGAAATAATTCGTATTGTATAACCAAACCATATGTAAAGTTGACTTCAAATAACTTGTACAAGATTGATCATTAAATAATTTTGAATAATACTATTTGGTCGTATGAAACTTAACCCTCATATCCTCTAGAGTTCAATCTTTCCCTTTTTATTTTTGCATTCAGTTTTGTTTAGAAGATATATATATATATATATTTATTTTAATAAATTATGTTGTACCACAAGGTAATGTTATATGAAGAACAGCATGTGAGCGGTAAGTTAGTAGTCGTACTTCTCAATAATATTTCTAGGAAAATACTACTATGCCCACTCAATTTGACACCTCTATTTGACCACTTGTCTTTTTTTATTTTTTTATTATTATTTTTTTTTACTTAGTGATTAAGGAAGTGATTTTAAATGTATTGATGTATTTTTTTTATTTTTTAAATGTATTTAAATATATTAAAAAAATGTGAAAAGAAAAAAGAAAAAAAAAAAAAAAACTAGTTTACGCTGGGCGGTAAGCCCAGCGGTCAAGAAGGGGCGGCAGAGTAGCCGCACCCATATTTCTAAATGAGTTTATATCCGTCGGCGATTGAAGCCTCGTCCTCATGTGTTTCATCATGAAAGAGAGTGTGGCATTAATGTGATCGAGTGGTAGATATTCCAAGGATAGGCGTAATTGCATGGTCCAACCCAAGTAATCAATAGATGTACAACACATGCATATATTATATGATTCTTAGATTTGATTTTCTGTAAATCTTTTCACTTAATTTTTTTTTTTAATCTTTAAAATCTTTTACAGCACCTACAATTTCGACGTAAAAAGAACATTTTTATTATTTTGAGAAAACATTTTTTTTTTTGGTCAGTACTATTGTCGCCGCAAATACTTTGGCTGGAAATATTCTATTGCGGCACTTTTTAACTTGTTACGACTACAATAGATTGTGGCTAAAGAAATTTTGTCAATTGACACTATTTGCAGTGGTCACGATTTTAGTCTTGTATCTGTTGACCGATTCTCATGCTTGAACTATATTGACCAATTCTCACTCACGGAGACGTTCGTGAGTGGGAGTCTATCACTTAAGAGTCTTTTAAGTGGTCCAACATTCCTCCATAAGTTTAAACTGATCCCATGAAAATAGGATCACGTGGGACATGTAAACATTGAAATTTGATAAAGATTTCGGCTATAAATACATGTGTTTGGTCCCTAAACTCACTCACTCAATTTTCTTCAGTAATACACTATCTACATAGAGTGGAGAAGAGTTTGGAAGAGCCAAACACAGTGAGAAACGCAGCTTATACAGTGATTGCATCAATGGCTGGAGGTAATTTTTCTTGGCGTTAAACCCTTCAATTCTCATTTCTAAAGTGTTATTCCGCATTAGAGAATTTTAAGTCTAACAGTATCTCCATCCATCTCTCTCGGAAGATTCATGCTAGTACCACTACTGCCCCTTCCCACGCTTTGCCCGCTGCCGCATCGTTGCTGCCTCGCCTAGCCAGTGACTCTCTCTCTCAGTCTCTCTCTAACAATCACATAATGCAACCTAACCAATCGGTCACCCTCTATCTTTGCTCTCTCTATGTCCTTTTCACTCACTCTTCCTCACTTGATTTCTCCCTTATCTTTCTCTTCGTCCATTTCTCTCACTCTCCCTCTCTCCAAGGCTAAGCTCGTGTTCTTTGGCAATTCCAGACCATTTCTCCCTTGCCGAACCGAACTCTCGATATGTCCATCATGTGGTTCCAGGTATCTTCTTCTCTCTCAGCTACTTACAGTAATTCTGCTCTCGATTCCATCTCTCAGTTTCCTTGTCCCGCTTATGGTACTTTCTCTGTTTATAGATTTCAACTTTTGCTCTTGCTGATACTTGTTATTTTAAGTTTGTTCTTCATGAATTCCTGAGTTTATTAGTCTGATTTTATACAATCAAAATGCTTCCTATATATTATTTTTCTTTCATTTTATCGATAAATAAATAAGACATGATTGGTTCAGTCAAATGGAAGTATCCTGACTTCATATTATCATATGAATAACTCATTTGTAAACGTAAAATTTTAATAAATTAATAAATAATTTTGAATAATGTTATTGGGTCATTTGACACTTAACTATCATATGAAACTTAGCGATCATATGACCCTCTTGAAATGGCTCCACCACGTAGTTACTAAAAAAGTAAAAAATGAAAACACAAAATAGTAGAGAAAATTTATAATTTCAGTCTTTCCGTTTTATATTTTTGGATTCCGTTTTGTTTAGAAGATATATATATAAATATATATATATATATTTTTTGATTATTTTTAATAAATTATGTGGTACCACAAGGTAATGCTATGTCAAAAAGAGCATCTCAGCCGTAAGTTTCAGATGGTAAGTAGTCATACTGCACACACATGACATTAGATTTAATCTTCTATACTTTTTTAATTGCAAACTTTTTTTGTATATATAATTATATATAGACATATCATTGCATATAATCAATCTTTGATGACCAATACTCTGTTTATAGTATTGTTGGAGTCAATAATTGTATCTTTGTTTACTTAAAGTGGGACATTGGCAAATGTAGAACACCTCTAATTTGCATGTATAAGCAAGAGTATTCTATAGGAAACTATCCAACGTCTCTCTCTCTCTCTATTTTTTAAATTTGAAATTCATAGAAGCAATATTCTACAAGAAATAAACCTTATTTAATATATTAATATCCAAAGAATGATTAATTCAAGTACAACAGCCCACGACCTCCCTCCCTCTGCTTGCTTTTTATTTATCTAAATTTGGATAATTAGGACTTTGCAAGTTGCTCAGAAAAGCGGGGAAAAGCATAAGAGTCGAGTTCCACATGTAATGAGGTCGGTCTGGTACACTGTCAATAATATTGTATAATCAAGGAATATGTACCAACTCAGGAAAAAAAAAAAAGGAATATGGGTCAAGTCTCATGCTAAATTTGGAACTGACTTTCTCATGATTGAAATTATGCATAACTTCGTTTGGATGCAAAGAGCATTTCAAATGATCTCAAATATATGGCCATGAGGAATATGAATCTAGTGACTTAACATATTATTTGGCACGAGATTAGGATGTGAATAAGTATTGCAAAATTCAGGCTTAAGGGTACGTTTGGGTAGTGAGAATACTTGAGAAGTGTTGAGAATGTTTGTGAATAGTTATGAGTAGAGATTGAAGTGAGTTTGTATGTCCCATTAAGAGTATTTTGAGTTGTTTGGATGTGTAAATATGTTGAGTTGTTGACTTTTAGATAGATAGTTGAAAAAGGTGTGGGTCCCATAAATATTATAGTGATTTTTTTTTAGTAATAAATATTATAGTGATTTTATTTTATTTTTATATATAATAATGATAAATATTATAATGATTTTATTTTTAATTTATATATAATAGTGATAAATATTATAATGATTTTATTTTTTATTTGATAAATATTATAGTGATTTTATTTTTTATTTATATATTATAGTGATTTTATTTTATTTATTTATATATAATAGTCATTTTATTTTTTATTTATATATAATAGTCATTTTATTTTTTATTTATATATAATAGTGATAAATATTATAGTGATTTTATTTTACTTATATATAATAGTGAAAAATATTATAGTGATTTTATTTTTTATTTATATATAATAGTTATTTTTTATTTATATATTATAGTGATAAATATTATAGTGATTTTATTTTTTATTTATATATAATAAGTGATTTTATTTTATTTTTTATCATATATTATAGTGATTTTATTTTTTATTTATATATTATATTAATTTTATTTTTTATTTATATATAATAGTGATAAATATTATAGTAATTTTATTTTTATTTATATTTAATAGTGATAAATATTATAGAATGTTTGTGAATAGTTATGAGTAGAGATTGAAGTGGGTTTGTGGGTCCCATTGAGAGTATTTTAAGTTGTTTAGCATGTGGAGTATTTCCAATAGTACGATAATACTTGGAAAGTACTGAGATATATTGGCTACCCAAACGTAGCCTAAGTCTCCAATAGTATGCAAATAGGCCTAAAATCATACTTGGTGAAACTAAGGCTCCGTTTGGATACTAAGAGTATATCAGATGATCTGAGTTTATCTATGAATAATAGTGAGTTAAGATGTTTGAGTGAGTTTTGCTAGTCCCACTGAGATGTATTTGAATGTTTGAAGCAGGTTGAGATATGTTTAATTTTTTTATTAAAATTTGAAAAAGTAGTAGATCTTATCAGAGGTTGGTAAGCAAAATGTTTAAAAACCAGATCAGAAGGAGCATGGAGGTGTACGTCGATGATCTACTAGTAAAAAGTAGGGAGTTTGACCAACACATAGAAGACCTCAGAGAGGCTTTTCAAGTTTTATGACAATACCAAATGACGCTCAACCCAACAAAATGCACATTCGGAGTACAGTCGGGAAAGTTCCTCAGTTTTATGGTGTAAGAGAGAGGAATCGAAGCAAACCCCAAGAAACTCAAAGCATGAAGTTGCCCATGAACTTGAACGAAGTACAGAAATTGGCGGGCAAGATCACAGCTCTGAATAGGTTTGTATCCCGATCAACGGATAAATGTATTCCTTTCTTTCAGGTGCTTAAAAAAGCACGAGAGTCAGATGCCAGGTGCGAAGAAGCATTTTCTCAGTTGAAAGAGTATCTAGTTAAGCCACCATTGCTCAGTCACACCAAGCTGGGAGAGCCACTGTCATTATGCTTAGTAGTAACTCCAGACGCAGTATCTGCTGCGTTGGTACGAGAGAAAGGGAAGGAGCAAAAGCCAGTGTATTATGTAAGCAGAGCGTTGAAAGGAGTAGAGACCAGATATCCAAAGGTGGAGTTGGTCGCCTTGGCTGTGGTAGTAGCAACAAGGCGATTACAACCTTATTTCCAAGCCCACCCAATAAGGATAATCACTTCATCGCCTCTACAAAAAGTGTTGTAGAAACTAGACACCTCTGAACGGTTAGTCAAATGGTCAATTGAACCATGTGAATATGACATCAACTACATACCGAAAAGCGTTGTGAAGGGGCAGATACTAGCCGATTTTGTAGCAGAGTTCTCCAATTTCAAAGAAGAAGTCCACAAGCCACCCAAGAAGAATCCATGGCATGTGTATGTAGATGAGTCAGCCTGCCGAGCAGGTGGAGGAGTCGGGGTCTACATAGTAACAAGTGAGGGGAAAGAATTATACCACGCAGTACGATTGGAGTTCAAGGTGACAAACAACGAAGTTGAGAATGAAGCAGTACTTGTCGGTTTGGCAATCACGAGGGTATTAGGAGGCGAAGAAGTCGAGATGAAAGCCAATTCACAAGTGGTAGTTGGGCAAATCATAGGGGAGTATTTGGCGAGGGGATCCAAGTTGATAAAATACCTTCACCAAGTACAGGAACAAAGTAAAAATCTCAAGTACTTTCGAATCGAGAAGATACCTCGAGGAGACAAATCCAAAGCTGACCGATTGGCATGCACGGCTTCAGCAAAGCAAGAAGAAACACTACCATGGAAGGTTGATTTACAAGCAATGGCTAGACTAGCGGTAGGAGAAGAAAGTTTACATATCAAGGGGAACACACTAGGATGGGCTACTGATATAAAAAAGTATTTGGAGACAGGAGAACTTCCCTCACCAAGGGAAGAGGCGAGAAATTTAAAAAGCAGGGCAACCAGGTTTAGCCTCATTGACGGTGAACTCTACAGGCGGGGTTTCTCAAACCCATTGTTGCGATGCGTGACAGAAGAAGAAGCTGAGTACGTGATGAGGGAAGTACATGAGGGGATTTAAAGGAGTCACTCAGGAGGATGACCTCTCACTGCAAAGATTGTAAAGGCAGGGTACTATTGGCTAAATGCATTCAAAGATACGAAAGAGTTTGTGAGAAAATGTGTTCAATGCCAAATTCATGCATAATTCCAGGTGCACCCCCTAAAGAGTTGCAATCCATAACGTCCCCATGGCCATTCGCCCAATGGGGAGTAGACTTGGTAGGCCCAATACCCCCTAGCAAAGGAAGAACCAAATTCATCATTGTAGTTGTCGACTACTTTACAAAGTGGGCAAAAGCTGAGGCAATGACTACAATAACTATTCAAAGCATAGCAAAGTTGCTATGGAAGGATGTAATATGCAGGTTCGGGATACCTCAGTGTATCATTTCTAATAACGGGAGGCAATTTAACTCTGAACATTATCGCCAATGGTGTGCAGAGCTAGGAATCAAGGTCAAGTACTCTTCTCCAAGCCATCCCCAGGCAAACAAACAAGTGGAAGCAACTAATAAAACCATCATGGGAATACTAAAAAAGAAAATAGGTGCCAGAAAAAGGGATATGGGCCGACGAGCTCCCAGGAATTTTGTGGGCTTACATAACGACAACAAAAACCTCAAATGGCCAAACACCTTCCGCCCTAGCCTATGGAAGTGAGGCAATGGCACTAGTAGAGGTTGGGTTACCAAGCCACAGAAGAAGAAATTTTGATCCAGAAGCAAACATAGCAGGGTTAGAAGAAAACCTAGACCTGTTAGAGGAGATAAAGGCATATGCAGAAGTCAAAGTTGCAGCTTCTAAGAAGAAGGTGGAGCAGTACTTCAACAAACGAGTGAGGCCTAGGTCATTCAAAGCAAGCGACTTAGTGCTGAAGGAAACCGGCGTGACCTCGGGAGAAGAAGAGAAATTAGGCCCTCGGTGGGAGGGAACTTGCGTTGTAGTGGCAAGCCACAGGCCCGGGACTTACCACCTCAAGGATGCCACAGGACGCCATCTACCTCACCCATGGAACACAGAGCACTTGCGAAAGTACTGCGTTTAAAGTAAAGATATGTAGTTTTCTCTTATTTCCTTTGTTGATTTACATATGAATATCACTTTTAATAAATGCCAGCACACTTTGTCCACCCTTTCTCTTGTTTTGCTCCTTTTGGCTTTTCAATAAGTATCCAAGATAAAATATATATATATATATATATAAAAGAAGAAGGCGACGTGGTCAATGAACTCTCCCACGAGCCTAAAAATTGAAAGGTTAAAATGGTAGAGGAAACCTCCCATTAAAACCTTCTCGCCATAAGGCGATGTGGTCGACGAGCTCTCCCATGAGCCTAAAAACTCAAACGTTAAAACGGTAGAGGAAACCTCCCTTGTAAATGTTCTCGCCATAAGGCAACGTGGTCGAGGAACTCTCCCATGAGCCTAAAAACTTAAAGGTTAAAACGGTAGAGGAAACTTTCCGTTAACACCTTCTCGCCATAAGGCGACGTGGTCGAGGAACTCTCCCACGAGCCTAAAAACTCAAAAGGTTAAAACAGTAGAGGAAACCTCCCATTTATACATTCTTGCCGTAAGGTGACGTGGTCGAGGAACTCTCCCACGAGCATAACAATTAAAAGGTTAAAACAGTAGAGGAAACTTCCCATTAACACCTTCTTGCCATAAGGCGACGTGATGGAGGAACTCTCTCACGACCTTAAAAACTCAAAGGCTAAAACGGCAGTGGAAACCTCCTGTGTATACGTTCTCGCCATAAGGTGACGTGGTCGATAAACTCTCCCACAAGCCTAAAAACTTAAAAGTTAAAATGGTAGAGAAAACCTCCCATTACACCTTCTCGCCATAAGGCGAGATGGTGGAGAAACTCTCCCACGACCCTAAAAACTAAAGGTTAAAATGGTAGAGGGAACCTATCGTTAACACCTTCTCGCCATAAGGCGAGATGGTGGAGGAACTCTCCCACAATCCTAAAAACTTAAAGGTTAAAACAGTAGAGGAAACCTCCCGTTAACACCTTCTCGCCATAAGGCGATGTGGTGGAGGAACTCTCCCACGAGCCTAAAAACTTAAGGGTAAAAACGGTCGAAGAAACCTCCTGTTAATACCTCCTCGCTAGAAGGCGATGTGGTGGAGGAACTCTCCCGCTAGCTTTTTAAAGGAGTTCAAAAGAAGCTCCTACCGATAGATGACGTAACACTCGTAGTCAAGAACAACATAAAGCCAATACATAGGGAACAAATAGCATGAACTGATATCAATATACAGAAGCAACAATGAATGTTTCACAGCCAACAAACAATATACAGAAGCAGTCTTTGGCCTTCCCAATCTCACCAGTTTCATCCTGGCAGAGTACAGCTTGATCGGTCCCAAGACCCCTAGCAGGAGTTGACAAAGATGTGTTGCCACTCCCTCGAGGAGACACACTAAAAGGCGGAGAAGGAATCGAAACCCTACTGCCACTGACGAGGGAGAGGGCTGGAAAAACAAAGGGCAAAATCCGGAGTAACCCCACCTGAAGTCGTTGAGGCAATGGGGGAACTAAGCACCGCAACTAACTCTTGAGCACTTCCCTCTTTGCCTCCCTCCAATCTAGGTAGATCCAAAGGAGAGTCAAAAGGGCACAAAAACAATTGGTAGGGGCGAGGTCAGTAGTGGTGTAGAAGCTGCAAAGGGTGGGAAGCTTGCAGGAACATATGGTGGCATTGTGAGGAGAACAAGGTTCAAAACAAGAATGTCTTTGTCCACTGGAGTATCCTCGCATTGCTACCGGGAATTATCAGTCGGAGCCGTCGAAGGCTATGCAGTGGCTTCGGTGGCCGCCTCTGCGGCAAGTATACTATCAAGGTCATCCTCGGCCTACAACATAACGTCATCCAAAGAAAGAGGTAGTGGCTCCATAACACTTAGTTCTTCCTGATAAGTGGCCACCTTGGTGCTCCCACCTTTTTGGGGGATAGTATTACTCAGCAACTCCTGAGAAGAACTCAACTTGGTCCCACTCTATTTTTTGGGAGGTACCAATTTTGTATCCCCGCCCACCGCTGAGGGAAGTAGAACACCACCTTTGGATGAGATGGACTCATTGGAGCGGGGCGAGACACGAGCTTTTTAACATTTCTTTGTTTCTTCCCACCTTTTCCAGGACGTTTATTCTTTTTCAAATCTCCGGTCGACAGGGGAGCACCAAAAAATTCACTCCCCAAAACATGGGCCCGACTGGGAACGAACCTCTCAATGTTACTGGGGGTTAAAAGCGCATCCGAGAAGCACATGCTAGGGTGGGTTTGAACCTAGTAATCTACCAGCCTAACACGGGCATCCTCATGAGGGGAAAGAATCACTTTGTAGTCATCCCTGTCAAAGACATGAGACCAACTGATCCTAATGGGAAATTCCAGATTAGGAACTTTATCGGCGGGAAACTCCCAGCTAGAGCCAGCAATAAAGAAAAATTTATTGGTCCACTACTTCACATGAGAGTACTTGCGCTCTAAATCAACCAAGGCTCGACGGGCTCTAAAATTGCATAAATTACCATTCAGATGCCTAAACCCGTGAAGAGACAAAAACTCACGGGCTGTTAGATCTGGGTACTCATCGCCCATGGGTTCCAGCACCCGTCGCCACAAAACACAGTAGGCCATCAAGATCCTCCATGCGTTGGGCACCAACTAAGCGGGAGCAAGCCCTAGGACGTCTAGCAAGTTGCAAACAGGGAGCATAAAAGGCAGATGAAGCCCCATGGTGAACATAGCGAGATAAAGGGCAACAGAGATAGCCATACCTTTGGCATCAATAGGTTTCTGGTTGGGGGCTAGAGCTTTCAACTCAACGGAATCAGGGATGTTGAAATTATTCAGAACATTCTCCAACTCACGTGCAGTGCGACGGAAGACCAACGAGAACCCACAAAATGGAAGCCGGCGGAGCAATGACTAGTTGGGGAGGAGAGTCGCAGGGTGGTGAAGGGTCCGGAGTAGCAACAACCTTACCCTTGGAAGAAGAGGAAGCCATGGAAGGATTGAAAGAAATTGCAAAGAGGCAAAGAACTCGGAGAGGGAAAGGGAATGCAAGAACCCAGAGAAGAGAAGTGCAAGAACTCAGAGAAGAAGTGGAAACCAAGAAGCGTGACAAAAGACCAAAAGAAAAGAGAAAATGGGCAATAAATAGGAGTTGAAATGAGGTGATGGTTGACGTGCCCGAGAAGAGAAAATGAAGCGGTGTACTGACACGCCTCAAAGAAAGAAACGATGCCTAATAATTAAGTCCCATCACGCCATGCGCAATGAGACTTTGTAGGGTAACTAGAGAGGATATTCCAACCGGTTAGCCCCTAAGATGAGCTTTGGCCCTAACCAACGATTAAAGCCCATATCATAATCGAGGAGCCCAGCCCAGTGCAAAGGAAAGCAGCCAATGGCTAGTAATGACTAGATAAGCTAATATTGACGGGGTAGCTATCCTGTCAATGGAAAAAGATAAATGAGGTTATTATTCGAATCTGCTAAGAGATGAATCCTCATCTCTAAATTTGAATTTGAATAAAAGATAACCACTATCCATGGGGGAATAATGATAGATCACGAAATTGTATATATAGGGAAAAACCTAGGTAAGTAAAGGGATCGGATTATTGTTATTATCATTATTATCCTCAAATTACTGACTTAGGCATCGGAGACATTCCCTCAGACCCATGTGCTCTCTACACTTTGGTTGTAGGTGATCGTGAGGTAGTGACGGTGAAACATGTCCATAACAACTAGAATGATGAAAATAAAGAAAATAGGCATTTTGACTCCCAATTACAAGATATTCTACTTTCAAAATTCTTACACTAGGCTCGTGTTCTTAGAAGGATGGGATGCAAAGAAAGAAATGACTTTGGTGGAAAGGAAACAAAGTTGGATTTTAAATCTTTGTTAAAAAATATTCCTAACACCATTCTCAGATAATCGTCATGATCCTTGGCATTCTTGGAATATATTAAAGTATCATTTATGAACACCACCACAAACATATCCGAGAATGGACAGAACATCCTATTCATAATATCCATGAATGCTGTTGTGGTGTTAGCAAACCCGAATGGCATCATCGCAAGCTCAAAATGGCCATACCTCGTCTGAAATGTTGTTTTTGGTATGTTGCCCTCCTTAATCCTAAACTGGTCAGACAAGTCATTTACTCTTGGCAAGGGGTATCTATTCTTTTTGGTCATCTTCTTCAGCTCCCGATAATCGATGTACATCCTAAAGATCTCATCATTCTTTTTAAAAATTAGCACCGTCACTCCCCAAGGAGATATACTTTGCCTAATAAATCTTTTTGTCAATAATTCCTTCTATTTACTCTTTAACTCAATTGGGGCCATCCTATAGGGTGGTTTATGCATAGAAATTGAAAATTCTCCGAACACTTCTGGGAATTCCTTTATTATTGGTATGCCTCATACCTCCTTAGGCTCTTTCTCCTCAAGTAGTAAATGTGCTAAATAGGCTTCAGCCCTGCTTACCAACTCCTTATTGGCTTGTAGCGAGGTAATTACTCTCGACATTGATTGCAACTTGCTATCACGGAATACTCTATCTTCCATTCCAAGCACTCGGAGTGTTACCATATTCATCGGCAATCTATATTTTCAAAATGCCTAAATAACTAATCCATGCCTAAGATGACATTGAAACACAATAAACCAAATGCTAGCAGATCAGCTTTCAAGAGAGTTTCACCTATCTCCAAGGGACTTGCAACCATCTTGGTGCAAAAACTGTCTCTTCATTAGGTAATGCTACAGAAATATTTTGCTACATTGGTTCTGCCTGAAGACCACTTATCCTAGCAAACGTAGTGGACACAAATGAGTTGGTTCCACCCGAGTCAAATAGGATACTCGTGTAATGTTGCAATAATTCAACTCATCCTGAAATGACCGAACAACTAGCCACTTACACTACACTCCTTAAATTCTTAACTAATTACTAAAGTCTGGGTACGCCTGCTTCCTGAGTTTATGAGATGTCCTCTTTGACTTCTCCTAAAGTAAGGGCTTACACTCTTGATTTGCTTGCACTGCCTGCATTTCTTTTCCCCCCCGTCTACACTGGCATTGCCTGAGGGCATAAAAACCTAAAAATAAGGATAGTTCCAGGCTGTAGAAAACTCTCGTTAAGAATGTGTTTCACATTACTGCCGATAAACTCAATCCACTTGGACCAAAAGAAGCGTGGGGGCTTGGTGGGTTGGAAACACCTCCGATGCCTCAGTCAGTATTTATAATAGTGAAACATGAAATCAATGGGGTCGTAAAGAATTACCTCAAATCACCAATTGGTGTCAGTTATATAGATGTTCACTTGACCAATAAGGATATTATAGTAGCATGATCCTCTCTGTTTATTCTGGAGGTGCTAAATATCGGGCCTTGGATAGGCCAAAGAAGGAAACACCATCGCGAGCATCTTGGATGTTTATCCTCTTTAGAAAGGTCTGAGATTCCCTCGATGATTGCCTCATCAGTTCATAATTAATGTGATTCGAATATATTGATGTCTCTATGCGATTATACAACCTGATCCTTTGTGTGATACTTGCTGGGCACGTGATGCTTTGTTTAAGGGCCTTTGTAAGATATATCGGGCCTATTCTGACTAGGGAAATATTTTTCCATCTAGTTATCCAATATATTCCTACCGTAAATGTGTGGCGAGAATTTCATTTTTTACCTAGCAATGCTTTAGTGACCCGTATTCATTGTCTACGGTGGTACACGCTCCCATGCCTGGGGTAATGTGTGACGACTAGGCTCCCACATCTCTTCGTGCAATGGGGATAATGGGTTTTGCCCCTGACGTTTTCTTTCTGGTGACACTTGTCACTTTCCTACTAAGAGTCATCCAATCGACATTGTCCTCCTATTTAAACTTCAAGTCCTAATTTTTATCAACTATTTCCTACTACTCTCTACCGTTCTTACCTTTTCTTCGACAAGTTTTTCTGATTTTTCCCTCTGTTGCAAATGACACCCATGAACACCTACCATATTTAATCTTGAGGCTCGCATTCATCACGTCTTGAGGGATCTCCCAGAAACCTTGGTGCTTCTATCCAGAACAATCCACGGTATTTCGAAGGATACCATTGGTCTATGACCACTGCCTTGTTGGACCTAGATGCTGTGAGGAATTCCTACGGAGTGCCTGACTTTGTCATCTTGGAAGTACAGGGGGCTTGCCGTGGAGGATTCCCCTATCGTGTTGCATCCTATGGCACCTAGTCCTGGGAACTAAGGATGAGGAATACCCCGACTTGATTGCTAGGGTGTTTTTTTTATACCCCAGGATACGATGTCACGATGGCAGCTTGTGCAGCTTTCGTTCCCGTACCAACTACCAAGAAGCCCACTTGGAACCCTGCTTCTTTTGCATTAAGGAGTGGTTTAAAAGGTTATTTTCTTATGTCTGGAAGTGGTTGGGATTCCCTGCTGGTGAGGTCATTCGTCAAGAGTTTCTGGTTCGAGCCGTGTGGGGAGTCGTTCCAGAAGACAAGGAGTTTTCTCTGAACTTGTTTAGCTGTGATACTAGGAAGAGGTTTGAACTATTGCTCTTTTGACTAGAGCTGATATTGACCGATTCTTAGTGATGTTGGATCGGTCGCGCATTAATGGCCATAACTTCTTAACTGCCAAGGGCCTGAACGAGAGGCACCTTTTCCGCTCAGTGGTCCTAGCTAGTCCCTGCGAGCTCAATCATCATCGAGGGCTGGTAGATCAACTCGGCAAGACCTGTCCAACCCAGACAGCCTTGAAGACCTCTTGGAGCAAATTATGGTCAATTTGGCAATGGCACTGGGTTTTGAATGTCCTTGGTCAGGCATGTGTGCTAGTACATCACTTTCCTTGTATTTGCATTCTACCCTACCAGGATACTAGGGGCTAGCTGAGGCTTTCAATCGGGGCGAGGAGGAACCCATTCTGAGAGGTTCTCACTAGGTGTTCCTTTCTCAAACCAAACCCGTTCCAAGAGGTTCTCAATAACCCATTCTAGATGTTCCTTTCAAGGATGTTGCAAAGGTGTCCACACTTGAGGATGTTGTGGAGATGGCTACACCTTCGGACGGTGGTGCTGGGGCGTGTGTGACCACTTCTGAGGTGCCTTCCTACTCGGATGTTGGCATTTCCTGGGGCCTTGCTGACGGTGGTGCTTACACCCCTTGCTCTATTCACTCCACTGTATCTAGAGGTGAAACCCTGACTCTTCCTTTTGACCTTGCTTTTGTCCCAAGACAATCCCTTGACCATGGATCTGGGTGAGGTTAGGGTCTCGATACCTTTCTCACCCTTCAACACCTCTTCAGAGCCAAAGGTTGTCTCACTCGTGGCTTTGGAGGGACCGTGCCACCGACTCCTCTTGTGGGTGACGTGGAGCCTCTGTGTAAGCAAAGGTCCGATGCTCTCGAGAATGTGGATCTTTCATCTCAGGCTCCTTCCCCTTATCTTTCTTACTAGCTAGGGGAGCTGGGAGGCTTAAGGCCGCCCTTTCGAGGTGAGAGGCCTAGTTTCTCAGGATTGCCCTGGCCCTCTAGGTCACGTCCATCGGGGTCTCGTCCTTCTAGGTTCGGTCCAAGCACTCATAATGCCTGGGCCAAATTTGTTTGTGAGACTGCCGACAAGCTTAAAAGTTGTCTTTCCTCAATAAGCTTTCTCAACACTCATCTTCAGTCTATTGTCCCTTGTCATTCCTTTGTTGACCAATTTGTGATTTTGTGTTAGGTGGTCGACTCGCTGGCTGCATGGATCATCGACGAAAGGGCCAATCTAGAGATGAGTCTTGTGCACTACAGTCTTTGTGGTCCAAGCTCACTGGGAGGTCACCAAGGTGAGCACCGAGAGGGATGAGGCGGAAGCCACCTTTGCTCATGTGGACGCTTATTCCTGCTCATTCTAGAGGAGCATCTCGGCCTTCCGTAAGGATGCGTCCTACCTCCAGAGTGACTTAGAAAAATCAAAGGAGATAACTCGTTTTTACCTCGAGGCCAAGTTGTTGGAAGCGGAGCGAGATATTGGGTGGGATCGGCTAGCTCAATTGGAAGTAGAGCTAAAGGAGACCAAGGAACATTGCCGTTGGTATGCAGTCATGGCGGACCCAACGGACACGTACAGTCCTTCCCATTTCGGCCCGAGCTTCCCTTCTTCTTGGGAGATCACTCTTGTTTCATTTAGTACCAAGTCCCTTACTTTGAACGATATTGGCCTCACTCTTCTGATGAAGTATTGTTCTGTTTTCCTCTTATTGGTCGCTTTCTTTATTTCGCTTCTCTCTTTTCTTCCATTAGCTCTAGATTCTCACATAATGCCTCTTCGTTTAGTCATTCGTCAAAGTACATGATTCTATAGCTCGACATTCCTACCTCCACTAGGATCACTATTTCACTTCCCCGATCAGGGTCTTAATAGTGGTTAGATATGCCTACAAAACCCCTTGGAGCTCTTTTGCCCATGCTCCTTTAGCCTCCAGTTTCTTCTTCATTCGTACCATAGTTTTATTGGTTGCTTCGACTTGCCTGTTGGCTTAGGGGTGTCACGAGGAGGATATTTGGCCATTATGCTAGACTCTGTGCACCAATCTTGGTAGTGGTCAGAGGTGAATTGTCGCACGTTATTCACAATAACGGTTTGTGGTATGTTGAATTAATATACTACAACCTTGCACCAAAACCTAGTGATGCTGGCCCAGTTATTGTCGTGAAAGGTTTCTCTTCCACCCACTTTGTAAAGTAGTCCACTGCGACTATGATGAACGTTACACCTCCTTTTCCTGGGGGGCATGGCTCCTACAATACTCAACCCCCATTGTGCAGAGGGCTACGAGGAAGTAATCGATGTTAGCTCCTTAGGCGGACAATGTGGAATTTGTGCATGTATTTGGCTCTTCGTGCATTTCTTAATGAATCATTCTACGTCTTTGGGGGCTTGGGGCCAATAATAACCAGTTCTCATGACTTTTCCCGCCAGGGTTCTTCTATCCGAGTGATTCTCGCATACTTTTTTGTGTCTCTCAGCCATTACGTACTGGGTTTCTTTCGGTGAGATACACCTTAGGAGGGGAGAGGAGAATCCTTGCTTGGACAATGTTCCATTGAAGAGGGTGAATCAGGCCGCCCTATTCTTCATCTTCCTCGCCTCTTCTTTTTCACTCAGTAGCTCCCCGGTGGTTAAGAACTTGGTTATCCCTTGCGCCCATTCAGGTACTCCCACCCTCACTTATGAGACTTCGAGCCCAATGATTGGGGTCTCCAACGTTTTGGTGATCAATGCCCATGGTAGTGCTACATCATCCATACCTGATGTAGCTCGTGTTAATTAGTCCGCCTTCCAGTTATCCTTCCCAAGGATTTGCCCAATCAAGTTTTGGAAATAGTCA
This sequence comes from Juglans regia, assembly GCF_001411555.2. NCBI lineage: Eukaryota > Viridiplantae > Streptophyta > Magnoliopsida > Fagales > Juglandaceae > Juglans > Juglans regia. The sequence continues at coordinate 25,283,531 of NC_049906.1, read as the reverse complement.
CATTCTTCACATACTCATCGTAAGTAGAGTTGAGTCTTTCGCCTTTCGCCACATACTCCCCCTTGACTTGGTTTACTACCACTTGGGAGTCCATCTTTACTTCCACTTTCGTTGCACTTAGTGCCTTTACTATGGCGAGTTCTACTAGTAGAGTTTCATATTCTGCTTCATTGTTGATTGTTTTGAATTCGAGCTTGATCGAGTAATAGACATCTTTGCCTAACCTTAGTATTATATATATGCCTGCGGCTCCACGCGAATGACAAGACAAGCTATCGACGTAAACTTGCCAGTGACTCCCGGTGGGCAGGGTAGATATGTCTTCAGTAGGATCAGTTACCTCGATGACAAAATCCACTAAGACTTGTCATTTGATGGCTGTTTAAGGGAGTCGATGTCGAACTTGCTAAGTTTTATTGACTAATTTACTAAACACCTAAATGTGTCCAGACGTTGTAGCACTTTCTTAAGAGGAGCCTCCATCAAGACCCTTATTGGGTGTGCTTGAAAGTAAGGTCTCAACCGGCAAGCAGCTACCATTAATGTAAACGCTAGTAGTTCCATCGATGGGTATCTAGTTTTGGCTCCCTTCAATGCCCGGTTGATGTAATAGACCTGCCTTTGTGCCCTATCTTCTTCTTGTACCAATGTTGTTGACATAGCCTCTATCGTGACGAATGAATATGGGTATAGGGTTTCTCCTCGTAAATTTTGACTCAGAAAGGGAGGGTTCAATAGGTACTCCTTGAGCCAAGTGAATGCTTCTTCACACTCTTCATTTTATTCGTGGACCATTCACAGCACTTAAAAAAATGGCAAGCACTTGTCCATCAAATTGAAAATGAATATGTTGAGCACGGTGATCCTTCTTGCCAATCTCTGCACCTCATTAAGGGTATTAGGAGACTTCATGTTGATAATGGCTTGGATATTCTCCAGATTAGCCTCAATGCCTCTTTTCTCAGACCATGAAGCCGAGAAATTTCCTTGACTCTACTCCAAAGGCGCATTTCATGGGGCTAAGCTTCATTTTATAATTTTGGAGGACCGTGAAGGCTTCTTGTAAATTGTTGGTGTGCTGCTCTGGTTCTATGCTCTTGATGAGCAAATCGTCTATGTAGACTTCCATATTACGCCCGATTTGCTCCTTAAACATCCGGTTTACCAACCTCTGATAGGTCGACCCGACATTCTTTAGCTTAAAGGCATTACTCAATAGTAGTACAATCCCTGGTCCATCACAAAAGTGATTTTGTCCTCATTGCCAGGACTCATCTGGATTTGGCTGTATCCAAAGTAGGCGTCCATGAAGCTCAACATTCTATGTCTGGGTGTTGAATCCACGATCAAGTCAATACGTGGTGAGGGGAAGCTATCTTGGGGGTATGTTTTGTTCAGTTTGGTGAAGTTGATGCACATTCTCCACTTACCATTCAACTTCTGGACCAGGACTATATTGAAGCTCCTATGCAATTGCGACGTACTTCACAATACTGAAACTTCTCTATTTTTGCTGAATCTTCTTGACATCGGGGTTTATGCTTAAATGGCTTTTGATCGCATATTTATCGATTCGGGGCAAGTCTTCGTGACTCCAAATGAAGACGTTCTTGTGCTCTGCGAGTAGCCGTTTCAACTGTGAACTCACCTTGGGCTCCATTCTTGTGCCTATTCTCACCCTCCTCTCTGGATGAGCATCATCCAGTGCCACCAACTCTAGGGATTCGTCAACCTCCCCGTGCTTTAGATTTTGCTTGTTTCGAGTTTCCATTTCTCGCTTGATGAGTTTAGGAGGTGGGGGTGGAACTCATGGCCCGGTTGCGAGTGGTTCCGTTGTACGCACCTCCTTTCCCCCATCTTTGAGTTCCTGCACGTAGCATTCTCTCACTAGTACTTGCTCGCTGCACACTTCTCCTACGCCTGGTTCCTTTGGAAACTTCATTTCCAGGTGGTACTTTGAAGCTACGGCCCTCAGGTTGTTGAAGGTCGGTTGTCCGATGATCGCGTTATAGGAGGAATGAGTTTTGACCACCAAGAGTCCACCATAGTGGTAGTTATGCATGTCCCTGACCCGACTGTCACGGGTGGGATTATGGAACCCTAGGGTTATATGGTCTCCCCCGAGAATTCCCTTAGGAGTGTTGGCGATGAGCACAATCGGCTTTGGTCAATTCTCATCTTTGCAAACACTTCCCAAAAAAGTATGTCGGCCGAACTTCCATTATCTATTAGAATTGTTTAGGTGGTTAAGTTGGTGACTAGCATTGTTACCACTAAGGCATCGTTGTGGGGGTAAATCACCCCCTCACGGTGATTCTCGTTAAAGGAGACGGTCATGGCCTTCTGGCTTCGCACCTCGTAGCATGGCGAGGGTCTTTTCCACCAATTTCGCCATGAAGGGACTCCTAGGCCAAATGCTGTCCAGAAGTGTTGCTAGTGTAATCTTCTCATTTTGGTAATCCGCAGACATGCGCTCCTTGTTGAACAAGGAAAGGTAAGCCTTCAAGTTCTCATCCTCTTGTTGTTTTACGATGAGAAGGTAGGCGGTTGGTGGTCTTCTTCTCCTATTGACCATAAATTGTGTTAGGAACTGTTTTCCCAGCTCCTCGAAAATGTCAATGGTGTTCAGCTGCTGGGCTTCGAACCATCCCCTGGCTGACCCCTTAAGCGTCAAGAGGAAAGCTCGACTGGCAATCTCCCCAGGAAAGCCTTGGAGCATCATGTGAGCCTTAAACATCTCTAGATGTTTGATCGGGTTCTTAGATCTGTCGTACATCTCCATTTGTGAAACTTTGAATTTAGGCAGAAGCGGTGTGGCCATAACCTCAACATTGTAAGGGAGATCCATGCTACTGAGCAACTGGTCGACCAAAGACAATGCACCTATCTTCTTGGCCATCTCCTCATATTTATCCATGAGGTTGCGCTACTTGTTGTGAATGCTCTTATTCTCCTCCTCGTCGGCAGCCACCCTGCCAGCACTTTGTGATTCCGCTTCGGTTAGATCGTTTTGGCTTGGCTCAACACTTTCTCCAGAATCAGTGTTCTTTTGCCTCAGGATTTCATTTTCCCGCTGGAAATTCTCCATCTCCAACACCATCTTCTTCATTCTGTCCTCCATCTCCGCAAATCTTCCTCCATGTTCATCGTGGTAGCTTCTTGATTGCATGTCACTTGAGAATGCATCGTAGCAGGCATACGAAAAACACGCTAAGGTTACCGACTAGAATTTATATACGGCACCAACTGTTAAGAACATGTTTCTCACTACTGCCAACGAACTCAATCAACCTACATCGAAAGCATAGGGGCTCTGTGGGTTGAAAACACCTTCAATGCTTCAGTCAGTGTTTATAATAGTGAAGTATAAAATCAATGGGGTTGTAAAGAGTTACCTCAAATCACCAATTGGTATCAATTATATAGATGTGTTCACTTGACCGATAAGGATAGTATAACAACATGATCCTCTCCAGTTATTTTGGCGGTGCTAAATATTGGGCCTTGGATAGGCCAAAGAGGGAAACACCATCATGGGCGAGTATCATGGATGTTTATCGTCTTTAGGAAGGTTTGAGATTCCTTTGACGATTACATCATTAGTCCATAATTAATGTGATTCGAATATATTGATATCTCTACGTGGTTTTACTGTTTGATCCTTCGTGAGATACTCTCTGGGCTTGTGGTGCTTCGTTTGGGGGCCTCTGTAAGATGAATCAAGCCCAATCCAACTGGGGAAATATTTGTCTATCCAACCTCATTTCCCCAACCCAACCATTTTGACTTGACCTGAGACAAATTAACCAACTCGATATTAACAGGTCAGAAATCGAATATGGAAATCCAGATTCGGAAAATTTCAGTTTGGGTATCGGGTTATACCCAATAACCGTTTATAATTTCTGAATCACTTGAAACCATTGTTATACGCTGTCATTTTGCTCTTGATTAATGCCTACGTCGATTTACGTCTCGGTTTCTCCTTTATCAGCTCGTTGGCTCTCTGTCTCTTGTAGTGGAAAGTTGGAAACCCTAGCATACCTCGCCATCGCAGTCTCTTTACCTCTCCATCTAAGTCTCTCTAGCTCTCTCTTGGGAAACATTGTGTTTGTATACAAATTTTTGATTTAGTCCAAGTACTTTTTGGGGGGTGTTTAACCAGTTGGCATTGAAATTACAACTTACATTGCCAAGGAAGAGTACTCTCTAAAGCTTAACAAGAGACTTCCTAGCTCCATATAAAGACTTAAAAGGGTTGGTTAAAATGTTGAGATGATCTCAATATCCAAACATCACTCAAGTACAAACATTCTTCAATTTTAAATATTTAATTTTTTCATCTAATCATTACCTAATCATTACAACTTTTCCAAAATACCAAACAAAACACAAAAAAATTTAACTTTTTCAAATTTCAAATTATATTAAAAAATAATATTCTTATAATATTTTAACTTTATAATATCTTTATTCAATTTTTGTTATCTCATAGTCTAATATCTCATAAAACATTTTAATTTAAACTATTTTACTACTATTTATAAATCATTTCACTATTACTCACAAATTTTTTATCTTATCTCATCTCAACATCTAAATAAGGAATTATGGCTAGATACTGTAAGCTCCATGTAAAACTTAAATCAGAAGATGCCACCCCACACTGCGCTTTGAGGACGGATTCACTCTCCAATCAAGGACGGCTCAATGTATTTTGTGGCCTAAGGCGACCATAAAGTACATAACGTTTTAACTTAAAAATGATAATAATATTTAAATATTAAATACTAAAATTTTATTAAAATGTTTTGAAATGCAAAACAAATATGAATATTGTTTTGATTAATAATATATATAATTACTATAACAATTTGAAAGAGAATCTAATTTTTCTGTAAATAAAATATTATTTGTTATTCGTATATATATACTTCTTTTAATATTTTATTATCAAAACAAATAAGGTCATCGATATCAAAATAAACATCATATTTTATAAAATATTCAAGAGTAATATATCATCATTTTGCTACTTCTATTCCAATTTCACAATTGTCTAAAAATTTTGTATATTTTGAGTAAGATTTCTTTTAGTAAAGCTTTTATATTTATTGGTTTTATTTTATTTTTACCAAATTTTATCATTTAAGATTGATTTTATTTTAGGCAAAAATATTTCCATCTTTTATGCTAATTAATATTTTTTTATAATTTATTTTTTAAGGTCATAATATAATTTTTTTTCTTTTGGGGGCCTACTCCCGCGGGGACAGTTGCTTTAGTTGCCTACCCCTAGAGCCGGCCTTGTCTCCAATAGATATATTTTTTGTACTTAAAGTTTTTATGGGCTTTTAGTTCCTCCGTATTATTTGTAATTTTCTTAAAAAGGTTTATCCGAAGCACGTTCCCTTAAACTGGGGAAAAAAAGAAAAGAAAACCAAAAGGCGGGATGGAGTGAATTGGAAAATCACTTTTTTCTCGGAAACATGAGTTGGATCAGAATTAGGGGTGTAAAATGGTCCAGTGGGTTGATCGCCCCTAGTGGACCATACCGATAGCTATGGATCTAGTTTAGTTATTTTGTTTCATTTTTTAAAAATAAATGATTAAAAATTTATTAAAATTATTAAAATTAAAATTAAGTGAATTATTAATGTGAATTATGTAACTAATTCATTAAAAAAATATTTCACTATAATTATATTTATGATGTTGATAGTTATTATTTACTAACTTAAATTTTACTCTTTAGTATGCATAATTATTTATAATGTCCTACATTTTATATATAATTAATGAATATCAAATAATTTCATTGTACGTAGATTATTCATGCTTGCTTATAATTTAGGTATTTTAAAAAAAATTACCTAATTAGTATTAATTTAATTAAGTATAAATAGTAGAGTATGTATGAATGTATCTGCATATAATGACATAAATTATAATATTATTTATGATATATTATTAATTGATAATATATATTATTTAACATTTTATATGGTCAATAATAATAAATTAGATGAAAATCACATAATTAACTAATACAATTATTATATTATATATATATAAATATACATTTTTAAAAAAATAAATATAATTTGATCGGTTTCGGTCTGGTCCAAAAATCACAAAGCCCGGGATTGGACTGAAACCCATTCGGTCCACCATCTATGGGACTGAAATTGACCACTTACAGTTTCGGGGACCGAACCAGTAAGTCTGGTTGGTTTTTTCGGTTCAGACTGAAACTTCTTCGCCCCTAGTCAGAATTTTTGCCGAAACATGAATTCAATTCGAAACACTTTTCGACCTGTTTGAAACTGGGTAGAGTCATAATTGTGTTCCAGTCGGATGAACACTCTAAGACCTCCTTGTAGAGTCAGATTCATGATTTAATTACAAATTATAATACCGATAATCTTTATGATCTTCTATAATATAATTATCACTTGATCACCACCTTTACTATGATGCTGAAGGTTAAAAGTTTAATAAAATTAGTATCCAATAGATCTAGGGCTTTTAGATCAATAGTTGAGTCTTTAATAATTAGTATGATAGTAAGAATTATGTCACAAGTTCAAGTCATGCAGGGGCGATCCATAGGTTAGATTAAAATGCCTTAGTACTATGTATTTGTAGTATTAAGTCATTAAATACTGATAGAGGATGGAAGCTGCCAAAATACCATCGGGTTAGTGTTCATAGAGTGGACCGTCGTGGATGTCGGATTCAGAAGTATGGTAGAATGTTATGATCACAAGGGTTAAATGTTTAACTAAATTAGTATCTAATAATCCTAAAACTTTTGAATTAATGGTTGGATTTTTAACAATCTTCTAAAATATTTTTGACAACCACAACTTCGTTGGCATTAAATAAATTTCGTCCTCAAAATTACATAACTAAAAGATCAATATAGATGCTAATATCTTTATGATACTTTGTTTTTATGTGATAATTAAAATACAACAACTTCGTTGGCATTAAGGGGATATTTGGAAAATTTTTCATCACATCCTATTTTATCTCATCTCATTCCATCTCACTTCATTCCCAAACATTATCCAAACATAAACACTTTCAAACTAATCGTCACAACTTTTTCAAACTAATCATCACAACTTTCCTAATTTTTCAAACCAAAAACAATAAATAATTCAATTTTTTGAAATCTCAAAACAAAAATAATATTAAAAAATAATATTCTAACAATACTTTAACTTTATAATATTTTTTATTCAATTTTTTCTCTCTTTTCTCAAAATACAATAAATACTTATCTCAAACTATCTCACTACCATTCACAAATTATCTTACTACAATTCACAAAATTCTCATATCATTTATTTCCCAAGCATGCCAATAAATTTCATCAACAAATTGATTCAAAATTACATAAATGAAATATCAATATAGATGCTACTATCTGTAACAACCCGCTCCTTCTTCTTACGTACGGTTCTTTCTTCTTACGTACATTTCTATCTTTCTGACGTAAGATTCCTTCCTTCCTACGTAAGCAAGTGTTGAGGACGGAAATTATGTGAAACGTCCGCCCCTTCTCTCTAGCGAATGCGAGACTCGTCATGCGTGCTGAACCTTGATGGCGTGTTTCGAAAGATATCATATGACTTCTAGGGCACGCCCAGTGTTTTAAATGTGCTAGAAATATTTATGAAGAGTATTTCCAGTGTTATTGAACTAAGTTTGATTTTAAATACGACAATTATAATATTCTTCAAGAGCTCCAAAAATATTATAATTGCCAGAAATCATTTTAATATCATTATTAAAATGATTTCAACTATTTAAGATATTATGGGATTTAAATTATGTTGAAAGCTTTTATTAATTAAATGATTTTATTCTCTTTAATATGTTAAGTGAGACTTCATCATTTTATTAATGATGAAAGAATATTATTTTATAGACTAAAGATAGTTTAAAATAATATCCTACCTTAATTCCTCTAAGCGTTTTTAATTAAGTTAATATTTACGCATTTTCAAATCAGTATTTCAGATCCACCGTTAGATCGTTATGTGGATCCCTAGACGAAGGGACTGGATTATAAACCCAAACCCCCTCTCTTTCTTCCTCACTTTTCCCTCAGCTCTCTCTCTCTCCTCCCCCTCTCCTTCGGCGTACGTAGTACGCAGCGTGCCTCTCTTCACTCAGAAACCTCCAATGCACAACCCGGCGCCGCCGTGCGCCGGTGAACGTCACCTCCACCACCAATGGCTTGCTCCCACTCCGGCGAGCCTCCCTAGCCTACCCTCTCTCCCTCACGCTCCCTCTTCCTCTCCGCGGCAAGTGCTAAGCCCGAATGGGCTTGCTGTCCTTAGCACCGCCGTGCGCCGTCCTCCAGCGCCACCACCTCCACGGCAGCTTCCTTTGCCATCGGCCACCACCCTCCAGCAAAACCAGCACCTCCCATGCAGCCACCTTCCCCTTCCGTCGCACACACGCACGCACAAGGAGACCCACGCACGGCTTCACCGTGCACGGCCTCTAGCGTCGCCGTACGCGGTACCCACGACCACCTAGCAACACCATGGCTCCTCCCCGAGCTCCTCCAAGTCAGCCAAGATCTCCACTCCTCTCAAGCCACTCACTCATGCACGGCTTCTCCCTCTCTCCAATGCACGGGTTGCACACCCTCCACCGCCGTGCACCGCCACCCACGGTTGGTAATCGCCACCTTGAGCTTCCTCAGGCTGCCACCAAGCCAACCCAACCACTTACGGCCCCGACCTGCCACCCACGCGTGCACACTCTCTTTCACTCTCCCAAGGCCTCTCATCCACTTCACGGCTTTGAACTGCCATCGTGAGCCATCGTGGCGCCACCTCAACGCCACCACGGGATCCACCGCACTTTTTTTAGCTGAGCCCTAGGTCCAAACCACCACTTTATGTAGTGGGTAACCACTGCACGTGATGGACAGTCACTGCACGTGATGGACAGCCACTGCGCGTGGTTGACCACCACTGTACACGGTTAGACCCACCATGTTATGCTCCTTGCCATCATCACAAGGTCACTACGAGCCCTTCCAAGACCACACCTGGCTATCCAAATGCCTAAACAGTTAACGTACATGGGTTAACCGCCACGTACGACATTTTTGACATCATCGGCTGTGACGATCAACGAGCAATGCACGGGTTATCCCATCGATGGTATAACCCTCTATCCCTCGTTAATTATGCTAGATATTGATTAGTTGACTAGGTTGTGGATTGTACTGTTGGTAATTGTGAAGTTGTTGTATTGTGATGTGGTGCTGAGTGATGAAGTGTTGGGCATTCTGTGTAGTGAAGTGTTGGGCATATCTATGTTGGATGGAGATATGTTGTGCCGTGTAGCGTACTGTGAAGTGTTGTGTATAATTGAGAAGTGTGCTGTGTAGTGTTGTGGATTATGTTGTAATGGTGACGTGGTATATGTGAAATGGGAAGAGTACACATTGGGTGTACTCTGTGTATGGCTTAGTGAGAGATAAGGGGAGTGTATATAAAATATACCCTCCTGACATATTGTGGAATGGGAAGAGTACACGCTAAGTGTACTCTGTGTGGTGTATGTGAATAGAGTACACGTGGAGTGTACTCTATGTGGCGGAGTGATGCACCATATGGTGAGTATGTCATAATGATGATGTGGCGTAGTGCAGGTGAATAGAGTACAGTGGAATGTACTCTATGTGACGGAGTGATGTACCATATGGCGAGTATGCCATAATGGTAATGTGGCGTATGTGAATGGAGTACACGTGAAGTGTACTCTATGTGGCGGAGTGACGTACCAGATGGCGAGTACGCCATAATAGTGATGTGGCGTGGTGCAGGTGAATAGAGTAGTACAGTGGAATGTACTCTATGTGGCGAAATGATGTACCATATGGCGAGTATGCCATAATGGTAATGTAGTGTATGTGAATAGAGTACACTTGGAATGTACTCTATGTGGCGGAGTGATGCACCATATGGCGCGTACGCCATAATGGTGATGTGGTATAGCGTATGTGAAGGGAGTACACAAGGAGTGTACTCCATCGAGAGGAGCAATGCAGCATATGGAGGGTATGCCATAATGGTGATGTGGTGTATGTGAATAGAGTACATATGGGGTGTACTCTATGTGGCGGAGTGACGCACCATACGGCGGGTATGCCGTAGTGGTGATGTGGCATAACGTGCATGGACTATACGCGGAGTGTATTCCATGTAGTGGAGCGATGCACCATATGGCGCGTACGCCATAATGGTGATGTGGCATAATGTATATGAAGGGAGTACACGATGAGTGTACTCCATATAGAGGAGCAATGCACCATGTGGCGCGTATGCCGTAATGGTGATGAGTTGTAGCGTATATGAAGGGAGTATGCGCGAAGTATACTCCACGAAGTGCAACGACACACCGTATGGCGTGTCGCAGAAATAAGGATGGTTGTGCAGTTGATGGGCGTAAAGCGTGATGAGTAGTGTCTGGAACTGTGGAACAGTATCCCGGAGTAGTTGTGATGTGGCTTGTAGTCTGAGGTGACAAGTGTCACCGTACTTGACTTATGGCTGGAAGTATGGGTGTAGCAGCAGTATAAGCAGTGTTTTAAATTTCGTACCGTACCGTTCGGTACGATCGAAATTTTTCGTTTCGGCATGGTACAGGTACTATATCTGTTCCGTACTGGCTAATATAGTATAGTAGCTGGCTGTACGGCTGGTGATAGGACTAAATTTACCTATTTCGGGTATCGGCCATATTTCGGCCTGTTTTTTTTTTTTTTCATTTTTTCAAAGTACAAACTTATTTTTTAACCCCTAATTCAGATTAGACTATTTATAATTTATATATATATGTCTTTATATATAATTTATTTATATATAGACTATTATTTTGGAATATAATTTTTATATATATTTATATATATAATTTATTTATATATCGACTATCCCGAAACGTTATTCCGAAACGCTATCCTGAAACGGTATCGGTATCGAAATATTTCGTTACAATGCCTTGACCGGTACGATGTCCGGTACGGTATTCAAAATATTGAGTATAAGTGTAAGAGTGCGCAGCGGAAGCATGACTGGACAATGTCACGAAGTGACGTGGTCACTGACAGTCGTGCTTATGATGAGTGAAGTAGCGGAACAAGTGTAAGAGTACGCAGCGGAAGCATGATTGGGAAATGTCACGAAGTCACATGGTCACTGACAGTCGTGCTCATGATGGGTGAAGTAGCAGAACAAGTGTAAGAGTACGAAACGGAAGCATGACTAGGCAACGTCACGAAGTGACGTGGTTACTGACAGTCGTGCTTACGATGGATGAAAGTTGGTGTAGAATGGCGTAACGGGAACGTGACGAGAGGTTACGATGTGACGAGAGTACGTGAGGAACCGTACTCGTGATGAGTTAGGAGTTGGCGTATGGAAGTGACGTAATAGGATGTCAGATGACGTGACAAGGTCACGGTATAGCTTGGGAGCAGTCTCGAGCTATATGACATGACGTAAGGCGTAGTTGTGAATGGAGTTGGTCGTACTAAGTGTTGGGATGAACTGTCGAAAGGGACGGGTAGCATGAAGAGTCATGCTAGCCGAGTTAAGAGAAGATGGGTATTGGAGTATAACCCTTGTCCCTGCAAGCAGGTGATCAACGTGTCATATGTTGATCTTAGGTGATAAAAGGGTAAGGTACATGTGTAATCTGATGAGACACATGTACTGGATGGATTTACCATATGTAATGGGTAATCTGTCTTGAGAACAGTTACACAGTGCTTAAGCCTCAGAGTTGACTTAGAACTGTGTGGCTTGTATGGATGGGAATGAGGAATTTAGTGTGGGTTAAGGTGCATGAAGGTAGTGACGAGTGTATTGTTAGGAGTAAGATGCGTGATTCCATCGATCGGAATCATGCGTCGAATGTGGTTAGTAAGAAGAGTAAGACTATGCCAATGCCATGAAAGTTGACATTTGAGTGTTTTACGATGCCATGAAAGAATGTTTTACGAATGCCACGAAAAGAAAGACGTTTTTCGGGCTTGCGCCCCAAAAGATGTTTTCTCACGAAACTAAATGTTTTCTCATGAAATGAATGCTTTCTCATGAAATGAATGTTAAATGAAAGAAAGGACTGAATGAAAGCTCCAGCTCTCTAGAACTGTGAATGAATGAATGAATGAAAAGCAATAAATACATGAATGTATGAAGATACGTAACGGCCACATGAATGAATGAATGAAAGGATACCAATGAATGGGCAGATTGCAATGCCGGGTAAGTAGTACTGGTAGTGCACCCAGTGCTGCCCCCTGACTGAAAAGGGATTCCCAATCCGTGGCCACGGGCGGAGTCCGGTCCAAAGGAAGACCGCTAACCCCAACACACGGGGCGTAACAGTGTGTACTGGCTTAGGAAAGTGATAAGAAAGAATGTATGTATGCATGCATGCACGCAAGCACGAACTCACTACTTTTAAGAAATGAAGGCACTGACGGGGGAAATGTTTTACAAAAAGAAAGTCCACGTTCAAAGGAAAACCCCGTCTAGTGAAGTTTTCTACGCACGCACGCACGTATAGTATGTATGAATGATGAATGCATGAATGAAAACCTACGTTGTTATATTTTAACGGTATGATGTAATGCTTACGAGTCATCGACTCATTTTAGTTGTTATGCATGTCCCTCTCCCTCACAGGAACTGACACGAAAGGACAGAGATGGCTCACGAAGAAGAGCACGGAAGTATAGGCATGAGTTTTAAATGTAAGAGGGACCTTTTTATTGTAAAATCAATGTTTTACACTGTAAACCTCTTTTATTACCAAAGTGCATTTTATTTTATAAACGTAGAGTCTTGCACCCTGGGTATGCAAGTAATAAGTTTTAAATCAGACGGTAATTTCCGTCATCCTTTATAAAAATATTTTACAACAAGTCCCACCACAAGGACGGGGCGTGACACTGTCTTTATGAAACTTCATTTTTATGTGCTAATTAAAATGAAGTGGAATATTGTGGGTATTAACAAATCACTCTAGTTATCACCACTTCATAAGCATCTGAAATGGTGTATCCTGGAGATTATCCACAAATATGTCATACCTTATGGATTTCAATTTTCATCTGGTTATTCCAAAGCGCATAATTTGCTAAACTAGACCGTTGTTGGTTTATGATGTTGAAATCATTTGCTGCGCACCATTGAGATTAGTCAGGATGCTGTTCCAGGACTTCTGATGCTAATAAGAAAAAAAAATGATACTGATATCATATGCACAACAGAGTAGTGGTATTCTTTTAATCAAAGGCACAGTAAGGTAATCTCATAACCTTCTCTTTAATTCCAGTGAAAAAGTTGCATCTAAAAGTGTGTGGGCACCCAATGTATAGCACCCTGTTTGTAGAGTTTCTATACTTGCAAATTTTATGGTAATCTTTTTTATTGTGATTAGCATAGAGACTTGTGATTTCGATCTAATTACTGGGTTACAGCCAGCAGAGAGATTAATATGATCTAATTATTGTCTCTAAACTGACATGTCAATTTGAAATCTCTTACCTATGATCATTATCATAGATTAAAGTTCTCGTTTGATTACGCAATTTAAATGGAATGAAATAAAATATTTTATTAAAAATTAAATAAAATATTATTAAAATATTATTTTTTAATATAATTTTTATTTTGAGATTTAAAAAAATTGAGTTATTTATTATATTTTGTATGAAAATTTAAAAAAATTATAATGATAAGATAAGATTAAATAAGATGAGATTGTTTTGTGTATCCAAACTGGGCCTTAGAATTTCTCAAATAGACCGCCCAATTCTATTACCGTTTTGGATATAATTTATAGACTTAAAACAACATGCTAAATGCTCAAATTAATTTCTCAAATTAAATAATTTAAAATGTAAAAATTGCAAATTGTTTTCGGACACATTCATTCCCAAACAAGAAAGGATTAAAATTTACCCCTTCCCTTCACACTTCATGTATAAGAAAGGATTAAAATTTTGTTTCAAACTGGGTTGGAGGAAGTTTCCTAATCTATTTTAAAAATTGTATATATTTCTTGAGCTTGTAAAAAGTAAGAGACACATGAAAATATCAACTCATCATTATAACTTTTTTAAATATAAACACAAAATATAATAAATAATTTAACTTTTTTAAATTCTAAAATAATAATAATAATAAACAATAATATTCTAATAATATTTTATAATCTCAACTCAACTCAGTTCAACATCCAAACGTATTCTTAAAAGAAACATGTGCATGTCACATATTTTATGCTCCCTTAATAATTTTTATGCATGAAATAAAAATAAAAACCTCATTATTTATTTTATTTTAATAAGAGAAATGATTTATATAAATTTTAAATAGATAAATTCTATACCGTCTCTTTATAAAAAAAAGTAATTCCATTTCAAAAAAATTTGTTTTTGAGAGATTTTACTCATCATCACACTACACACTTATATATTTTAATATTAATTTTTATTTTATTTTATTATTATTAAATTAATTGAATTATTCTACTTATTATTTATATATTATATATTTATTATAAAAAATTAAAATAAGTACAATGTATAATATGTAAAGATGATAAGCTGAATTATTTTCGCATTAACGTTGAGCAAATATCCCCACCATCGCCGTGTACTTGTCAATTAAAAAGGAAAAAAAAAAAACTAACTTATAATTTTACATCTGTAATTCCGTTCATCGGTCTGACTTTTCTCTGGAAAGAAAGAAAACGTGGAACAAAAGAAGCAATTAGCACTCCCCAGTCCCCCCCCCCTCTACCCTTCTACCCTCCAAAATCTGAAGTAATGGCCAGCGTGCCATCGAGCTCACCTCCTCCGTCGTCACCTCCCTCAGCCTCCAATTCCGAGAACTCCGCCACCAGCCCCACCACCTCTCACACACAGAAGCCCCAGGTCCTCTCTCTCTCTCTCTCTCTCTGTTTATTTTTTAAAGTATGTTTGTGTTATGTGTAATGATTTCTATTAGGGTTTATTCTCTTTGTAAGGTTGAGGGAGCAACGAATAATGGAGGAACTCTTACTGTGGACGAGAAAGAACCTGACTTGCCCGAGAACTTCGAGTTAGTGTCTTATATTTATACTTGTCTGACTTTCCTTTATCATTTATCGAATGTATATCCATACAAAGTTTTGGGATGAGTATATTTCTTTTCCTGGTTTTAAGATTAATCCCGCTTGGAACACATTCTTCGTTTTTCTTTTATGTGTGTGGTGTAAATAAGAATAGACCTTATTTGCAACCGGGTTTCACTTAAGATCTATTTGGTTGCTCGGGAAATCAATGCAAGCGTAGGGACAAAGTAAAGAATCTGCCTTAACCCACTCTAAGACTGTGTTTGGATGTTGAACTCATCTCAACCCAATCATTAATGGGAACTACTACTTTTCCAACTTCCTATAAAAAAGTTAAACTTATTACAACCTACTTCATATATTTAAACACATATCTCAACCTATTTACATTCAAACGCATCTCAATGAGATTTACAAAATAGTACTATTCATAGATCAATTCAGATTATTTGAGATCACGTCAGCATCCAAATGCAGCCTTAAAACATATATTGACCAAGTAGCATTTTTTTTTTCATTGCATAGGAGTATATTCAAATACTTATAAAGGTTCTCAAATAGTGAAAATTCTGATGTTCAAGGAAGTGAGTTCCTTTGCTTTTCTATCATTCTGAGCAACCAAATGGATCATAAAGGAAGCCCACAAAACAAGCTTGGCTAATATATTTTATAATGATTCAGGGAAGTAAACTTATGCAAATGCCTTTTTTGTATTGGATTACTGAAGGGTGGGAAATGAGAAATTTACTAATTTGAATGGTATGTATCTGCAAACTAAATTGTGAAAAACAGCCTTTTATATGTATCAACGGTACTAGAAAGTGTGTTGTGTGAAAAATACAAAGATTGAGTTGTTCATAAGTTGTAAGATTGAGCATTGTTATTTTGCTCGACAAATAATATGTGGGTCAAATCTTTATGAACCAGGACAATAGATAGAGATGACGGTAATTAAACAATGTTTAAAAAACTTTGGTGGTAAACCTTTTAGAATCTGTGAAATATGCTGGTGATACAAGTTTTTTTTTTTATAAGTAATAAAAGATTTTATTCCCAAGAAATAGGCATAAGCTCAAGTACATAGGATGTATACAAAGGAAATATCTACTACTAAAACAGATTCTGGAAATTATCTTCCATTACAAAAGTTTTAGCCCACAAACTCAAAGTACGAAAGAAAAAATCCCTGAGTTCTCCCGATGAATGTTTTTTGTCTTCGAAGCATCTCCCATTCCTTTCAAGCCATAGGCACCTCCTGAGACAAGAATGAATCGTCTTCCAAACATGAACAGTATTCTTGCTACCCTTCAATCCCTTCCACCCTACCAATAAATCCACCACTTCCTTGGGCATTACCCAAAGTAAACCAGTCTGATTCAAAACCTCATTCCCCAAGAACCTGGCCACTTCACAATGAAGAAAGAGGTGATTAACAGATTTCCCATCCTTCTTGCACAAGACACACCAATCAACAATGTACATACTTCTCCTTCTAAGATTTTCAGTTGTCAACACTTTGCCCAAGGATACCACCCAACAGAAAAAAAACAACCTTGGAAGGAACTTTCATTTCCAGATGTTTTTCCAGGGAAATTCACAACTCCTATGACTGGTTAATATTCTGTAAAAGGATGAGACTGAAAACTTAGAATTTCCTGCAGGAATCCATAGCATGCTGTCCTCCCTACCCAGCATCAACTTTGAACTGTAAAGTCTTTCCAGAAAAGTCTTAACATCATCCACTTCCCAGTCATTAACATCCTTGATAAAGATACATTCCACTGAATATTATTGTCAATGCAACAGAAAGAATTTCCTACAGCTGCATTTTAATCCCCTGCAATTCTGAAAAGAGAGGGAAAGTCCAGCTTAAGTGAAGAATCCCCACACCAGAAGTCATGCCAGAAAAGTATCCCCTTCCTATCTTCCACCTTAAATCTAATATGATTTGAAAATACCCCTCCATCCTTTCTAGTGAACTTCCACAAACTCACCCCATACGCACCTCTAGTATCTTTAGAACACCAACCTCCCCACAAACTACCATATTTTACATCAATAACATTTTTCCAAAAGGCATTACTTTCCAAGTGGTATCTCCAAAGCATTTCCCAAGTAATGCTCTATTAAACAATCTCAAATTTTTTATCCCCAACCCACCACAATCAGTCGGTTAGCAAACCTTCTTCCAACTAACCAAATGAAACTTTTTTCAACTCCTTTACCACCTCATAAAAAATTCCGAAATAAACTCTCAATTCTTCTTTCAACCCTTGGCAGCAGCAGAAAAAGAGATAAGAAATAAGTGGGAAGGTTAGAAAAAGTACTTTTTATTCGAGTTAATCTTCCCCCCTTAGACAAGTAGATCATTTTCCAACCAGCTAACCTCCTTTCAAGTGTGGCTCCGAAATAAATAAAGGTTTCTGACATGCTGACTTTAATGAAATGTGACAAAAATGCCCAATAAACTGTTCAACAATTATTTGTCAAAATGGCCAAAAATGCCAAACAGGCAGTGTAGGTTGGAAATCTACATAGAATTTACTAAAACTTAAGCTGTCTCCAATCTCAGTACATGGGAATTTCTTTGTCCTTCAAAAGATGGTTGAAGCATTTAATTGTCACTTCTAGGTTTAAGACAATGATTTTGTTACCTTTGATCTCTGCTTTAGATTGGTTTGGGATTAACTGTCTTCCTTTGTGCTCCTCCTTGGGATTTAACCTATATTTAAGGTTGGGCGAAATTGTGTCCGATCGCAATTCAACCATATCCATTAGTTGGAATCATTGATATTACCCACAAGGGATTTCCTTTGATTACATTTATAGATGATGCTGGTGATTGAATATTGCGCAGGTAAGCACATAGAAATGGCATACTTTAGATAATTTACATGAGTTGTCTATCGTACAATTTGAACATGGAGTTACTTAGAACCATTCAGTATAGCTTAGATTCAGTTGTTAGTTCAAGCATATCTATAGAATGATAGCAAATGTTTTTTCTGCTCCGTGATATTCTACTTCTTTGTGCTTAAGTGATATCATATTGTTATTATTTTGTTTTATTTTCTGTAAAATAAAAAGATGCCCCCCTTTGTTTTCCTATTGAATTATATTTAAAGGAAAATATGCTCATTATTATAAGTAAATGCATACAACTGTGCACTTTTTTATATTAACCGCTGCTTTGAAATATGTTTTATCCTCTTAGACCTTTGAAATTGAGATTACAAAAAATACAAAAAGGTGTGTTATCAATGTATTTGTTGATCCTTCTTCTTCAAGAAAAGTGGCCTTTTTTCAATGAGGACACTTATTTTCGGAGAAATGGAGTACCATTTGTAGATGTGTATCAGAGGCTAGATGATAGATATACCTTGCTCTTTGTCAGGTATCTTGACAGCACAGAATACATTGAGAGGTTCAAGAAATATGAAGCTGACTACACTTGTCGGCTAATGGCAAAATACTTCTCAAAGAAGAATCTTTATGGTGGTAAGCAATGTTTGCTATAACTTCTTCCTTTCTCTGAAAAGTTTGATATGGATCATTCTGTGTTTTTTTTGTATACTCGTGTGCTTTGCAGGACTTTATATGATTTGTTTTTATTGAGATTTTGGCAAGTGGTTTGCATTTTTTGAGTTCCCTCTGTATATCTGTTAGCAAGAAGATGTTCTTGACGGCCAGTTTTCTTATACGCCTTTTATCAATACAACAGCTCTCTCTATCTTTCTCTCTGTCGTGTACTTTTAATATAACTAATCCTTTCCCTTGTACATATCGTTTGATTAATCTAAGATGCATCTCAAATTTTAATGTTATTAACCGTTTTTTCTGCTTTAATTTCTTTCCCTGTTAATTTTATTCTGTTTAAAAAAAACTGTAAAAATTGCTCACTTTATCTCCCAGGACTTTGAGATTTGTATGATGGTTTATTGCATGCCATATGGTTGGCACCCTGTACCACATTCCTTTGTGAACATCATGCAACTGCATTTTACTTATTTAGACCTATTTTTTCACACCATTTTGTACGTAACCATGATTTAGCCATTTTTTTCTGAACCTGTATTAAAATCTCATCATTAGTCATCGCATAGGAAATCATACAACGTATTGGCTATCTTCTTAACCTGCTGTTGCTACAATTTCTCTAGTGCAAGTTCAGTGGGCAATTTTTTTATTTTTCTCATATTTCAAGCAAGTACAGCATCTTCCTGATAGTCATTTCTCTCTGATATTTGTTTCATGCTATGGAATGGATAATTTCTTTATTTTTACTTGCAAAAAAAAAAGGTTCTAGGTTGACGTCATATTATATAAGTTTTTTGTATTGTAATACCAACTTTTCTGTTCTAATGCAATTCAGAACACAAGACAACGATTCAATTCTATAGGTTTTCCATACCACAGTCAAAAGTTATTTTGATAAACTTCAATTCTTTTGTATTGTAGTGGAAAACTATGTTGCACATATTATCTTTGTCATTCTCGTTGTTATTGAGTTTTTTCTGTCATTTTGCAGGCAACATTTATGATGGGGATATAACAATAGAAGATGAGGTCATAAAGTCAAGCAGGTACTACTAAATTGAACCATGTGTTTCTGAACTTGAATTTACTCCTGTTGTAGCAGAAGCTGATCTGTTTTAGTCCCTATAGGTGGCCTTGCACTCGATCATATGCAGACCCCGTGCAGGGTTTCGAAGATCAAAGAAGCAGCGGTTCAGCTTATTCAGATGAATCCCCAACTACTATCTCCAATGGGAAGCACCCTTTGAAGAAGAATGGCTAATGATAGATCTCTTTCCCCTATTCCCAGCCATTTTGACCTACCTATATGGTTTTGTGTATACTTGAATGCATGTTGTGGACCAAGAAGCTACTGGCGGAAATGAACCACAACTTTGCCTTAGACTCCCACTTAATGTAAGCAATGTACACAGTTGTGCAATTATCAATGCATTTGCTTCCAGAAACTTGAGCTTATTATTAGCCATCATGAACACTTAAAAAGAGTGAAGGCTGCAAATTGGTGAGAAATATGGCAGGATTTATATCCAACATACACCTTGGCATAATAAGGGCTATATTGCTTATATATAGCATCCGAATGTGCTTCATGTCGACGACACAATTCTAGCATTGCTGAACTTGAATAGTTGGATAATAATTCAAAAAAAGATTGCTGAGGTTGCCTGTATTATTCACCTTTGACATACCAGAAGGCTAACAAGTTGTAGGAGTTGTGTTCTTAATCCATTTTGAGTTGTAGGTGGATCTCCTGACCAAAACAAATTGAAAGAAAAGATTCAATTTTCGTATGGGTATCTGAATTTCAAATTTGATAAAGAATGATTCTGGTCTATGTGGTGCAATATTTATCTCTTCCATAGGACCCATAACGTGATTTCATTATTTACATGATGAAGCGTGGTGGACTTGAAAGACAAATTCTGAAAGCTGCTCTGTTTGGTTGTTTCAGAATGTTTTTGTTATCAAACATACAAAAACAAAAACAGGGGAGGGAGGGAAAGGTGTGGGCACCATGCTGAAGGGGAAGAGAGAGTTCAAAGGGAGGGGGTGATCTCCTCTCCTCTCCTCTCCTCTCCTCGTGCAAGTTGGCCTTGGGTCAAGATCTAATTTCGTTAAAGAAATAAATTTTAACCAATTGAAAGATTGTTCTTAATTAATCTAGAAATCATATCGATCTCATTAACAATCAGGAGGATTCGAAATATTGGGTTTTGCTTCCACATCAGGTGATGGGTTTTGCCCTTTCTCAGAAGATTAAATCCGTCTCTAAGGTGCATTTGAAGGGTAGTACCAGGGAGTGGATTACAAATGGTCCCCCCCCACCAACTGTTTTCTTCAAACTTAATATAGATGGGGCTTTGTTTTTTGTTCAGAAAAAAAGCAGGTGTAGGGGCTATTTTAAGGGATTCTAGTGGTGAAGTGCTTATGGCTGTTAGCAAGATGGACTGTGAGGTTCTTGGTCCCGAAAGCATTGAGGTATTGGCAATTTGGCAATGTTAAGAGGCTTACAGCTATGTGTGAACATGGGTTTTGATCATCTTATCCTTGAAAGTGATTGTTTATTGATGATAGAAGAGGTCAAAAGTGTTACTGAGTCTTTTGCAGCTGACAGAAAACACTGGTGTTTGAGGTTCGAAGGCTGATGCAAGGATTCAAGGAGTACAAACTGCAATATGCAAACAGATTAGCAAATGTGGCAGCACATAGGCTTGCAAGACATGCATGGATTGCAACTGATATGCAAGTTTGATGGCATAGTGTTCCCCCTTTTGTTGAAAATGTTATTTGGCTTGATAAACAGTTTTTGTGATTCTGTTTTATTGATGAAACGAAGTTATTTTCCTAGAAAAAAAAAAAAAAAAGATTCGAAATATAATTTTATTGATCAATCAACAAGAGATTCAACAATCAATAGAAATATCAATTTTTTGGGATCCTTCCTTTTTTTCCAAATGAAACGTACAAATTGCTAAGCTAAAACGGGAGATCTCTAGTGAGTTGGGGAGACAAAAAAGGCATCTGAATCTATATTTTGTCTCAAGCAAGTAATCCTATGAATTAGCTAATCGTGCATTTACAATGCATGTGTCAGTATATATTACACCACATTAACAATGTTCAAAGGGTAAAATTTTGAGCATTCAAAACCCTAAACTCTCCGTCCAACATCCATTTTGAGAATCCAAATATTATCTTTTCAATTTTTTAAATATTATTTTCATTATGAATCACAAACTACCTGATCTATTGCAACTTGCTTTTCATGAATTCTGCTTCTATTTCCTAATCAAGATTCCACGGGAATCACCTCGATGATTAAAGTTACAAGAAAATTGTTTATTTGTGATTAGTTATTTCCAGTGAAAATGATTATTTCCTGTCAAAATGAGTTTGTTTTTGTGGCAAATAGTCGTTATCGTCACAAATGCTTGTTTATTATATACATGTGTATATATATATATATATATATATATATATATATAATTCGTTTACCCGAGTCGACAGACGAGAAATGTTTTGATGAAGACGAAATAGGGTTGACAAAAGGGATAGCAGAGACATCATATATAATTCATTCCCACATAACTGCTGAAGTGTTTATATATGCAGCAAGAAAATGGAGATATATATACACCACAGACAACTAATGTTCTCAGAATCACTAAGGTATCTTTAGGCTATATATCTAAAAGTGATCACAAACATCACAACAAAAGTTGGTGATCCAAATCATGTCCTTCAAAGCTGTTGTTTGGCTATTTATATGTTGTACCTGATATAGAATATATGTTCCAGACCATTTTTCTTCTCAAATTTCAGTGGTGGATCGATTTGCATTGCAAGTGTCCTCTTCCACATTTCGGCCTAGAGGCGTTAGCACGTCGGTGAGGACTAGTTGAAGGGAAGAGACTTTTTCCCTGAGCTGAGCATTCTCTTGGAGGATTTGTTGGTTGCACTCGAAGAGTTGGATAAGCTTTTGGGAGAGCTGTTGATTCTTAATTTGGACCTGTTGAACCTGATATTGGAGCCCTTCAATTTGCTTTTTTTTCCGCAGGCGCGATCTCCGAGCAGAATCTCTGTTAGATATCATTCTTTTGAGCCTCCTCTCGTTGATGATGCTTTGTTGGAGGTCTTTTGCTTTGTCAGAAGTGGTGTCATTACTGAGATCAGATGATGCATTTGGGGATAATTTTTGTAGTGGGGCATGAGTTTGAGAGTCAGGGAAGAATCTAGTGAAGAAAAATGGTATGGACTCTGGATTTCGAGATAGGCTTGCATGGGATAGGCTATGGTGTTCAGCTTCATCTGGCTGCATGTTCAGGAGGCTCAAGATGTGATTGTGTTTGTGGGTGTGAGAAAGACTCTGGAAATGTAAAAGGACATTTGCATGAGGTAGATCATGGAATCCCTTGCTTTCATTTGATTCCATGGCTTAAATTTTCAGGTGAATTGAAGAGAGAGAGTTACAAGGGAAGAGGGGGGTTTTATAGAAGGAATTTAGCTATGTTATGCAGTACTAGGGTGTGTGTGTCATTTATGTTGCTACAAATCAGCAACTGTTCACATCACACACCTCACACATGACGTAGAAATTTATTTTTATTTTTTTTCATAGGGTGTAAGAGTGTTTTTCATAGGGTGTGGAGTGTGAGATGGTAAATAGTGACTAATGAAAAAAAAATTTCGTCATTTATTTAAGTGGGAGTCGTGACAGAAATAAAGAAAAAAGTAGTGTTTAGAAAGTTGCTTTATGAAGTGAGGATAGAGAGATGCATTTGAGAAAAAAAAGAAAAAGATAGAAAGTTTCTGGCTATCTCATGTTCAATGTAGTTCAATCTTTGCAGGCATACCTACATTAACAGGCTTTCTTGACAACCGTTTTATACAGGATTTTGCAAACACAACGTTGGAGAAACTCAAGTGACAAAATCCTCTTCATCATATTAATCTACCAATTCATAAGAAAAGCAAATTGTATTGCTCCCATACTCCATGCAAGTTCAGACCCAACAAATTGAAGAAATTTACGGGCTTAACTCATCTCATAAAGCTGGTTCTCTAAGAGATAATTGCTCATTCTTTATAAATATGTCCAAGACCTTATCTACAGACAATATTGAATTATTCCTCAACACCTTCTTCACGTATAGGCCAGTATTTTTTTCTAGTCCTTATCACGGAGTAAATAGTATAGGCCCCATTTGTCTTGTGACAGGCTCTGATACTATGAAGAAATTTATAAATAACTCATATCAAAAAACCGGTTCTCCAAGAGATGATTGCTCATTTCTTATAAACATATCTAAGACTTTATCCATATGCAATGTGAGATTATTTCTCAACACTAATCCAACTAAAACTGGGATTAGAACTTAGATTAGAACTTAGACTGCTGCATAAAGGCCCCAACCAAACGATTGTTCTTTTTATTTTCTGACCAATGTTTGTATTCATATGGATGAACATTATTCTAAAAACCTGTAATTTATGTTCATCTAGCCGAAGATGTTTCCTAAGACAATGATATGAAAGCATTTCAACAAGTTATAACTTCATTCATTAGCGTCAAAACAAAATGTCAAATGATACCCATGAGAAAGAATAAGATAATTTAATGATATATATACTTCTCATTAAATGTCCAAGTCTTGGAGTTTGTTCAACTAGTGTCAAATTTGATCCACTATTTTAGGCAGGTAAATGAATTCACACATACATTTGGTTACAAGGTCTCTAATTAAGTAGCTAAGAGAAAATACTATATTACTATATTATTATCTTGCATGTAACGCTTCAAGGGAGATGCAAACCACATCTGATCCCATATTCCAAGAACTAATCAATGGTATAATTAGAGTCTCATGGTCATTATTATCAAGAGCAAGAACTTCTCTCTTCCAAATAATGCGGGATCTCAAATACCACATACATTCATCATTATTAGTATGAGATATTGCGCTACATCCGTCTCATTATATTAATGTTGCATTATTTATAAACCGATAAATTTATTATTTTGAGAAACTGGAGTTGATCAAAAAATTGATAGACAGTGCTGGCTATATTAATAGCACATAAAATGAAAATATAGTATATAGTATAAGTCGTACTTAAAACGTATTGAAGATTGCCATTAATGACATTCATTAACGTAAGTACTAGGAGTTTGCCCCTTTTTCTTTATGTACACAAGGGCTATTACTCAAATGTTAGTGATATTTGGTACTTCAATCGATGGTAAGCAGAAAAATTAGAAGATGTATCAATTTAGGATCCAAATTAAATGACGCCATGCATAGAACATATATTTTTCTTCCAAGTTTCTTCTCTTGTGTTTGTGGCTCTTTATGAAGGATGAAATCAATGAATATTGTTAAAAGGCTTTTGTCTTCGGAAGCTCTTATATATTACATGAATAATGCTACCATATCTTTTCATTTTGATCGTTTATGTACTTAAATTTTTTTTTTAATTTTTTCTTATTGATTAATGAATTGACTATTAGTGTATTCATATTTTTTTTATTTTAAAAAAAAATTAAAGATATTAAAATTTAAAAAATTAAAAAAAATAATAATAGAGAAGAATTTTACCTAAATGACACGTCCAGCTGTCACTGATATACGGCAGCCTAACATCACTCACAAAGGGGGCAGACAATGCATTAATAGCTCTACGGAAATGTATATGTCTCTAGACACTTCACTATCTACAACATATATAAGAACTTAAAAAACGTTAATTGGGTATCATTTTCGAAATAACTACTGATCAAACAAGAAGAATTAATGTTCAGTCATAATATCTACCCTAAAATTTGGGTATAATTTATAGCGAAATAGACTAGACATAATGTATAAGCCTTGTAACGCTCGTGTGTGAGCCTCTTTGACAAAGTTCACTAAATCTCGTAAGATGAGTATAGTACTGTGTCTATCTTTATCTAAAATTCGATACGATCTACCTAACATCCTGACTAGAATTTCCAACAGTCCTAATCTAAGTGAATGATGAATGATGAGTAAAAGAATTCAATAATTTAAATAAAAAAAAAAAAAAACTCAAGAAAAATAAAAAGGAAAAAAATAATAATATATAGTATTTGGTGTGTGGAGATGATGAAGTAGCAAAGCTCAAATCCCATACATCTTGTGCTGAAAGGATGTTGGAATGCTTGCAATATCATGTGCAAGAAGAGGATGTTTTATTTTTTTGTGCAAATCCAGTGCCATGTTTGGAAATGGCGGTTGCACCACCTTGATAGTGGATGCGGGTGTTTACATGTAAAGTGGTGTTTAGATTTTGCCTTTTTCCCTTTTGGGATCATTTACATAGTTAGCTTAAGAGTGAAGGCAACCTTTTCTCATTCCCTTTTTCCCATAGCATTTATATTTTTGCATTACCAAATATAAAATGAGTTAATAAACTTGATATTTGCTTTATTATGCGTGGTGGTTGCAGAATCATTAATTTCCGAATAATTAATTAATTAATTATTTTTTTATTTAGGATGCCATTTTTTTCCTATATAATGAAAATTTCAAAATGCAAATTCCCATGTTGGTTAGAAATGGGAGTAGAATTGGTGCTTCTAAGTTTGTTGGGAATAATGCGAGTACAGGCCCAAATTCGCAACCAGGCCTGAACCTGATCGGCCCGTCGAGTTTGGGCTAAGCCCAATACTATGGACGAGCAAAACAGAAGAGTGAGGATACCAATGAACGAGCTTTGTGAGGAGGCGGGGAGATGATTCGGAGGCGATCCTGTCAGCCACCACGAAGAATCAGGAAACCTCGATGGCTGGTTTGGAGGTGAGTTCAGAATTTTTTATTTTAAGTGAAAGTTTAAATATTATTTTTTAATAATATTATTATTTTAAAATTTAAAAAAATTAAATTATTTATTATATTTTATATAAAAATTTTAAAAAAATATAATAATGAGATGAAAATTTTATATTTTATCTCATCCCGAACCATCATATATGTCATGTCAGTTACTGATTAAGATAAGAGAGGTTCATAATTTTTCTTATAATCGATAAATCGATAAGGGCACAAAGTCTAGTCCATTTCTTTCCGCAAATTCATTTTTATTGAACAGTAATAATCATTTCATTATTCAGATTTTTGCTAGTCATTATCTTCACATTATATATTATACTTATTTTTATTATTTTTTGTTTTATTCTTTCTAATTTAATTAAATTATTCTACTCATTATTTATATACTACATATTTAGTAAAAAAAAAAATTAAAAAATTAAGTATAGTGTGTAGTGCAAAAATGATGAGTATAATTTTTCAATTGCAAATAAGGTAGTGATAGAACTCTAAGTGAATGCTGCAGCAAAGATAATGATCCTCCTCTATAGTCTTCAGCAAATATGCTACAAATTCTTCACCACAAATTTTTTTTTTGACAAAGAAGAAATAATACTCCATAATTTTATTAAAAACACTCTTGTTACCGAGGAATATCGTCGTAACAAACCAAGGTGTTGGAAAAACATCCTATGAATGCGTAAAAATCTAAAATTCATTTGCAACGAAACCTTTGAAGATGTGCTTTATTTGCTCTCAAAATACACTTATTGGTTTGGATTCAGAGATGAGTTGAGATGGGTTAAGATGGTTTGTGAATAGTAGAATAAAAATTGAATTATTTATTATATTTTGTATGAAAATTTAGAAAAGTTATTTTGAGATTTAAAAAAATTAAATTATTTATTATATTTTGTGTGAAATTTTGAAAAAGTTGAAATGATGATATGAGATGTGTTTTGAATGCAAACGATAAAAAACTACAACGCATGTTAGCTTTCCCCATTTCTTCCTCATGCACCTTGCTTGGCCAACCGATCCACAAACTGATCAAAGAAAACAGTTGTGCAACCAACTTTATTTGCTCCCAATAATCCCTCATTACCCAATGGATCATCCCTGTCCCATTCCACCAATCAGTTTCTATCTATTTCTTAATCAGGTTTCGTTTGGTTACGCAATTAATATGAAATGAGATGAGATGTTTTGTTGAAATTAATTGAATAAAATATTGTTAGAATATAATCTTTTAATATTAATTTTATTTTAAAATTTGAAAAAGTTGAGTTGTTTATTATATTTTGTGTAAAAATTTAAAAAAGTTGTAACGATGAGATGAGATGAAATGGTTTTTTATATCCAAACCGGGCCTTAATTTCTCACATAGTTTCAGCCCTTCCTACAATGAATGCATTTGCACTATAGAATTTCTTCCCTCGTAAAAAAGCTGAGAGAACTTTGTAATAAAAACGCCATCATCATTTCTAACATATCCAGGTGAGCTTGGATTACCATAGCTACTGCCATCAACATTCAATTTAACATATCCTGATGCTGCGCATGCTAGCTGCTTTGGTCCATTTCAGATAAACATCAATATGACTCTTTGAAATATGGACACTTCATATTATATATAATATCATATAAAAGACGTTTGATCTTGTACAAGACCACCGTCCCTTCTTTTTTTGTTATCTACAAGGGGGGCTTCACAGCATCGAAGATATAAGCACCGAGGCATGGCGGCGATAGCCTGATCATCATGCCAAGTTGGGATACCGACTAGGCCTTCACCACCATTGTTTTTGCTCCATCCATCATGGCGGTTACTATTACTCACCAGAGACATGAGCCAAGGTCTGGGTAGTGGGTAGCGGCTAATGAAGCCAGCATTTTCATCATCTAAGTAGTTTATCAATTTTCTAACTCCATACACTACCAGAGAGCATTGGTAATAGCTTATGCATCTTTATATTCGTCTTTATATTTTCATAATATCTTCTTAAATTGGTCTGCATTAAATTATGCATTTTCAAAATTTTACATAGCTAATTAAAGAAATACTGTCTACTCTTCAAACATTATTTTACTGTTTTTTCTCTCTCCTACCCTTTCTATCTTTCAACAGCAATGCAAACAAATTAAAGAAACTAAAGAGGACGATCGGAATTGATAATTGTTTATTTGAAGAATATCAAGAAAAAATAATTTGATAATTGCTTATTTGAAGCATATCAAGAAAAAATAATTTTAGGAAAAAGAATATTATTTTATTAAAAAATACACAATTCAATGTGGAAGTCTTTCTTGATATACAAAATCAATCTCTAAAAGATGTGATTTTGCATATGCACATAGAAAAACCAATGCAAGTGCTCTTACAGAAATAACAATTCAAAATGTGACTGCACTTACATTCGAATTTATATACAATATGATTAATTGCTTGTTCTGATACAATGAGACCATGAATTGTTAGGGTACCGAGGCAGAATGAAATCCCTATATCTCTCAAATACATAACTACAAAAAACACATTCCACAGTACTCCGTTTTATAGTGCCTAGTAACAATCTTCCTCCCGCGTATAGAGGCTGAAAGAAAAATTGCAGGTGTGGGAAATTCCAGCTGGGGTTAAGCCCGATTACATGGTTTGATCTTTATCTTCAATGTCACTGCGCTCTTCTGGGCTTAATAAGAAGGGTCAAACACAAAAGGACTTCACTTGATAGATGACTTCATAAATGGATTTGATGGGCGGTGAGATTGTGCTTGATTTTCCCCTAGTTTCGTCATTTCCTGCTTGTTTAATGACTTTACAAATGGATTAGATGAGCGATTCGGCTGTACTTGAGACTTTTCCCCTGCCTTCCTCAACTCCGCAGAACTTTTTACCTACTCTATCTTCTATTCTTTTCCAAGCTCACCTAACAACAAAGGAATTACAGTTTCTGATGTTTTACGAGTTTCAGCAGAAGTTAAGGTTTTGCCGACTGTAATATCAGCCATCATGCGTGCATCAGAGTTTGGGAGAGACTTTTGCTTCATCCCTTTAGTTTCATTAAGCAACATTTCCTGTTATAAGCGAAGCATAAGATGAAGATTGAAACGATCCGTTGACCAATAATGAGCTGCACACCTTCAGACAATGAATGATTACTTCCAATATGCCATTGAACCGCTCAGCCAAGCTAGGAAGCTTCAGTGCGGTAACAAGCTTGATTGCACCCTTCATAGATTTTTCCATAGATAAAAGTTTCACTAGTTCCATAGCCCTTACAAGCTTATCGCCTGACACAACATCCACAAGTAAGCGTGGCTATGATATTTCATTTTATTTTTTAGAATCTTAATTAGGGGTGTAACCGGTTCGGTTTGGTCTGGTTTTGGACAAAACTTGGGACCAAACCGGTATACACCGGTTTTACATTTTTAAGAACTAATTCCGCACCGGTTACCCCCTAAACTGGTACTTCCGGCTTTATCCGTTTCGATTTGGTTTTTTGGTTTTAATATACTATATACTATATTATATAATATATATAATAATATATTATAGTATATATTACTATAGTGATAATATATTGGAGCATTATAATATTTCCTATAGTGATAATATATTATAGTATATAATACTATAGTGATAATATTTCCTCTCATCATGTGGTTGATTTTGTGCTGATACATTATCACTCCCCCTCAAACATGGCCGTGGATCTTGGCAAAGGCCAAGTTTGATACGGAAATTCTGGAAAAGTGGTTTAGGCAGCGGTTTGGTGAAGATGTCAAGCCAGTTGGTTGGGTGAAGTGACAAACCGAGTTTCCAAAGATCTAAGAGCAACACGCTGGCGAATATAGTGGTAATCAAGCTCGACGTGCTTTGTTCGACCATGTAATATAGGGTTAACAGTCATGTACAAAGCACTGAGATTGTCACAATGGAGAGCAGGAGTTGTATGTAGAGGGACACCAAGATCGCGTAGTAGGAAAGAAAGCCACGTGAGCTCAGCGGTAGTGGTAGCCATGGAGCGATACTCCGATTCAGTGCTTGATCGTGCTACCGTAGCTTGTTTCTTAGCACTCCAAGAAACACAATTACTCCCTAAGAAGGTGCAAAAACCAGAGGTTGAGCGGTGAGTTGAAGGGCACCCTGTCCAGTCGGCGTTTGAGTAAGCATAGAGATCAAGCATGCTTGCAACAAGAATGCACTTGCCATAGTGAGTAGTGCCCTGAATGTACTGAAGTATTTGTTTGACAAGCTGAAAATGAGCAATGGTCGGGGATTGCATAAATTGACATGCATAATTGACGTTGTTGGAGAGATCAGGTCGAGTGAATGTCAAGTATTGCAAGTCACCCACTAAGGTATGGTACATTGTTGGATCAGAAAACAGGACTTCAGTAGCTGATTTGAGACGTCCTTTAGAAGGCATTAGAGTAGCAATTGGCTTACAGTTAGCCATGTCTACACGTTTGAGGAGATCCAAAGCATACCGATGCTGAGATAAGAACATATCACTTCCAAACTTGTGGACTTCAAAGCCAAGAAAGTGATGAAGTTGTTCAAGATCCTTAATGGAAAATTGCTGAGCCAACTGAGAGATGAAGTCATTAATTTGCTGATTATTATCTCTTGTAATCACCATATCATCAACATATAAAAGAAGAATTAAAATGCTAGAAGATGACTGGTAAATAAACAAACTGGGGTTTGTAGTGCTACAGAAAAAACCCATTTGAAGGAGAAAGTCATTGAGTTGATCAAACCAGGCCCTTGGAGCCTGCTTAAGACCATAAAGTGCTCGACTGAGTTGACATACATGGGAGGGATAGGTTGGATCAACATAGCTTGGAGGTTGGTTCATGTACACAGGGGTACTGAGATAGCCATGCAAGAAAGCAGAACCATTTGGCTGTAGCTTAGCTTTGTAGACCCATTTACACCCTACTATATTCATCTTAGGATGTGGAGGAACCAACGTCCATGCTTTATTTACTGCCAGGGCTGCTAGTTCTTCATCCATAGTAGCATACCACTTTGGATGACTTTTGGCAGATTTAATGGACTTTGGGATAGATGGGATCGAATGAGTGATATGCAGATTAGCATACCTTGGATTTGGCTTGCGAACTCCAGCTTTTGCTCTTGTGATCATGTTGTGCTGATTTTGTTCTGTAGGGGAGGAATCAGGTTGAGATGACTTAGGAGTTGAATCTGATTCAGTAGTAGATTGAGTATGCTCATGACACGAGGCTGATGCAGTAGCAGGTTGAGAGGGTAGGCTGAGAGAAACTGAGGTTAAGTCACATAAGTTTGATGGAGATGCAAAAGCTGAAGGAGGTATGAGATTAGTACACTCAACAAAAGTGCTAAACTCCCCCTCAACAAAAGAATGGCCATACAAAGCAGTGGGTTTTGAGCATGGCAGCAAGGATTCATCAAACACAACGTGTCTTGAGACATAGACACGACCAGTAGGCGGATATAAACATTTGTACCCTTTTATGTTTACTACTATAGCCAATAAAAACACAAGGTAGAGATTTTGGTTCCAATTTATTGCTACGATGTGCACCAAGATAAGGAAAGCACCGAGAGCCAAGAACTTGAAAAATGCCATAGTCAGGTGTCTTTCCATATAGCCTAGAGTAGGGAGAATCCATACCAAGAGTGATTGAAGGCAACCTGTTTAAGGAAAAACAACAGTAGAGAAGCAGTCAAGCCAAAAACGGGACAGGAGTTTTGCATGGAACATCATGGCTAAGCCAAGTTCTGTGATGCTACGATGCATGCTCTCAGCTTTGTCATTTTGTTCTGGGGTCTTGGGGCGGGCAGACTGATGTTGAATACCATGCTGTTGGAGATAAATTGCAAATGAACTGCTTGCAAATTCACCCCCTTCATTGCTTTGCAAAGTTTGTATTTTAGCATCAAACTGACATTAGACATAAGAATGTAGCTGTTTGAAAGCATCAAAGAACTCTGATTTGTGTCGAAGGGGAATAAGCCACAGAAAGTTGGTATAGTCATAAACAAATATAACATAAAATCGGTATTTTTCCCCAGAAGGCACAGGGGCTGGTCCCCATAGATCACAACGGAGTTTAGAGAAAGGAGTGGTCATTTTATTATTACTAGAGGCAAATGGGAGTTTACAAGACTTGCTCATTTGACAACTAGTACAAACACTCATAGATGGAGAAGAAGTACAATTGATGTTGCTATGTTTGTAATTGATGTTGCTATGTTTGTAATTGGAGATGTAGGCCCATAACCATAGGCACATGATCATTGTGGTATTTCATTTTTTAGAATTTTAGAATTGAGATATTTTATAGACTTTGAACTTTGGAGAATTTTAAATTGCTTTTTATTTGAGATTATTATTATATGAGGAGATTTATTTATCATTTTATGCAAAGAGTTTATTTGAGGGATATTATCAACAGGTTTTTATCAATCTTATTGTCGAGGTATACACTTTAGGCTTGTATGGTACTTCTAAAGCGTGTGATCATTGATAGTAAGTGCACGAGTAAAAGGATTAGAAAAATATGAGATTTAGGATTTAATAATTGAGGTTTAAAATTTTGAACTGATAGGCTCGACTAAATGATCGAAGATCTAAAATAGAAACATGGAAATAATGTGATGGACAAGTATGTAGGTTGCTTGAGGTATTAGCAAATTCCGAGGACGGAATTTTTATAAGGAGGGGAGTTTGTAACATCCCGATCCTATATTATTAGAGATAATTACACGGATATTTTATTAGGT
Organism: Juglans regia; assembly: GCF_001411555.2. Taxonomy (NCBI): domain Eukaryota; kingdom Viridiplantae; phylum Streptophyta; class Magnoliopsida; order Fagales; family Juglandaceae; genus Juglans; species Juglans regia. Next base: position 25,250,228 of record NC_049906.1, on the reverse strand, counting down.
TTGATAATTAGGTTATTATTATTATTATTGTTATTATTATTATTATTATTATTATTATTATTATTAGATTTTTTTACTAGAGTTTTAGTTTGAACTTTAAATATCATTTTCTTCCTATCCCAACCCGTTAGCAACAACCTCACACTCATCCTTATCCCTTAAATTGATTAATTCGAATCCTATTAGGAGATGAACTTGTATGAGAAAACCCTACCATAGTTTTTCCTCTATAAAAGCTCACGAAGCCTCTTATTAGATACACTACAAACCATGGACAAACCTTTCCCCATGCATGCGCGTTTCAGCCCTGTTTTACTCCTCAACAAAGCACTGACGGCAGCAACCAAAATTGTCAATAGAACCAGAACCACCGCGGCAACTCCACTGTCCAGACCATGCACACCACGGTGAAGAGACTTCGCACCACTGTAAGCCAACGGCCAGCCGCATCTCTTCGACCCTTGCTGACTTGCATGCCGTGCATAGGAGGACCCATTCACGTAAACCCGATACCCCCCTTCGCACTCACACGGCACCAACCATCATCCACGGTGACTCCACGTTGTCCAAAACACGCCGAAGCCACCACCGGCCACCATAGAATACATCGGACGCACCTCTGTTTTGCACTTCCGAAACAGAGCAACCGAACCACTGTTTTGCCGGAGTCCACCCCAGAAGACATCGGAGCACCACCCACGGTGCCAGAAACCGCCGACCAGCTCTTCCCCGTGGCACCTACTCCATCCCGGTTGGCCTACGACCCTCAGCCACCCAGCTCAGCACGTGCTCCTCCCTCTCTCTCGGTTACACTGCCGCATGGTTCACTTCCTTCGGCGTCGCACCACCACAGACGAGCCCCCAGTCGCGCCGCCGTGACCCCCCGCCAACAACCCAGAACCGCCGCACGTCAGCTTATCTCTCGGTGAGCCCTTGCTTCGCGCGCCTCTCTCTCCCGAGCTCTCTATTTTTCTGCAGAATATATACGTATTTGCTTTAGGTTTCAGTTTACTAAGTGTTAGTTGATGAAAATTACAAGTATGCCCTTTCTAATCTAGTATCTTGAAGCAGTGGTTTTAAGTATAATTATATTTATAACCTTACGTTTAAGTATATGTTAATTATGAATATTATTATGTCATTTTAATTAAAGTTGAGTTTAATATTTCAAGTTGAGTTTAATTTTATTAAATAAATATATTAGTCAAATGCTCATTTTATTAAATAAAATTGTTTAAGGAATTTTAAAACGTGTTTAAAAGTATATTATGGAGCTTATAGTTCATTTAATATTCTATTATCTATTTAGTCAGATTTTAATAAAATTGTTATGTTATACTTTAAAAATTAAATTAAGGAATAAATTATGAGTGTTGAATAATATTATGATTGAGTCTACTTTTATTAAATCGAATGTTTCCACCAATTATTTTAGATTTATATATATATATATATATACATACAGTTAAATTATATTTGAAAGATTATATATCATTTTTCAGCAGTAAGAGTTTTTAAATTATTTTGAATGTTTTATTAAACGAGATTTTACTGTCAACTTTAGTAGATGTTATAATTATGCTATTAAAGTTGTAGGTTGAAAATAGATAAATATGTTAAGAATATTTAAATGATATTAATATTTACTAGATTTCTTATAAGAGTTAATAATTATGTTAAGAAAGGAAACTTATTTTAAGAATTGAAGTTTTATGACTTATTTTAAAATAGCTAAAGTATTCTACTAAGTTTTAATATGTTATTTGTATTTAAGTAATTTAAAATACTAGAATTTATTGATTATAGTGTTAAACAAAATATTTGTCTGACTATATTTTAGATTGTGAATTTAATTAAGTAGGATATTAGTACTTATATTTCTCAGACAAATTTAGTGATAGTTATTATTGCGTATAGGTGACGAGTTACGACGTGATATTCAAGAAGAAGCGCATCGAGGTAAGTAAATTTGATCATAAAATTAGGATCATCACAGTTAGCTTATATGTATGTATTATTCAAGCCAGTTCTTTGATAGCCATTATTTATGAACCGCTCATGTCATATGCAAGCATGTCATCCAGCATAGCATACAATCATGTCATTCCGCATCATGTTTAAACTCAGAAATTATGATTTATGTATGTAATATGTCATGCATCTCATGTGTATAAGACACGCAAGCCATCTTAATTTCAAGTGTAAGATAAGTTCAGATCAGTTAATAAGATGGCCATTCAGATGCATGGTACCAATGCAGTTCAGTTTCAGGGTGGTGTGCAAGCCACGAACTCAGTCGTGGTCCACCATAGTATGCTAGAATACTATCAGCAGTTCCCCTTGCTGCAGCGGGATGTGGGGCTGGTGCACAACCTTACACACAGGGTTAAGTGTGTTGGCCAGTCAGATAAGTAAGATAAATCAGTCAGTTAGTTCAGATAATTCAGTCATACATAGAATAAGCATTAGCATGAACAGTCATGAATTTTAAGTTTAGCATGAAAGTTCTTATGAAAATTTTATGTTTATTACGTTTTCGTTATGATAGATTTCTTACTGAGTCATCGACTCATTTTAATTTATTTTCATGTTTTTAATTACCCAGGTGAAGATGATGATTACGAGCAGGCAGGCCAGGAGTAGAAGGAGCATTTTTATTTTGTTCAGACTTTCTAAAATAAAATGTGTCTTTTATGACGAATTTATTCAGTTTATTTCTTTAATGTTTTTGGGAAGACATTTTTATTATACCTTTTATTTCATAATAAATTACTTCAGTTTATTTTTCAATTATGAAATTAGAGAATCGCTTGCCGGGTTTATTTTCATGAAAAACACGTGACACACCTAGCCTACGGGAAGGGGGTGTTACATCACAAATAAGAGGATAGTCAGAAGTGAGTTTACTAACAAATAGTAAATCCTTCTGTGTGTCAGGCACAACTAAGACATCTTTTAACTTTAGAGAAGAAGAACCAGAGGATAGTGTCATAGTGCAAATATGTGTGATAGGTAAGATATGTCCATTACCAACCACAACTCCATCAGATTTTGTATAAGGAGTTGCGGATTGTAGGTTACCTGTGGATGCTGTCATGTGATCAGTAGCACTTGTATCAGGATGCCAAGAAGAGACTTATGAGGCACCAACTTGTACAACAACAAATGCTTGAGGAAGATTGTATGTAGTGAATGAATGATTGAAGCGATTGAAGCATTTTAGAGCTGTATGATTTTTCTTGTTGCAGATTTGACAGGTGAGAATGTCATCCTTCTTGGTGGAGTAGTGTGTGTGGCCATGGGGTTGGCTGCTACCAAAAACATGGCTAGAAGAAGAGGAAGTCTTGTTGGCAGATGGGTTCCCTTGAACAAAACCTCTCCTCTTGGAATTAAAAGAGCAGACTGTCCTTGACCCTTATTGTTCTTGTAAGTTTTCTGGCCATAGAACACCGTAGCAAGGGTTGGAGGGCTATTGATTTGGTTCCTTTCAACATAGCTCTCAAGGAGGGTTACGACTTCAATATAGGATGGAATAGGAGGATGTAACATGGTAGCAGTAAAGATTTCAAAATCTTTGCCAAGACCATTGCGCAACCACCAAGATTTCTTGTGGTCATGAACAGGTTTGCCAATGGCAGCCAGTTCATCACAAATATTTTTGAAACGACGAAGATATGTACTCAGGCTATCAATGCCACGAGTAATAGAGGTGAGCCTTTGCTTCAGTGCAAGGCTTCGACCTGAGGACACTCGAGCAAAAGCATGAATGAGTGCAAGCCACACTTCGGCAACAGTGCCTAGGCCAACAACAATGCCCAGTACTTCCTTTGAAAGGGTAGTAGTAAGCCAACCCTTGACCAATCTATCTGTCCTATGCCATTTATGGTACGCAGGATTTGATTGCACCTCGAAATCAGAGATGACAATGGTCTCTGGTGGAGTAGAAATCTCACCAGTAAGGAAGCCTTGAAGATCATAACTTTCAAGGATGCTGATCATTTGTGTTTTCCATAAGAGGACTTTGGTGGACGAGAGCTTAATGGACACAAAGTTTGAAATGTTTTGTGTCACAGGGTAGGGGTATTCCTCAGAAGAACCAGATGAAATAAAGGAGTTGCTTGACATGTTGTGAAGAAAAAAAAAATCTCTATCATTTTCCATAGGCTCTAGATACCATGAAGAGGTTTGAGAAAAGTCTATCTCATGGGAGTGAAGATATAGAGTATTGTATTGCTTATATATCAGTTCCAAGGACTCAAGGAGCTCATTAGTAGCTTTGCACAATAGGCAAGGAATATAAGGCAAGAAATCTGAATGTACAGCTAGACTTTCCTAACATATGCAATAGTCTTAAACATATACAATTGACTTTCCAACTATGGTGAAACCATTCTGTCAATAAGGATCCATAGGAGGATATGCTGCTGATTTCATCTTATCATGCGGCTGATTTTGTGTTGATACGTTATCAATATATATATATATATATATGAACCGGTCCGGTTCGGTCCGATCCGGTTTTAGAAAAAAACCAGAACCGGACCTATTTTGACTGGTTTTAATAAAAAGAAAACCCGTACCAGACTAAACCCACCGGTCCGGTTTACCGATTTACCAGTTTTTTTTTACATCCCTAATCTTAATTATATAAAAGCTAGAAAAGACTAGGTGACAAAAAACAAAGAATTATCTTTAGATGTTACCATAAATTGTAAACACTCACCATTGCAACAGGACGCAATGTGCTTCAAGATGCATGTATCTTGAGCTACTTCGATACCAAAAGCCTCATCATCAAGAGAAGTGGTGTCCAAACCAGCACCGGTCATTTCTTCCATTCTCATTTGAATCTACAAGGTATACACATCTAAAAGCCTCAGCAGCTGAATAGCATTTGCAAATAAATTTTACATAACCTTCTGAATAGAAAAAATCTTGAAGCAAACCCAATCATCCAGAATATATAGCGCACAATTTTTTTTCTCACACACCAAAGACTAATAAAGGGGGAGCAAGTCAATAACTGACAAATGACAAAGCCAATGGTCTTCTAGCCTAATGGCACGACCCATGTCCTTAGAGACCATTGGTGTAACATCCTGTATTTTAGTGTATTTTTAATAAAAGAATTATTTTTATTGATTCAAAAATTTATTCTCTTGTTTTAAAATTATCGAATTTTTTTATTAGGTTATTTTTATAATTTTTAGTTTACGAAAATTATTTTGAAGTGCTTTCTTATTATTAATTATTGTTATACATTTAAATTTCTTTTCATTTTAAATTAACTTATTGTTGAGTTTAATTATTTATTTTCATTTTAATCATTACGTTCGAATTATTTTATTTTACTTGTTATTTTAAAATCGTTTCCGTTGGATCATTTTTGTGACCCAAAATGTGAGGATAGGACCTCATTTCTTTCTCTACATTTTTCTTTTTCCACTTTCTTTTCTTCCTTTTTCTTTTTCTTCTTTTCTTTCTTTTCTTTTCTTTTCTGGTTCTTCTTCATGTGCGACCTAGCCCCCTCCCTCTCTCTTTGTCCTATCCTTCTCCTCCCCAGCCCGCCGCCGTGCACCGGCGGTGGTCGACACCTCCCAGCTCCCCAGCTTCCCCAGCCGCCGGCGACACCACCCCTCCGTTTCCAGCCCCAGCCACGCCGACGTTAGCCACCACAAGCCCATTGAAGCCACGGCACCTCTTGTGCTCGCGGGCCGCCGTCGTACCACCATTGGCCGCCATTTCTTCACCACATCATCATCGACCTCCTAGCAGCCCATTGGACCCAACCCCACCTCCGATCCGTCACCGGTGAAACACATTCATCAACATTTTCGTTTTGGGTATTTTTCACTTCAACCACCATTTGCACCGCCACCCACGGCCAACCACCACCACCACTAGCTTCACCGACATCCCTAAGCCCTATCCTATCAATCTCGGGTCTTCGTTTGCACCCGTTCAAAAGTGAATTTTTGAGACCCACGGCCACAGTGTATTTGGCACTGTTTTGTTGCTGCGTTGCCGCTTCTAGCACCTCCGTAATCTTTCAAAAATTAGATTATAGCATTGTAAGTATTTTCCCAAAGAACTTTTGAGATTTAAATGTATTTTAGCGCTAACTCATATTTACTGTGAATTGGTTGGTTGTGCCATACTGAGTTCGAGGAGTAAGAGGGGGTCGGTTGGATTGGATTATGGAGTTGTTTGAGTGATTGGTTTATGATGTGAGATTTATTGACAGTTTCGAGTTTAAATATTGGTGTTTTGAGTTTGAGTTTGGTTATGGTGGATATTGATGATTTTAGAAAGTGAGGGTTTTAAGTTTCGAGGAATTAAAATGGGTTATTTTTAAAGTTTAGGCTTAAATATTGAAATACGTGATTGATTGGAAACTTACGAAAATTACGTTATTGTCTTTATAGGTGACGATTTATAGTCGACTCGACATATTTGAGGAAAATTCTGGAAAAGTTAAGTCATCCAGGTAAGCGGGGTTCCTATGCTAGGTTTTTATACGGATTATTGAGATTGAAGTTGACTTTCTAAAAACTCTGCATATTTTGTGATGAAATGAAAACTTGAGAAAAATCAACATCGGTCATTTATTTGCATCACACAAATATTTTCTGACATGCATTGTGTAGACATGAGCAATATTTGACATGTTTATGAAATATACAAAAGAGCAAATATGATATCATTGAGATTTTATGCATGTGATATGAAATGATTTGGATCTGTTTTTGATCAAATGGAAATGATATGAATATGTTTCGCACGTGTTTTGATATGATATGGATATGATAAAACTTTGGCATACTTATCTGTTCTGAATATGGTTCTGATATGATGATACTGGTTCACGTGATATGGTTGGTACCACCATGATATGATATGATATGAGTGCACCCACTTTGGAAACAAAGTGGTCTTTTTACGTGTTCTTTCCTGTGTGCACACTCGGGGCTCCGAGATTGAAAAAGGGGATGTTCACCATATGATACTGTCTGGTTTGGCCACTGGGGATAGCACAACCCTACCACAGGGGTTAAACATGGTATATGATATGATATGATAAAATGAAAATGTTCAGTTATGTTATGCCAAAGCGTTTTTGAATATGAAATGGATCCTTAAATATGAATTGTTGATTTTGAGTATGAAAAGATTGAAAAGTCGCTTTGATTTTCTAATAACACGTTTTTCTGAGATCTGCGTTTTTGTTTCTGCATATTGAACTTTCTGAAAAGGCTCATGTTTACATACTAGTATATGTTCTCTGCTTACTGAGTTGTTGATAACTCACCCCTTATCTCTACAATATTTTTAAGATGATTTGAATGTTTCAGTTGAGGATCAAGGATATGGAGCGTGGGTGAGAAGAGTTAAGAATGATGGTTTAAGCATAGAAGGTTTATATGGGTATTGAGGATTTTCATTCAGTAAGCTTGTTGTGCTCTGATGATGTGATTTATTGGGAGATTGATGTTTATATTAAGACTTTGTATTGTCTTAGAATAGTTATTCTGGGGTAATTGATGTAAATATATGAGTATTTTGTGCGATGGAGAAAAATTAGAGTATGTAGTATGTGGAAGGAAAATGATTTTTAAGTGACATGAGTTAACTCTCCGGACCCTCGGGGACGGGACGTTACAATTGGATCAATGGTTGGGCGTTCAACCCCACAAACTGCCATCATATTGGTTGGTAAAAACTCTTAGCATGCCCTACAAATTTTACAAAAATTCAGATCTAATCTCTAGAAGCAATCTTCAAGGCCACAAAAATTATATGCCTTGTGAATAGAGCTGGAAATACCATAGAATATATCATAGGAACTTAATTGCCCTTCTTCACTAAACCCAAACAATGTTAAATCCACCCTTTTGGACAGTCATGATACTAAACCTATCCTTCCTACGGATAAACTCTACGCAAATCCCCATCCTCATGAGACATGTCCTCCATAGGAAAGCCTAGAAATTCATTTCCTGGTGGAGAGGCAAGAACCACTTTGGCGGGTGCTAATGGGGCCTGATATATCTCGACTATCGAGAGGTTAGAGGGAAACGTTTCCTCATATGTTTTGTCATTAATGATTCTTGTACGGGGGTTGTCTATCTAGGAAAAGACTCACAAACTTACATTGGGCATTTGGATATGATTATCTATAATAATAGTGACTGCCATATTTGAAAAGCTTTTAGTCGTGGTTCTGTTGTAAAGTCATGTCATCTATAAAAAAAAAAGTGAAGGGGAAAGGGTAAGTTCAACAACTTAGTAAGTGGAAGATGCAGTTCAACAACTGAGCCGATTATATTGAGTAGATATTAGTGTACAAATATATTCATCAGATAATAATGAATGTGCAACAATGAACGGATACACATTTAATATGTAGAAATGAGCCTTGATCTAAATAAAGGTGTATTACTAATAAATGCAACAAGTATTAAGTCATATCATAAATGATTATATTTAACTAAGCCATGATTACATAAAGATAATACCGATTAATCAAACAATTATCAACTGGCTCATTTTTTATTTTTATCTTGCCTTATCCAAAATTTCACGTTTAACATTATTTGCTATTTATGGTATCCTGAAACCTACATGCTTGGTTTTGTTGAGATAATCCCACATCGGTCGTGGAATAGGCTAGTGGTCAGTTTATAAGTGTGAGGGAAAATCTCACTCCTTGAGTTATCTTTTGGGGTTGAGAGAAGCCCAAGATGACCCGACACTGGTATCAGAGATAGGTTTACCAACAGTCTCAAGCCCAACAGTTAGTAGGAAAAATGGGTTTATCACTACTCTGACCCAGGACACAAGCAAAATTTATGTCTGTGCCTTTTTCTGCTCACAAACTAGACTCCACATGCAACCCAACAATCTCCTTCTTGGAGACTGGTTCTCCACATGCCAGCCATTGTTTCTATCACAAGCCCTATCACCTCTGCAGCTCACAGCTCCTGTCTTCAAACCAGAAGATGTACTAAAGTCGAGCTCGACTTCCATCTATCACGTGCATCGCTCTTAGTCAGCATATCTACTGGGTGACTCACAACTCCCATTGCACTGGGAATATTTGGTCTTGAACTAACCCTAGCAACCTTAGCCAACTTCCACTTGCTATATCTCCCGCCTTGTAAGATTATCTTGTTCTTCCGTGGTTCACAACCTTCTATCAGCAGGATATAGTTCAGGGTAAGTGTTCACCATGGAGCTATGGCCTTCTTGGCAACTTTGCGAGCATCAACTATAGGTGTAGATGTCCCTAGAACACTAAACACTTTGCTCCCATGCCTCACACCATTGCTCCACACCGTGGTCTTAGGAGATTTCCCCAGGCTTATGTGAGGAACAACAAAACTAACTTCCTTTTTCTTCCCCATGTAATTCATGAAATCAAGCCTGCTCTTTTGCACTCCTGTATTCTCTCACACATCACTAAACCCCAATGTTAGATACAAAGTATTAGATCTGTTAACACTCAAGAGGACTAGTGCACCCTTTGTGACCTCCATGCTCCTCCAGAAAATGCTATTGTATGACTGCTGTCGTCGAGCTGTTCCATAGAGATTAGGCCTTTCGTAAGATCTAAAATGTGTCTGACTTGCTAGTGCGATGCTAACATCTCCAACTCTCACTACATCAAGTGCCTCCCATCAGTCCTGTACATTTTCTCAAAATCACCAGTAACATAGTTCTGCATGATCTCTTGATGTGAGGTTATATGAAGCCCCTAAATCCAACACCCAATCGTCAACCAAACAATTCACTGCAAGAATTAGAGGGTCCTGTATTTCTTCAGCCACCGTGTTTACAGCATCATAATCAGTACTTTCGTGATTCCGGTAGTCTCCCTTGATGTGGCCCTGCTTGTCACAACTCTAGCAAGTGATCTACTACCCTAATCTCATCCTGCTCCTGCCCTGTTCTTGGACCTGTCAGGTCCCCGACCTCAATCGTCAACATTCGAGGTGAAACCCGTACCAAAAAAATCCCCAGAATCTTTCCTACATACCTCCTCAGCAAGAATCATGTCACGTACGTCATCGTAATTCAGTTTCATCTTGTCGGCTGAATTATTCACCATCATCCTCATGGCCTCCTAACTATTTAGAAACTATGTCAACAAAATCAACGCTCTAATCTCATCATCAAACTCAATTTCTACAAAAGACAATTGATTTGAAATCGTATTAATGTCATTCAAGTGTTGGGTAACAAACATACCTTCTGATATCCTCAAATTGAATAGTTTCTTCATCAGATGCACATTGTTATTTGGCAACGGCTTTTCATACATACCAGATAAAGTCGTCATAAGATCCGTTCTGGTCCTCTCCTTAATAACTTTGTGTGCAACCAATCTTGACAGTGTTAGTGAATAACCCCTAGACCCTGATGATCCAACAGATTTCACTCTGGATCGTCCATGCTCTCTGGCTTCAGTCCCAACAAAGGAGGGTAGAGCCTCTTCGCATAAAGGTAATCCTCGATCTACATCCTCCAATATCTGAAGGAAGTGCAGTTGAACTCCTCGATCCAAGGTGCTTTCACTTCGTCTCCAACTATCATTTTCCCTCAGACTCGAACTTGTCTCTAATACTAGTCATTGTGAAACCAACGATGACAAACAAATAAAAGCAACAATCACATGACATAAAATTAATGTGGTTTGGCAACTTGTTTACATCCACAGAGTTGCAGGAGATTTTATTCTAGAGGAGATTACAATCACACACCGTGAGTTACAAGAGTACCATTCTACTCGCACAATTTCAACTCTTGCTCTCTAGGGCTTTGTCTCTCTCTTAATATGCTCTCACAGCTTTGTCTCTCTTTGTTCCCTCTGATTCTAAATGCATACAGAAGAGAAAAAATATTATATATATATAGTGAAAATGGTGCTAGAAACCCTAAACAGAAAAATTGGGTTCTTCACTCGAGTGGGTGTCGAGTGTGCCTCGAGTGAACAGCCAATCAAACATGGGCTCTAGCAGTCTGTCAAGCACTGCTCGAGCTAACACTAGGGTTAGTGCTTCACTCGAGCCTAGCATCACATGAACCTTGAGCGAACAATCTATCTAATCTTCACTCAAGCCCATTGTAGAGTGCACCTCAAACGAACTAATAGGTTGACTCGAGCAACAATCGATCAAACTTTCTGTCTGCACCTTTTTCTCTCACAAACTAGGGTCCACATGCAACCCAACAGGTTTCGCCCCAAGTGGGTTGTGCATCCTTTACTCCCTTCATCATCTAGGGTTGTCCTTTCATAAGACTTAGTGGTCTCCTGCCACGAGGTGTGCATCCCTCAAGAACTACATCCTTCATTGGAATTATTGCATTGTCCCATAATCATGTTTCTGATAAAACAAGATTTGAGATTTTTAATAATGACTCCGTAGACTTTCTTTTGATTTTATAAGGTACGTTTTATTTTATAAATTGAATTTTTATGCATGATACTTCGTTAAAGAAGAAAGTTTTACAAGCAAGTCATATTCACCTTCCTCTAATTTTTAAAATTGACATTATTCTTAATTCTAAAGGGACGAATTTTTACGTTACCACTCTTTGAAAGGTTTGAAATTGAAGGTCATTTACACAATTAATTCTCTTATATATAAGCCCTAGTGCTTGTTCATCAAAATAAAATGGATTACATTTCTTTACACAGTTTAGTGATTGAAATTATTACAAAGATTCATAAAAAACTCCGTGGCATTTTTCAATGTTGTACATGCTTATATAGGTTCTACCAATTCCAAGGAAAAATCACCATTGTCGCATCGTTCTTCACTTCTATTTCAAGTATCTGTACCCAATATGTACGGGAAACTAGCTGTTGCTGTATAGGGACTCGAAATCTTCTCGGGAGTAAAGACTTTGGGATGTAGATTGTAGTTGAAACATGGGGCTCTGGTATTTGAATTTGGCGTTCAAACATGGGGATTCGAATAAAGGAAAGTGGCTTCGACTTCGAATTAAAACAGAATCACATGGAGGCCACAATTATAATACCCTTATTTTATACATACGAGTAATGAACACTATTTTCCATTATCGGCACTGGTCTTCGAGCATATGAGTGTGACAAGCAAAATAAACTTTTTCATTTCTTTCATGCTTAACTCAATGACATTATATTTAATTTTTAATATAATGATATTTAGGTAAATATGATATTTACAATTTTAGGATGTCCAAATCCCGTACATTCTTTTTGAATCAAGTGGGTAAATTTGTGTCTCAGTTGAAAAAGTTATATTATTAATGGTAGACCCCACTTTTTACAAAATGAGTATATATTTTAAAACTGCATATAACATTACTCTTGTATTTATATTTTTTCTTATCAAAATTAAATGTGGTAGCACTAGCATGTGAATGGTGGTTGCGAGGAGAAATTTGTAAGCTTGCAACTGCTCAAAAGATAGCTCCATAATTGGTAAAGAGAGCTGGTTTTATGCCTTTGAGCACTAGCAAGTCTGTATCCGTCATTCTTCACGATTCACACATAATTGTATTTATACTATATATATATATATATATACATACATATATTTCAAATGGAGTAATCTAGGTTTCATAAGAATCAAACTGGTATCAACTAGTTTTGGAAATTTAAGAATTGATACCAGACCGATTAACCATCAAAACATAACTTCCGGTTTTACGGATAAACAAAATCATACTCCAACAAAACTTTAGCAAGTAATTAACTCATATCTCTCATTTTATAATTTTTGGATAAAATTTTATAAAATTAGAATATTGTTAATTTTTGGTTAAAAAATATTATAAAATTAAAATATTGTTATAATATAATTTTTGTTTTAGGATTTGAAAAAGTTGAATTATTTTTTTAGATTTATTCAAAGGCATTTCTCACAGAGAGAGAGAGAGAGAGATTGATCAAAAGTTCGGCGGCGGGGGTGAGAGAGAGAGAGATGGTAGCAAAACTTGAAGGCAAAGGCTAGGGTTACATCGATGGGCTTGAGGGAGAGAGAGAGAGAGAGAGAAGAGCAGAGAGAAAAGAGAGAAGAGAAATCACACTGGGGGGGGGGGTGAGCTTACCCGGATTTTAATTTTTTATTTATAAAAACGAGGTACCGGAGTTAAATGTAACGAGTGTAATACCTGTAACTGGCCCGGGTTTGGCTGATTAGGGTGATGCAAAAACCTGTCCCAGAACACAGTTATCCAACTGGGTTTTGATACGGGCTATTGTGTATGTGAAGCCTAGCTCAGTCCACTCGAGCCTTGCTCAACAAATGGCTCGAGCGAAGACAAGACATAGAGTTTACTCGTGAACCGCTCGACATATGGCTCGAGCGGAGTCCAGGTAGAGGGTTCGCTTGTGAGTTGCTCGACAGATGGCTCGAACAAAAGGCTAGACAGAGAGTTCGCTCGTGAGCCGCTTGACAGATGGCCAGAGCAAAAGGCTAGATAGATAGTTTTCTAGATGTGCGCTCGACATGCCACTCTAGCAAATATCGCAGAATATGGGAACTTAGGGTTTCCACCGTGTAACCCTATAAATATGTATTTTTAATACTGTGGCCATATGATGTGCACAATAATATGCCCCTAACACTGTACCTTGTGATTTCTCGAGCTAATAATATCCTCTGTAGCTCCGTGGATGTAGGCAAGTTGTCGAACCACGTAAAATTTGTGTCGTATGATTGATTGTTTGATAATTTCACGTTTATACTTTCTTTATTGTCATCGCTTTCACAACTATTGGTATCAAGAGCCAAGGTTCGAGTCTGAGGGAAAGCAATGACTGGGGAAAAAGTGAAGGTATATGTGATCGAGAAGTTTGATAACATAGACTTTGGATACTAAAGGATGTAGATAGAGGACTACCTTTATGAGAAGAAACTCCATCTTCCACTATTGGGGAAGAAGCCGGACATCATAGAAGATGCTAATTGGAGCCTGTTAGATCGACAGGTTTTGGGGGTTATTCGACTAACACTGTCGTCATCCATTGCACACAAAATTATCAAGGAGAAGACTACAACAGATCTCATGACGACTTTATTAGGTATGTATGAAAAACCGTCTACTAATAAAAAGGTACACTTAATGAATAAGTTATTCAATTTGAAGATGACAAAAGGTACGTCTATTGCCCAACATCTAAATGAATTCAATACTATTACCAACCAATTATCTTTTGTTGAAATTGAGTTTGATGATGGGATAGGTGCATTGATACTGCTGGCATCACTGTCAAAAAGTTGGGAAGTCATGAGAATGGCTGTCAGTAATTATGCTAGAAAGATGAAATTAAAATATGATGATATTCGTGATTTGATTTTAGTTAAGGAGGTGTACAGGAGGGATTTAGGCGAGACCTCGGGATCAAGTTCCGCACTAAATGTTGATGCTCTGGGGAGACCACATGACAGGAACTCAAATAGAGGTAGATCAAAATCAAAGAACAGGGGCAAAAGCAAGCAAAGGCCTGGACAACAGGCAACTTGTTGGAACTGTGGCAAGACTGGTCAAATAAAAAGGAATTGTAAAAATATGAAGAAGACGGAGAATAACAGTGCAAACATGGTAACTGAAGAAGTACATGATGCACTACTACTTGTAGTTCACAGTTAAGTTGATGACTGGATAGTGGATTTAGGGGCTTCCTTTCACACCTCTTTGCATCGAGAAATTATGCGGAACTAGGTTGCTGGTGATTTTAGGAAGGTATACTTGGCTGCCGAGGAGACACTTAACGTGGTGGGAATGAGAGACATTGATATTGCACTCCCTAACAAGAACACGTGGACCTTGTAAAAGGTCAGACACATTCCTGAGTTGAAGAAAACTCTCATCTTTGTAAGACATCTCGATGATTGTGGCCATTCAGTAGTGTTCTCAGATAGCACCTGGAAGGTTACTAGAGGGGCATTGGTACTAGTTCAGGGTAAGAAGACTGGTACTCTGTACATGACAAATGGGTTGAGTGACACCATTACTACCATCACTGTAGAGAGTACCGTAGAGTTGTGACATTGTAGGCTTGACCATATGAGTCAGAAGGGCATAAAAGAACTACTATCA
Source organism: Juglans regia (assembly GCF_001411555.2). Taxonomy (NCBI): domain Eukaryota; kingdom Viridiplantae; phylum Streptophyta; class Magnoliopsida; order Fagales; family Juglandaceae; genus Juglans; species Juglans regia. The sequence goes on along the minus strand of NC_049906.1, from coordinate 25,235,135 downwards.
AAAAGCAAGCTACCAGAACTAAAGTTAGTTGATCTCAGCATGTCTGAGAGCTGTATACTGGAGAAGTATAAAAGGGCCAGTTTCTTGAAGAGTGGTAGATCACTGAAATCAAGAAAACTAGAACTTGTACACATAGACTTGTGGGGGCCTTCTCCAGTGTCGTCTCTTGGAGGTTCTCGGTATTATGTCACGTTCATCGAATGACCATAGTAGGAAGGTATGAGTCTATTTTTTGAAATTAAAATTTGATGTGTTTGATGTGTTCAAAAAGTGGAAAGTTTTAGTTGAGACAGAGATAGACTTAAAGCTAAAATACTTGAAGTCTGACAACAGTGGTCAATACATTGATGGAGGGTTCAAAGAGTATTGTGTAGCTCCCAATATCATAATGGATAAGACCATTCCCGAGACACCACAACAGAACGGTGTTGCTGAACGCATGAACAGAACCATCAATGAGCATGCTAGAAGTATGAGGTTGTATGCTAGGCTACCACCTACATTCTGGGCAGATCCAGTCAACACTATTGTTTACCTAATAAATCGAGGGCCATCATTTTCATAAGAGTGTTGCCTGAGGAGGTTTGAAGAGAAAAAGAGGTTAAACTTTCTCATCTAAAAACTTTTGGTTGTATTTCTTATGTTCATATTGATTCTAATGCTCATAATAAGTTTGTGGCAAAGTAAAAAAAAATATTATTTTATTGGCTATGGAGATGAGGCATTTGGCTATTGTTTATGGGATGAGCAGAGTTAGAAAATCATAAAAAGCAGGAATGTGATATTCAATGAGAAAGTTATGTACAAGAGCAAGTCCAGTACAATAACTGATACAACTCCTCAGGAGTCTAAGTTCGTGAGTTTGGATGACTTACCAGAGGTCATAGTGCAGTGCAGGGACATGAGTGACGGAGAGAGTGGGCTCAATGTACCCATTCCCATTATTCCGTAGTCAAATCTAGAGCCGTCCATACCTGCAGTTGCAGTTCGCAGGTCTACCAAGACTATCCGGCCCCTACAACATTGAGGATCAGGGAAGAAGGGCTTGCACAACAAGTGGGTATACCGAGTGAAAATTGAGCATGACGACAATAAAAGATACAATGCAAGACTTGTTGTAAAATGCTTTCAGCAGAAAATGGGTATTGACTACTCTGAAATCTTCTCTCCTGTGGTGAAGATCATGACCATCAGGTTAGTACTGGCAATGGTTACTACTTAAGATTTGCATCTTGAGCAGTTAGATGTGAAAATAACTTTTCTTCATGGGGATCTAGAAGAAGACATCTATATGCACCAACCTGAGGGGTTCATAGTATAGGGGAATGATAGTTCAGTTTGTAAATTGAAGAAGAGCTTGTATGGCCTGAAACAAGCTCCTAGACAGTGGTACAAGAAATTTGACAGTTTCATATGTAGTTCAGGGTACATCAGATGTCAAGCAAACTATTGTTGCTATGTCAGACACTTTGAAAATTCTTATATTGTTTTACTATTGTATGTGGATGATATGCTCATTGCAGGGTCTAGCATTGATGAGATCAATAATCTGAAGAAGCAAATGTCAAAACATTTTGCAATGAAGGATTTGAGAGCTGCGAAACAAATCCTTGGCATGAGAATTGTCAAAGATAGAGTCAAGGGCACGTTGAGAATATCACAGGTAGAGTACGTGAAAAAGGTACTTAGTAGGTTCAACATGGACAATGCCAAACCTGTTGGCACACCTTTGGGAAATCACTTCAGATTTAGCAAGGATTAGTCACCTAAGTCAGAAGAAGAACAAGATTACATGAGTAAGTTTCCTTATGCCTCAATTATTGGTTCACTTTTGTATGCTATGGTCTGCACAAGATGTCCATGAAATGGGATTTGTGAGTATATACATTAACAACTAAGGAAAACAACATTGGGAGGCTGTGAAATGGATTCTGAGGTACCTGAAAGGCTCCTTAGAAGCGTGCTTGTGTTCTCTATTGAGAGTTTGGAGGTATAGGGCTATGTTGATGCTGATTTGGCTGGAGACAGCGATAGTAAAAAGAGTACCACAAGTTTTGTATACACTCTGGACGGTACTATCGTGTCTTGGGACTCTAACTTGCAGAAGACAGTTTATTTGTCTACTACAGAAGTTGAGTATGTTGCTGTGTCAGATGCTTCAAAGGAGATGACTTGGCCATAAGGTTTCTTGGAGGAGTTGGGTAAGAAGAATCAAAAGGGCACTCTCTACACCGATAGTCAGAGTGCCATATTCCTTGCCAAGAATTTGACATTTCATTCTAGGACTAAGCACATTCAGATTAGGTATTATTTCATTCGATCCCTACTTGATGATGACTAATTGACACTCGAGAAGATTTGTTGAAGCAAGAACTCTGCTGATAGGTTGACAAAGGGTTTTACACTTGAAAAACTGAAGTTGTGCAGCACAACTTCAGTTGGTCTTCTAGTATGAAGAAAGGGGCTATGAGTTGTAGAGGTGGAGGATATCAGTTGTTTTTAGGCAGAGGGTGATGTATTGGCTGTACCAGTCTCTAAGTGGGAGAATTGTTGGGTTTGTGGAGCCTGACTCAGTCCGCTTGAGCCTAGCTTGAAAAATGGATTGAGCGAAGACAAGATAGAGAGAATTGCTTGTGAGCCACTCGACATATGACTCTAGCAGAGTCCATACAGAGAGTTCGCTTGTGAGCCGCTTGACAGATGGTTCGAGCAAAAGTCAAGATAGAGAGTTCGCTTGTGAGTCGCTCAACAGATGGCTTGAGCAAAAGGCCAGAGTGTTCGCTCGATGCGCACATGACATGTCGCTCGAGCGAATATCGTATAACATGGGAAATTAGGGTTTCTGTCGTGTAACCCTATAAATATGTATTTTTAATACTGTGGTAGTATGATGTGCACAATAATTCGCCGCAAACACTGTATCTTGTGATTCCTCAACGTTAATAATATCCTTTGCAGTTTCATGGATGTAGGCAAGTTGCTGAAACGTGTGAAATTTGTGTCGTGTGATTGATTGTTTGATAATTTCTCGTTTATACTTTATTGTCATTACTTTCTTTTATCTAGCTCGGATAAACAATCTTATGTGGCATTTCTAGGCCGTATCCTGAGTCGCGACGCTAAATTTGATATGTGGGCACAAGTGTGAAAAATTGTCTGTTTTCAACACCGCTAGAACCGACACCGTTGATGTAAAACGGTATATTGTGCTCTTGGGGTAGCTGCCCTGTGCGGCTCATGTGCCCACTTACATATATAAAAATTAGTTGGGAAGTACTAAATCATCGATCGTGTTCCCACTAATTATAATTTTTAAATTATCCACAGCATCGAATTAATTTGCGAGATCTATATAATGAATAATACTGTTCATCATATGCATGCATGATGGATCAGAGTCAATGCGACCAGCACTTAATTTTCAATCTGAAATATATATAGGCTCTGGAATGTTTTCCTCAGTGCTGGTATAATCAGTTGTTTGTTTAAAAGAACTGAATACTGTCTTTTCTTCCCGTTTAATTTGAGATGCCTTGAGTGGCCGAAATAGAATATTTCTTTCAGATTCCTTTAAAGCACAGGAAGCAGAATCAAGTGCATAAAATGGTAACATGCAAGAAGCTTATTCAATCTGCAGAATCAAGTTAATTGTGCCAGCACACCAAAAGTGCTAGAACCAACAGCGCAGCGAGTACTTAGTTTAATTTTCTTCTAATCAAATTCTGATAAATGGAAAAAAAAATCTAAATAAATAACAGAAAATGAAATTAAAAAAAAAATGAATTAAGAACCTTATGATCTTACAAATTCAAAAACAAATGTTCTCAACAGTTGAGCCAAAGTAATTCAGAACTTGTTTAAGGCTCAGATTGGATTCAGAAAATATCTCATCTTATTTTATTTCATCTTAATATTATAATTTTTTTAAATTTTAAAATAATAATAATATTAAAAAATAGAATAGTGCAACATCTTTTGTGAGATATAGCTTGAGGATGTCCTGAAAAGGTCAAAAATATTTTTTTATTTATTTTTATTCAATTTTTTAGTATTCTTAAATATTTTAAATTTTTTTTTGATATTATTAAAAAATATTTTCTTAATTATTAAATAAAAAAAAACATAAAAAATACTGTCGGGAGAAATGCTCGGGACCCATTTTCGGGATCCCAGCATTTCTCTTGTGAAAATGAAAAGGTCTCTCTTCACATTTAAAAACCTAGTCTAAGCATATAGTAGGCAGGTAGCCTCATTTGTATAAGAAAGCGTGCCAAAGGCAACTTTTGGGCGGCAGCTGTATGAGTTTAATTTTCGTCTTTAAATCAATCTCCCTTTTAGATTTACGCCTCGTGATATTAGACACAGAACAGTTCTTAAGTACTTGTTGATATGGGGACTTGGATCACCCAAATAAAATAAAAACAGAAACCTAGGGCTTGTTTCTGGTCAACCTTGGACACCAAAAAAAACACTCCTCGTTGCATGCATGGCGGCAGACAAGCGCTGAACACCAACATCTGACATTCCACGCGATTATAGACCTTTTCCCTAACAGTTTGAAGCCAGCTGAGAATCCAGTTTCAACTTTTCACAACTCAAGCTAATTTGAACACCTTTTTTTTGCCCTTTTAGTCTTCCTAAGTAACTGCATGTACTTATTAATCATATTTATTCTAGGAAATGGAGAAAGGGTAAGGGTCGGAAACCTAGCTTTGACCAGGGTCTGGACTAGTCTATAAAGATCGATGCAACTTGTCTTTCACTAATTCCTCTCCTTTGTTGCTCAACGAACAAACATATATACCAAAGAAGAAAGGACAGAACAATGTCCATAAGGGTCGTTAGCTTTATACTTATGTTCCTGGTGCTACATGTAAGAGACTCTCGATCTATTGCACAAACTGAAGGTACATAAGTAACTTTCTTTCTTTCCATCGACTTTGTTGAAATTTAGATTTCAGTTAAAGGTATTCCCAAAGATATTTCCTAAATATTTTTCTTTTAGCTCCGGGCCAAGCACTGATTCCTGAAACGCGTGAGCTGCCAACTGCAGGAAGAAGAAGTACTCGTATGAATGTTGAAGAGGTAAACAGCCATGGTAGTTCTCAAAGTTATCATTTTCTTTATGATGGGTATTGTGTGATTCTAAGTAAAGTAAGATTTTATACCAGAAAATCTATGGTGGTGTTCCAGCTGAGGCTGAGTACGTTGGAAAAGGGCTTGGATCAGGAAGGAAAATGATGATTAAAAGGGATATGGGAATGGTGAAAGACGAAGGTTTGAAAGGAGACGATTTGAAGATTAAAGGGAGTGCAGCCAGTTATGTTGGAATTCAGAATGTAAACTGTAAATTGAGAATAAAAGCAGTTCCTCGACCCAAGGACGATGTCAAAATGGCTGGTTTCGTAGCTTTTAATGCTGATTACCACGTCCCGAAACCTCATCCACCTAAGAATAACTAAGGAGGCCAGTAGTAGAGAAGTCCCTTGGGACACAAATTTTGGTTCAAGTCTGCCTTTCCCTTTACTAATGTTTACTCCCTTCTAATATTTACTATCTTTGGTTTTGTAAGCGATAATTAAAACAAGTACGAAATGTCATTATACGTAGCCTGTATGTATGCAATAGAGGCTTAATGTTTATAATAAACCCATTCTTAATGTACAAGAATGTTTTTTATTGGTTTTTTAATGTACAAGAATGCATTTATGTGTGTTGGGTATGTCCGTAATACCGGTTTTCTATCTTTTATATATTTCTATGTGTTGAATCTCGTAGAAGGCTTTAAGTGCATGTAACTTTTCTAGTAATAATTAATTTTTGATGAGTTATCAATTCACGGTCCAACAATAAACATTATGGAGAACTGATCAAAGGATAATCTACATCATGTATAAGAAAGTCCGATCGATGTGTGTGTTGATGTTCAAGCCCATTTTGGCTCATTAGGAGAAAAGTCCTCTGACTTTTGTATAAAATTTTTGAAGATTGACATATTTAATTTACAGCTTATTAAGTCAATATTTTGCATCGATGGTGATTTATAACTTGTTCACAATGTACATGATTACAAGAAGATCCTCGAATACATGATGTGTGGGCTCTAACACACTACAACATAATTGAGTTTTTGTGACGGTTTTAAATTTGTGAAAGTCCTAAAACTGTCAAAAAAAGTCATTTTCTGTGATGGTTTTAGGAACCCGTCACTAAAGGTAGACGAGAAATGGTTTTACGTTCGAACTATATACCAAGGCACGGAAGAGTTTTAACATGTGCTTTGATTTTCCTTACTAGATTTGTATGGATTTCTGTCCAAGGAGGAGGATTGGAAAGAAGTTGTTTAAACAAAGGACGACATTGTTTCCTCATATCCTTGTAGAAATCAGCAATATAATTGAGAGATCCTAAGAACCTCTGCAATTATTTTTTATCAAGAATGACATCAGAGAATTTGTTAGCAAATTCAATGGCTCTTTGGATTGGCTTGATTTTGCCTTCAGAGATGTCATAACCAAGGAATCTAATCTTGGTTTGGAACAATTTTATTTTTGTTGCCAAAACAACAAGACCATTGTATCTAATGATGTCAAGGAACGAATTCAAGTGTTTCCAATGTTCATCAATAGATTTAGAAAAAACAAGAACATCGTCGATATAAACGATGGTGAAAGTAGAGAACGAATTAAAAATATCGTTCATGATATTTTGGAATTCACTGGGAGCGTTTTTAAGGCCAAAAGGCATGACGTTCCATTCGAAATGACCAAAAGGGGTAACAAAAGCAGTCTTATACCTATCTGACTCGGCTATTTGGATTTGCCAAAAACCGGACTTAAGGTCAAATTTGGAGAAGACCACTGCATCACTCAACCTATGAATTAAGTCTTGTTTATTGAGAATAGGGTACCTAATCCACTCTAAGACTTTATTCAGGGGTTTGTAATTGATGACTAGACGAGGGGTACCACGTTCTAGTTCTGCATTTTTCTGGACATACTGGGTTAATAAGTAAAACCAAGTTATCACCCAACTGCTCATGGGTTAATAAGTAAAACCAAGTTACCATTTCACCGAGTTATTGGGAATAGGGTACCTAATCCACTCTAAGACTTTATTCAGAGGTTTGTAATTGATGACTAGACGAGGGGTACCACGTTCTAGTTCTGCATTTTTCTGGACATACTGGGTTAATAAGTAAAACCAAGTTACCAATCTGTTCGAACTATAATTAATAATGTTTCGTTCGAACGTAAAACCATTTCTCGTCTACCTTAATAATGTTTCGTTCGAACGTAACTTAGACGATGTCGTTTCCGAATGATTACATTTGAACGTATAAGTATAAAATGTTACGTTCGAAAGGTTTACCTGCATGGTTTCCAAGGAGAAGTGGCTTGTAGAGCTTTCCCACTGAGCCTGAAGGGACCCGGCAAAAGTATGGTTCCAGCGCTTGGCACCTGGGTCCATAGACAATTTTGAGCAGTTGGCTCGTCTATTCCTCACACAATTTGTAACAGCCTGCTAGAAGTTCAATGATGGAATTTGTATAGGCTTTAGGAACCTCGTGAAAATCCCATAAGTTTTCACTAATTGACCAATCGTATAGGTTTTAGTGTAATACCCAGGCCCTTGAAACCCAAGCCTAACCTTTCATGAGGGAATGACGCCATTTTAGTATGATCTTCCCCCTCACATTTCAATTGCTTTTCCTGTTTTGTTCTATTCCCTTTCAGTTTTCTTTACTCCCAAAATTTGCTCCACCCCGGTTTCCAAAACCTCAACGTCTCTACGGTTTCTCCTATACTCCTTATCCTGATATTATACCTCCCCTCTAAAGAACGAAACGTCAACATTCTTCTCACCGCTGCCATCTTGCACTAATGCTGTGCAAACACCTGAAAACCACCATGCATCACCGAGTATAAGCCACGGTGATACTCAACTTGCACCACCTGAACCACCATGATCAAACATTGCCCAACCCTTACCAACCTCAAGCAACCACCGAAAGAGAGACACTCAGCCACCATGAATCATTCAACCACCCCTCACGATGCTCTCTTGGGCTCTGTTGATGTCGACCTTAGCCCTGTTGCCGAAACCAACCCTGCCCCGTGATAGCCCAACTCGAGTCATGCACCACTGCTTTGCCGTGCTCCACCAGCCCACATGGCGACACCGTGACCATCCTAAAGCAAAGCCTCTGTTATTAAGCAAGAAAACAGAGAAAATAAAGTGCTCTTAGGCCCAATACTTCCCGCACGATCGTCCACCACCCTCATGCACCTTCATCGGCAAACAGAAGATGCCGAAAAGCAAGACTCGATGTTCAGATTGCAGCCCCCACCACTCGGTCGTCGTGCTCCTCTCCTCCACAGATGTGCAACACGAAGTGGATAGCACCTACTTCTCTTGGCAGCACGCCAACTGCCCATGGAAACCACGATCTGAGGCTAACGCCACCCCAATCCATCGTCTTATGCCACCCTTTTGGATGTCCAGCACTACTTTCGCAGCCCTCATGTTGCATGCGTGGAGTGTACGTAAACTACCTCCTCCCCACCTCTCGGGCTCTCTCTCTCTCTCACCACTTTTTCTCTTCCATCCACAGTGCACTACTACTGCCTCAGCCACATCATTGCCGCTTCGTAGCTGCTCTCACGGTGTGTTTTAGTTGCACGACTCTGGGTCTCTTTTAAAATATGGCCTTTGCATTTTACGTAATCTTCTTGTAACGCAATAGTAGAGAAGATGTTTTGGATATTACAACATCACCCTTCTAAGTTACAAACCAAAGCATGGGGTGTTTGAATTGTTTTTGAGTAGGGTTTGAGTTTATATTTTATACTGTTTAAACATTTTAAATGGGCTTTATTTCATTGCCATTGCTCAAGAAGTTTATGATTTTCTACTACAATATTATATGTTGGCAATATTAAATTATTATTTTAATAATAGTTTGTAGAGATATGAGTTTTAAATATGATTAAGTTAATTTTTGAAATAAATTTAATTTTTTTTGTCATTTTTTGATAAAATTATACTATAATAAGTTACGAATATTTTTAATGATAATAGTATTTATTAGATTTTTATAATTAAATGGTTTTCAAAGCTATTTTTCGTAGTATGAATTTAGATAAATATGGAGAGTTTTAGCAAGACCTTTAAGAAGTTTAGTAACATTTAGTGTTTTGTATAGGTGACGATTGACATTCATTCGATATGATTGTGGAAAGACTCAGAATAGTTAAAGAGTTTAGGTAAGCGGAGTTCCTATACTAGACTTTACACAAATGGTTTAAATTGAGGTTGATTCTTCTAAAAATTATGCATATTTTGTTATGAAATGAGAACTTGGAAAAAACAACTTCGATTGTTTGCATTACTCATGAAATCTGTATAAAAAAAAAAAAAAAAATGTTTCTGACATGCATTGTGTAGACATGAGCTATATTTTGTCATGCTGTCTCTTAAATCTGAAAAAGAGCGATATTGAAAATCTGAAAAATTGTGCATTGATTTAGAAAGATACTCCGACTTTTGTTTTTGAAAGTGGAAACACTCAGAAATAGAGAAGTTGGTACGAACTCATTCAAAATAAAGGGGTTTTATGTGGTCTTTTTTGTGTGCACACTCGGAACTCTGAGAGTAATAAGGGAAAGATTTTACCTTTGTCTCTGCCAAGTTTGGCCATTGGGATAGCACAATCCTACCACGGGGGTGAAACATGGTCTCTCCTCTGTGATATGCTCTGTTTTGATGTGATGATGATGCTCAGGTTATGTTATGAGAAAGTAATTTGGGTTTTATGTGTCTTAAAACCATCACTCTGTTACGTTTGAAAACAGGTTTTTGTTCTACATGATAACTCTAAGAAATATTTTTTTCTACATATTGTACTCTGTAAATGTTCATGTTTGCACGCTAGTATATGTCCTCTGCTTATTGAGTTGTTGATAACTCACCATTTATCTTCACAACATTTTTCTTCAAGAATAGGAAGCATGTGTAAGCTATGTGAGCATAGTGTATTAAATACAAAGAGGGTACTTGTTGTTGGAGAATTTTTATTGAATAGTTTCGTTTTGCTCTGTTGACTTAGTACTTTGGGAAAGTTGGCATTTCTTTTTAGACTTTGTCGTATCCTTAGTTAATTATTTTGGAGTGATTAAAACAATGAGGTCTATGAGTAATTGAGGAATTAGAGTTTATATTTGCACGATGAGACATGATTTTTGGTGACAAGAAGTAACACTCTGACCCTTCCGTGACTGTGGCGTTACATTTAGTCTATCAGCATAATCAGTGTTACCAGTCAATATGGTGCTAGAAGTACGATTTTATTTATTTGAGATATTTAGATGTGTCAGAATGTGATATGGTCTGCGCCATTAGACTTAGTTATTTATTTAGGATTTTATGGAACAATAATCTCATTTTCAATTTTCGAACGAAACGCTTGCTTGAAAACGCGTTTTGTTTGTTTTGGGGCACTTCAGGGTTGAATTTGGATAAATGAATTGCACAGTTAGTTTATTGTGTATATTTAAGATTTTTCAGTGCAAATTTTATTTTTCATTTTTTCGAAGTGAATAGTAACCTCAATAGTAGCACCTAGTGCAGTGTTTTTAGAATCACAGTGTGGAATGTCCAAATTAGGTTAGCAAAGTTTTATTTGGACACTTAGCAAGATGTTAGTGACATTTGGTGAATAGTATTGAATTTGGCACCAAGATATACCATGAGATTGAAAGTGAAGGAATCGAGGTGTAAGATCATGCCACCTAAGCAAAACCCTATTCCATCCAACCATCCAAGTTGTGTCGAACCAAAGAGGGTTTCAACCCTAGGGAAACCCTAAATAGTTGGAACTCAATTAAAATCCCAAAAGCTTCATTGAAACCAAAACCCTAAACAATTTCTCCTAACCCTAAAGTTAGCTTCCAAACCCTATTTGATTTGATTTCTAGCATTATAATCATTTGATTAAATCACTTTCACATGCTATTAATTCCTCAAACTCATCTTATGACCTCATTATCCAACCATTTAAACCTTAAAAATTAGATTTGGTCTTGATAGCAGCTCAAACCCTAACTGAACCCTCTTGAAACCCAAAATGAAGCCCTATTGTTTAAGGCCCATGAATTTTGGCCACCTAGACAAAGCTTCTAAAGGAAGTTTCCACCTCATCAATCTCTGCCCTCAACAGCCCCAATAGTCCCTTGATGTGAGAGAAAAATCCACCTCATCACCTCCCTTCCACACGGCAGTAGCAACAACCATTCCCCTTCACTATTTTCACCTTTTTGTGACCTAAGAGCATTAGCATTGGTTTCATCAAATTCATCTTCAAGTTTTGATTAAAAGTACATATTTTACATAAATTCAAAACATCCTAATCCATAACCCCACATTGTATTAACCATTAAATTCATTAAAATAATAATATAATATTATTTTTTAAGTTTTATCATATTTTACAATTACACTAACCATATATACGTTAATAATTTAATTTGATACTTAAATTATTGATACTAACCAGAGGGTCATTGCATGAACTATAAGAAATGTAAGAAATACATTTTATAATAAAATAATAGGAATAGAGAATGAATAGTGGATCTTCAAATATAGGGACGAAAGTGAAGATACTATAGCTCAAAGCTTGAGCTTTGACGGTATACCGAATCCAATGCCAACATTTTAACCCCCAAATCATCAAATTTTGATGAAGCCTCCCTTTTGATGAGACCGATGCTAGTGCTCTAACCACCATGCCTCAAGATTTCATACAAGGCCATACCTCCATTTTCAGAAGTACTTTAGGTGTGTAGGTCACCACTTCTCTCACTTCAACCCCCATTCTTGGAGAGAAACCGTTGAGAACTCTCTCAGGAAGATTCTAGAGGCTTTTTGTGTTCAATTTCTTGGAATTTTGTAAGTATCTTCTCACAACGATTCATTCATGAAAGTTTGATTTCATGGTCTTTTGATCGGTTACAACTTGTTTTAACGTTGGAAAGGTCAATCTGAATGATAATCTGGATAGTGTGTTGTGTTTTGAAGTTTTTGACCAAACTAATGGACAAATCTTGGTCCTAAAGTTTTATGGAGTGTTGTTAACATGTATATATGAATGTTTGTTGGAGATTAGTTGCATGGTTAAATCTTTTGATAAAATATCAAATTTGGAAACATAGAAACTGGAAGAGGAAAAACAATTTTTTTTTTAAGAAAGTTTGAGTCTTTTGTGGTTTAATCTTACTTCAGTGACTTTGATATTTTTATTTGATAATCCTAAGCCTTTTATGTACATTTTAGGATGTTAGTTTGAAGAGTTTTGGTGTTAGTTTCAAAGATGTGAATTTTTATGCAAGAGATTACTCGCTAGGGGTCAAACGTTTGATGTTTTTGGCTAGGTCCATGTTTTGAATTATTTTTAGACATGTGATTTTAAGTTTAATACTCGGATATACTTTAAGACACAGTTTTTAAACCATATGATGTTTTGGTTTGAAGATCTCATTATAGAAAGCCTTGGATCAAGTGTTTGATAAAAGCTAGTTGGGAAAGAAATTCTATTTTTGGCAAGTGTTGGATGTGATTTTGTGATTTTTGGTGACTTTTATGTGTTTCTTCAAAGCATTTTAGTTCTTAGGAATGTGTTATGAACATGTTAGAAGAAATGTTTGGATTTTTGGAGTTTTTGGACATGCTTTGAAATAGGTCAAAACCTTGATATTCAAGAGTTTGTATTTTAGTTAAAAAGTTTGGATCTGTTTACTAAAAATTTTTATGATTACGAGAAGTATTTTTGTTGGATGTTTTAAGCATGTTTTTATATGAGAATTTTTGTTGTAATATTTCGGTTTGATAATGAGTTTTGGAGTTGGAAGAAATTCCAAAAACAATTAAGAGATGTGGCCTTTGATAGTTTCGGCCCTCTGGTGTTTCTCATAGTTGTGTTTGGTTTTAAATTTTTCTAAGTTGATATTTGAACTTGGGACAAAATTTACATAAGGAATGTAAATTTTGGTAAATTTTGGAGTTAGGATGTGAAATCCTTAAATTAGGGATAAAATAGTCATTTTCCCACATGTAGAGGGTAAAATGGTAGTTTCACTTTAAGTTCGCATTTTTTTTTCATGTTTCTAATTGTCAGTTATAAGGTTTCTAACTTTTAGAATCCCTACTTGTAGTTTCTCGTGTTTCTTGCTTTATCCACGTAACGCGACAATCATTATAAGTTAGTTCTTAACATACTATCAGATTACTCTATATTTGTGAAGGGTAAGGGAACTATAGTTTATGTAGGTATGTTATTATATATGTCATGCCATGCCATGTCTTTATCTGTTTCATATATTATATTCTATCACGAAATACTTATATATTAAACAATTTATTCTGTCAAGTATTTCTATTTGCTACAAGCATGTCATTTTAAGTAATGCTACCTATTACACGTATGTCATGTCACGTAGTATTTTCTGTTATATGTTACGCCATGTTATGAAATATTGTCTGTTACATGTTATGTTATGTTATGAAATATTATCTGTTACATGTTATGTCATGCTACGAAATAATTTTGTCTCATACTACGTCATGTCTTTTGTCTAACGTTGATGTGATGTTATGTTACGTCAAGGCTTTTATCCTTTTGTTTCATGTCACATTTCATTTCGACTACAGCTTGTGTATCTTGGGAACAACCTTTAAAGTCATGTCAAGTTTGTTTATGTCTATCATGACCCTAAGTGCTAGGATAAGGTAATATTCAAGTGGAGCTCCTTTATTCACGCTGGAGTGTGTAAACTAGTGTGAAATTCCCTGGGTTGACAAGGTGAAGATCAACGAGCTGCTAATTGGACCTAATGGTCAACGGAGCGCAGTAGGCATTCACACCGATGTTGCCACACTTCAATTTCATGTTATACATACTCGTGCGGGTACAGATACCTGACACGTATGTTAACACACTCACAGCCGGTGCAGATACATATGTTGTGATGTGGTAATTGGCATGGACACATGGCTTAAGGCGATCTGTGTAGCACCGACATGGCCACATTTATTTATTAAGCTTATTGAATAATATTTCAAGTTCATGTATTTCACTCTTACGTTCCTGCTATGTTTTAAGTTCACGTTCAGTCATGCTTCAAGTTCACGTTCATGTTACTCAAATCAAGTTCATGTCAAGTTCATGTTGTTCAGATCAAATTCATGTCATGTCAAATTTAAAGTTCAAATCACATTTCAGTTCACATCATGTCTGTTTATGCCATGTTACACGTCATGTTATTTTATGCTTGCTTATGACTTTGATTATGCATTCATGCCTCTATTGCCATGCAGGCATCATTAACTTGTGTGAAAGTTCCTATTTAATTTGCTGAGATTTATATTCAAATATCACCGTGATAGTCCTAACTACCATCCCCCCGAATGGTAGGAGATGTGTCAGGTCGAGGAGAGGGAATGAAGCCTAGCTGATTGGAAGATGTTGATTAGACGCCGCTGACGCGACGCAGAGTTTGTGGCCTCCTTAGTTAGATTTTTGGACAGTATTATGGCATCTTTGGTTGAGTTACGCTAGTTGATCAGCGAACTAGCCTAGTGATTATATTCTGGTGATGTAATTATGGAGCTCGGTCTCCCATGTTTTGAGATTACAGTCTTCTGAGACTCATACTATCATTGTGGATGTTTTTCCTTTCAGTGTGTATGAATCATGTTTTAAGTATTTGAGATTTCTTTAGTTGGGTATTACTCAAAGAAAAAAATTTTCCGTTGCAAATATTAGATATTGTTAGATGCATGCTAGGTGCATTGCATCTTCCTCTATCATGAACGAGGGTAGGTAACCTTGTGTTAAATGTCCTGATGCTTCAGATGTTAGTCCGATCACAAGTGGAATCTAGGGGCATCACACAATTCATGGCGAGCAGAAGAAGAAGAAAGCCCACAGCGTAGCTCCTTACCATCAAGTAGGCGGAAGACGAAGGTTTGAAAGCATACATATCCATGTTCAACAAAGAGCGCATGATTACATACGACAAAGACGAGAAGATAACTTTCGCAATGCCATGCTGCGGGAGTTCGTGGATCAAGTTGACGACTTCATTAATGTCAAAGATACACTCCAAGCCTTGATCAAACAGAGAAAAAAAGAACTAGATTAGGCAGACAGGAAAGGGAAGGCACCAAGAGCAAAGCTCGCGAAAAGTCAGAGAAGGGACCACATGACAACAGGAGGGAGTAAGCCCTTACGAGAGGCCTGGGTTTTCGATTTAACTGGATCGTGCTCACCATCCAGAAAGAAGACCGGCAAGCCTTCGAAGAAGACAACTACAGGAGCACCAATCGTTGCTATTGCACCTTCCATCAATCCACCCCTAATAACAAAGAAGATGCATTTCCTTGAAAGAGGAAAGAGAGGTGATTGGGCCACCAAGGCCGTGGTGTCCTCCCTCCCGGAGACCAGAGCAGGAGTGGAGGAGGAGATCATGGAAAAGAAGTGCTGAGAGGGCCTACACTCAATAGTCTAAGGGCAGTGACGTCGACTTACCAATTGAAGGTGAAGTTCCTGACCTCTCAGGGAGTGGGAGAAATTATAGGAGAGCAAGTCCTGGCATGGAAGTGTTACATGCAGGAATTGAAGCCAAGGGATGGCGGGGTGCATGTGGTCCACACCCTGGGCAACGACCAGACTCTCTGGCCCCCGCCCGAACATACCACAATAGATGGAGAGATCCGAGATGAACAGGCGCTCAGGAAGGTGGAGCCGAATGAACCACTGGAGTTTATCCCCTTGAACCCAAACTCTCTTTCTTCTTGCTTAAGCTTTATTACCAAGTGGATGGCCTTAGATCATTTTGAAAGCCCACTGCTAGACTGCTTTGAAGACCCCAAGGTAAAGGGTTGGGATTAAAACCCTAGCCCCTAACTTTCCCCCTCACATTTCCCTTTCCCTCTCTCTCCTCCCTCCCTCAGCTCACACACGGCAGCACCCCCTCCCCCTACCTGATTCCCTTTCTTAGCTCACCCAACTCCACCATGCGCCACCTGTAGTGCCACTGGCCACCACCATTGGCTCCCCCTCAAGTAGGCAACCCCCAGCAACCAAGGCCAGCCAGCCGTCGAGCCCCTCACGACAACTCCCTCTCTCTTTTCCAAAATGGGTCTCTACACGGGTTCTCTTCCCATTCAGCCACCATGCTGCTGTCGTACGCCAGCCCAACCACCACCACCAAGCCCCACAACCTCCAAGCAACCCCCACTGTCAAACTTAGCCCATGAAAAGCCCCTCCTCCCTCTCCCATCGCACGCATGCAGCCCCTCTACATGCACTTGTTTCTCCCCATAGCGTCGCCGTTAGCCATCGCCACGCCATTGCACCACCACCACCATTAGCCTCCTCCGTCACCGGTGACCTCTCTCTAGCCTTCCCATGCCCAACCGAAACCCCCATCACCCACACGCTCTCTCACTCTCTCACGGGTGCTTACTGACCCAAGACTAGATCCACCGCCACCCAGTCACCGTACTGCCTCAAGCCACCACCGAGCTCCATGAAGCCCCTAGCACCTCCCTTAGCCCCTTAATGCCCCACCATAGCCAGCCAAGCTCCCCCTCCATTTTCCTTGCTTGAGACCCACGATCCAAGCTCCTCTACGAGCCACCGTGTCTTTGTCGTGTGCCACCTAGGCACCACCATGAGGCCACCACCCCAGGACCTCAACTCAACGCCTAATAGCCTGGCCCAACACCCAAATAGCTCCCAAATGCCCAAAATAGCTATTGTATGTGGCTAGCCACCACCATGCTTTTGCTGCCATACATGAACTCCTACCATGTCGGCCACCCTTGCATAGCCTGGATCTAGTTGAGAAACCTTAGATCTGTCCACTCGAAATAGTTCCATTGTAAGGTCATGGCAGTGACCACGAAGGAATGGTTACCGCCCAAGCTAGTGGCTTCTGGGCATCTCGGGCAGCAAGCAACACACGGGTTATCCCAATGATGGTATGAATCTCTTTCCCTTTCCCTCATTAACTTTATTGAGAAGTTGGTTATGAACTGTGCTGTGTTGTGGAGTTCGCTGTGTAGTATGGTGATGTGAAGTGTGGTCATGTACGTGAAGTGTTGGGCAGTGTGTTGTGAACTAGGCTGTATTGGTAGTTGGGAAGTGTGTGGTAGGGGTGATGCATGGTGTAGCATGGATTGAAGGGAGTGCATGTGGAGTATACTCTCATGGCATTGTGTGGAATGGGAAGAGTGCAAGTGGAGTGTATTCTTGCTTGCCGTAGTGTGTTCACGTGTACTCTGCGTGGCGTAAGGTGGAATGAGAAGAGTACACGTGGAGTGTACACTTGTGGCATAGTGTGGATTGGGAAAAGTGCACGTAGAGTGTACTCTGCTTGGCTTAGTGTGGATTGGAGGGAGTTCACGATGAGTGTACTCCATGTGGTGAATAATGATACACCGTATGGCATGTCACAAAGGAATGGATGATTGGGTTTTTTAGGAGCGTAGAGCGTAGAGTGTGATGTGTAGTATTGGGAAATGTGGAACAGTGTCCCTGATTAATTGTGATGTGACCGTGTCGTCAAAGTGACGGGTGTCACTGTATAGTAGTGTTATGGTTGTTGTAAGTGTTAAGGGATGGATTGGCGTAGAAGTGATGTAATGGGATGCCAGTTGACGTGACAAGGCGACGGTGTAGCTTGGGAGTAGTCTCGAGCTACGTGACATGACGTAAGGTGTAGTTGTGAATGGAGTCATGTCGTGTTAAGTGTTGGGATGAACTTGTAACAGGACGGGAAGTAGGAAGAGTCCTACCAACTGAGTGAGAGAAGGTTGGTATCGGACTATGATACTTGTTTACACAAGTGGGCGTTCAATGGATTTTACGTTGATTTTAGGTGATAAAAGGGAGTAGGGTACATGTATAATCTGGTTAGACACGTGTCGGATGGCTTTACCATACATAATGGGTAATCTGTCTTTAGCATAGGTATACGATTTTTAAGCTTCAGAGTTGTCTTAGGGGTCTGAACACCACCTCCTTTTTAGCACAATCAATACTGGAGTGGTAGGAAGCCAGCCAATCCATACCCAAAATCACATCAAACCCAACCATGTGGAACACTATTAAATCTGTTGGCATCAGTCTTCCATCTATAGAAAGAGGGCATCCAGGTAGAATCTCACTACAGACTACTGAATTTCCTGTTGGGGTCGCAACCACTAACTTATGCTTCAACCTTTCAGTTTCTAAAGTGCAAAAACTAGAGTAAGCCGTGGAAACAAAAGAATGTGTCGCTCCCAAGTCAAATAACACAATAGCATTATTAGAAAACAAAGGAAGAGTACCTGTGAGCACAAACAGTCTTATGCATGAACCAAAAATATTCAAAGTCTTAACCAAAACTAACTAACAAAATAATGCTAAACATAATATAAAATCCATAAAACAAAACAAATGAGTCATACCAGTGATCACATCATTCCTATCCTCAACCTCTCCAGGTGTTAATGCAAAAACTCGTGCAGGCGCAGTAGGACGCTGGTTGCCGCCCCGAGCTGAAACTTCATTTCTCTGAGGTGGCGGTATGATCGTGTTGTTGCTACCAAAATGCATTGGGCAGTCCTTGATGTAGTTTCCTGATTTGCAGCAACGAAAACACAATCCTGCCCCTTTTCTGCACTCTCTGGAGTGCACTTGATTGCATGTCCTACACTGGTAAGGCTGTTGGTTACCTTGAACCGGCCTTTTTCCTAAACTACTACCATCACTCCTCTTTTTCCATGGTCCCTAGTCCTTGCCAGAATGGTACCCAGTTGGAGTAGTAATTTTCCTTTGTTCATGCAATGCAGCGCTTCTTTGAAGGGTCTTTCAAAAACTGTTGCTTTATTCATCATTTTCTGAGAAGTTCTGAATCTGAAAGCCTACCACACGCTCATAAAGTTTCTCATTCGGTCCTTGTTCAAATTTGCGTGCCTTCTTTTCCTCATCGGGAATCCGATAAGTAGCAAAACGAGATAACTCAGTAAACCTAGCGGCGTACTGATGTACCGTCATTGTTCCCAGAACCAAGGTGGCAAATTCCATAGTCTTGTCCTCACGGAACGAGCTAGGGAAAAAGCACTCAAGGAAGATCTGTTTGCAGTGCAGCCAATTGACTATCTATATCCCCTCTACTTCTCTGATAGTTCTTTCAGAGATCTACCACCTCTTCGCTTCCCCGGTAAGCTTGAATGTGGCGCACGCCACCTTTTGCTCATCCGTACAGGTTAGGACTCATAAAATCTCCTCAATGTCCTAATTCCAATCCTCCACCAAAGTTGGATCGCCTCTCCTATCAAATAAAGGAGGGTGCATTCGATTGAATTGCTCAACGGTACAGCCCCCATCATTAAAGTTACATTGGCGACCCGAAGGATTCTGCACAAGATCATCAATTAATTGATGTGCAGCTGCTCGTAGTACCTCAGAAGCACTCGGGTTTGCTTCCCTTTCGTTCTCGCTTGCATTCAGGTTCGACATGCTTCGTTCACGACGACGGGGTGGCATCCTGACAAAAATAACTTGGATCTTTAATAATCAATTTCAAAAAAATAGAATTTATATGAACATAAATAATTAGTGGGATTCGTAGAACAAAACATAAATATTATATTTCAAAATTATAATAATACCTACTAAAGAGAGGAAAGAAGTACACATAACTGTAGTAATAATCAATTTCCCAAAATCTAATACTTGTAATTAGAGATTAAACTTTTGGTGATGCGGAATTAGGATATTATTCTTGTTGATTTTCAGGGAATAGGTCTGGATGATGGAAATGTTTATTGATGGTTAACTTTGGAAGTGGCTAATAGGTTACCAACTTGTAGAATTCAATGAAGGTTTGTGAGTTTTAACATAGGAGTCGATTGAGGTTAGCGCAGATCGTGTTACGATAATAATAATAATCATTGGGATTCCTTGGATGTTGTATTAAGGCTCTTGTGGAAAGATGAGATTTTGGATAGCATAGCCACTCTAAGAATACTGGACGTGTTGTGCCACTGGGGGACTAATACGAGTATGATGGAATTGTCTATGGAAATAGACTTTCGAGCGTGTTTTGAGTTGTATCTTCTATCCTGCTTTAGCGTCATGTTTGACCATACAAATTTCGAGGACGAAATTTTTTTTAAGGGGGAAGGATGTAACATCCCGTATTTTAATGTATTTTTAATTGAAAGATTATTTGTTATTAATTTAAAAATTTATTCTCTTGTTTTAAAATTGGTCGGATTTTTAGTGGATTTATTTTTATGATTTTAATTTTGTGAAAATTATTCTGAAGTGCTTTCTTATAATTGATTATTGTAATACATTTAAATTGTTTTTCATATTAAATTAACTTATTGTTGGGTTTAATTATTTATTTTCATTTTAATCATTACGTTTGAATTATTTTATTTTACTTGCTGTTTTAAAATCGTTTCCGTTGGATCATTTTTGTGACCCAAGATATGTGGATTGGACCTCATTTCTTTCCCTACATTTTCTCTTTTCTCTTTTCTTTTTCTTCTTTTCCTTTCTTTCTTTTTCTTTTTCTTCCCCTGCTTCCC
Source organism: Juglans regia (assembly GCF_001411555.2). NCBI lineage: Eukaryota > Viridiplantae > Streptophyta > Magnoliopsida > Fagales > Juglandaceae > Juglans > Juglans regia. The sequence continues at coordinate 25,214,489 of NC_049906.1, read as the reverse complement.
GCGCGCCGCAACCCCCCCCCCTCCCCGTGCGATTTCTTCTCCTCCACCTTCGATCTGTCACCGGTGAAGCCCCACTATCAATATTTCTGTTTTGGGTATTTTAGCCTTCGACAGCCCTCTACGCCGCCACCCACGGCCAACCACCACTAGCTTCACCGACATCCCTAAGCCTTACCCTATCAATCTCGGGTCTTCGTTTACACCCTTTCAAAAGTGAATTTTTGAGAGCCACGGCCACAATGCATTTGACACTGTTTTGTTGCTGCGTTGCCGCTTCTAGCACCTCCGTGATCTTTCAAAAATTATATTATAGCATTGTAAGTATTTTCTCAAATAAATTTTGAGATTTAAATGTATTTCTGCGCTAATTCATATTTACTGTGAATTGGTTGGTTGTGCTGGACTGAGTCCGAGGAGTAAGGAGGGTCGGTTGGATTGGATGATGGAGTTTTTGTGTGAGATTGGTTTATGCTATGAAATTTGTTGGCTCTTTCAGGTTTAAATATTGGTGTTTTGAGTTTGATGTTGGTCATGGTAAATATTGGTAATTTTTAGGAAGTGATGATATATTTTTGGATTATGAGGGTTTTAAGTTTTGAGATATTAAAATAGGTTATTTTAGAAGTTTAGGATTAAATATCGAAATCCATGATTGATTGAAAACTTACGAAAATTATGTGATTATTTTTAAAGGTGATGATTTATTTTCGACTCGACATTTTTTAGGAAAATTCTGAAAAGCTAAGTTATCCAGGTAAGCGAGGTTCCTGTGCTAGGTTTTATACAAGTTAATAAGACTAAAGTTGACCTTATGAAAACTTGCATATTTTGTGATGTAATGGGAACTTGGGAAAAACAAAGATAAACCTCGGCCGCTTATCTGCATTATTCATCAAATCTTTATGAAAAAGGAAAAATATGTTCTGACATGCATTGTGTAGACATGAGCTAAATTTTATCATGTGGTTTCTGAAATCTGAAAAAGGGAGCGATATTGAGAATATGAAAAATTGTGCATTTATTTAGAAAGATGTTCTGGCTTTTGTTGTCAGTGTGTGTAAACTGTCTAATTCTGTTTTGGTACTCTGTATTATTTTGATATAACATCTGAAAACCTTTGGCATGGTGTACTAGTATTTGTATCTGACTCTGTCTCTGCTTTGCTCTGCTCTGCTCTGTTATGCTCTGCTCTATTTGGGTTGGTACCAACTTCTCTGTCTCTGAGTGCACCCACTTTGGAAACAAAGTGATTTTATTGTGGTCTTTCCTGTGTGCACACTCGGGACTCCGAGAAGAATAAAGGAAAGATTTCACCTCTGTCTCTGCCTGGTTTGGCAACCGGGGTTAGCACAACCCTACCACAAGGGTGAAACATGGTCTCTGCTCTATTTGATGCTTTGTTTTGATCTGATGATGACACTCAGTTTATGTTATGCCAAAGTGTTACGTGTCTTAAAACCATCGCTCTATTACTTTTGAAAATATGTTCTGCTCTGCATGATAACTCTGGAAAATGTTTTGTTCTGCATGCTATACTTTGTAAATGCTCATGTTTGCTCACTAGCATATGTCCTCTGCTTACTGAGTTGTTGATAACTCACCCCCTATCTTCATAATATTTTTCAGATCATGTGGAAAGTCCAATTGAGGACCTGGATTAGATTGGTGAGCATGATTTAGCTAGGAGAGGATGTTAGAAGAAGGAATTCTGATGTCCTTTAGTTTTAATGTCTTTTAGATTTAATTATAGCTTGAGCTTGGGTTTAGTAAGACTTTTGAAGTTATTAGTTTGGTTTGTTATGACTACCGGGAGATTTTGGACTCCTTAGTTTATTTTGCTGCAGTAATGATTTTGTAGAGTTTCAATGTGGTTATTTAGAGTACTTGAGATTGAGTTTTGCTAATAAAGTTTTGGAATTTTATTTTAGTTGTGTTCGAAAACATGTTCTTAAGTAACAGGTAGTAATTCTCCAGGCCAACCGGGTTTGGGGCGTTACATTGCTCCACCTCCCTCCGGCGAGCCTCCCCACACCGATCTCCCTCTCTCACGCTCTCTCTTCCTCTCCCTCGGCAGTGCACAGCCCGAATGGGCTTGATGTTGCTGCACCACCGAATGGGCTTGATGTTGCTGCGCCACCTGCACGGCAGCTTCCCCTCCCACCGACCATCACCCTCCAATGAGCTCGGCCCCCTCCATGGGGCCACCTTCCTCCCATGCACGTACACAGCCTTACCCATGCATGGGTTCACTGTGCACGTCCCTAGAGCTGCCGTGCGTGGCCACCTTGGCCACCAGACACCACCACGAGCTCCTCCTGGTCTCCCCCTTCCTCCTCCACCTAACCCGAGGCCCACAGCCTCCCTCCACCATCGTATGCCGCCACCCACGGCGTGTGACCACCCTCTCTGGCATTCTCCGGCCACCACCAACCCATCTCAACCGCCTATAGCCCCGATCTGCCACCCATGCATGCACACTCTTTCTCACTCTCTCACTCTCTCACGGGCTTCTCCCTCCTCACACACGACCATTCCTCCCTCCACCACCGTGGACCACCGTACCACCACCACTGAGTCTCCACAGCTCCACCAGTAGCCTCCCTTAGTCAAACCCCAGGTCCAAACCACCACTTTATGTGGTGGGTAGGCACAGCACGTGATGGACAGCCACTGTGGCGTGGCTGACCGCCACTGTACACGGCTAGATCCACCATGTTACGCTCCTTGCCACCACCACAAGGCCACCACGAGCCCTTCCAAGACCACACTTAGCTATCCAAACGCCCAAACAGCCACCGTACGTGGGTTAGCCACCACGTAGGACCCTTCCAACATCATCGACCGTGACAGTCAGCGAGCGACGCACGGGTTATCCCGTCGATGGTATAACCCTCTATCCTTCATTATTTATGTTGTTAGTTGATTAGGTTGTTAGTATTGTGGGGTTCGTTGTGTATTATGGAGATGTGCTATGCTGTGTAGTGTGGTTGTGGTTGTGGAGTATGTGCTGTAGTGGTGACGTGGCATGTGGAATGGGAAGAGTACACGTAGAGTGTACTCTGTGTGGCGTAGCTTGTATGAAGGGAATACACGTGGAGTGTACTCCATATGGTGGAGTGATGCACCATATGGCGGGTATGCCATAGTGGTGATGTGGCGTAGCATGTGAGAAGGGAGTATGCGTGGAGTGTACTCCATTAAGTTCAGCGATACACCGTGTGGCGTGTTGTAGAGATAAGGATGGTTGAGTGGTTGATGGGGCATAGGGCATGGTGAGTAGTGTCAGGAACTATGAAACAGTGCCCCGAGGTAGTTGTGATGTGGCCTATAGTCTGAGGTGATAGGTGTCATCGTATTCGACTCATGGCTGGGAGTACGGGTGAAGTAGCAGAACAAGTATAAGAGTGCACAGCGGAAGCATGACTTAGGAATGTCACAAAGTGACATGACTACTGGCAGTCGTGCCTGCGATGGGTGAGGTGTTAGTGTAAGAATGGCGTAACGGGAACGTGACGGGATGCCACGATGTGACGAGAGTACGTGAGGAATCGTACTCACAATGAGTTAGGAGTTGACGTAGCAGGATGTTGGGTGACGCGACAAGGTCATGGTGTAGCTTGGGAGTAGTCTTGAGCTATATGACGTGACATAAGGCGTAGTTGTGAGCAGAGTCTTGTCGCGTTAAGTGTTGGGATGAACTGTCAAAAGGAACGGGTAGCATAAAGAGTCATGCTAACTGGGTTAAGAGAAGGTTGGCATCGGAGTATGGTGCTTGTTTACACGAGCAGATGATCAACATGTTATATCTTGATCTTAGGCGATAAGGGTAAGGTACACGTGTAATCTAGTGAGACACATGTGCCAGACGGACTCACCATATGTAATGGGTAATCTGTCATAAGCATAGTTGCATAGTGCTTAAGTCTCAAAGTTGGCTTAGAGCCGTGTGGCTTGTATGGATGGGAATGAGAATTTAGTATGAGCTAAGGTGCATGAAGATAGTGACAGGTGTATTGTCTAGGATTGGGATGCGTGACTTAGTCAGTCTGAGTCATGCATCGAGATGAGTTCAATAAGGAGAGTAAGATGAAGGTCTTAGTGTCTTAACCCTAAGACAAATCATGGGTTCGCTTTAGTGGATGAGCACTCGGAGCAGAACGTTGAGTTTGTAAGAGGTAGTGATCGTAAGTGGTCCCTGAAGGTCTTAGAATAGTAAAGGGTATGTAAGAACACGGGATAGAAGGAGAGTGTTCCAAGTGAAGTGTAGTTCTACTTCTAGTTAAGTTGCTTATGCATTAGGTAGAGAATGACGTCAAGGTTATGTGTATGTATGTAGGTTGCCATCTGACACGCACATGAACGAACTGCATGATATGAAAGTAGCATGGAGTCCAGGTAAGTGTTACGTTCATACTCTTCTAGAGTTTTCTAAAATACAAGAAATGAAAACGAAACGTTTTTCCTTTAAAATGCTTTACGAAAAGACGTGAAAGACGTTTTATGAAAGAAAATGCTAAGTGTTCAAAGGTATAAGTATGTATGGCCCCTCCTTAGCAGCCCTTCTTTACGCACCCAAAGTATTAATTGTATGCATGTGAATGGATGAGTATATATTGTATCTATTGTATGTATTTTCCACGAAAACGCATGGCATGAAAGACGATTTTCGGGCTCACGCCCAAACGATGTTTTTCTCATGAAATGATGTTTTCTCATAAAAATGAATGTTTTCTCATGAAAGGACCGTTAAATGAAAGAAAAGAAAAGAATAAAAGCTCCAGCTCTTTAGAGCTGACATGAACGAATGAATGAATGAAAGCATGAAATATATGAAAATACGTAATGGCCACATGAATGAATGAAAAGGGGTACCCAAATGAATGAATGGGCAAATTGCAATGCCGGGCCATAGTACTGGTAGTGCAGCCAGTGCTGCACCCTGACGAAATGGGATTCCAACCCGCAGCCATGGGCGAATCCATTGGCCATAGGGCTGCTACCCCTAACACGCGGGGCGTAACAGTGTGCACTGGCCTATGAAAGTGATAAGAATGAATGCATGAATGCATGAATGCATGAATGCACGAACTCTTGAATAAATGAAGGCACTAACGGGAGAAATGTTTACGAAAAGAAAGCCCATTTTCAAAAGAAAAACCTCGTCCAGTGATGTTTTCAAAAGAACGCACGTATGCATACATATATAGTACGTATGGTATGATGAATGCATGAATGAAAACCTATCTTGTTATATTTTAATTGTATGAAGTAATGCTTACAAGTCATCGACTCATTTTATTTTTTATGCATGCCCCTCCCCCCACAAGAATCGAATGAAATACGCGTCAAGACGGACACGGCCTATGGGGAAGAGCACGAAAGTCTAGGCATGAGTGTTTAAATGTATGAGAGGCCTTTTTATTGTTAAAATTGATGTTTTCCGCTGTAAACCTCTTTTATTCTCAAAATACTTTTTATTTTATAAACGTAGAGTCTTGCACCCTGCGTATGCAAGTTAAAAGTTTTTAAATGAACGGTAATTAACGTTGTCATTTCTAAAAATATTTTATAAAAAGTCCAACCATAAGGACGGGCGTTACACTTTTAGAAAATAGTTTTAGAAAAAAGGAGACGGGAATTACTGATTTTAAAACTTTTTACTTCCATACCCAGGGTGCAAGATTCTATTTTATAAAATAAAACATGTTTGAGAATAAAAGAGGTTTACAGCTGAAAACATCAAACTTAAAATAAAAAGGCCTCTCATACATTTAAAACTCTAAGGCCTAGACTTCCGTGCTCTTCCCCTTGGGCCATGTCCGTCCTGACGCGTTCTGCTCATTTAGTTGTTGAGGGGAGAGGAGTATACATAAAAACTAAAATGAGACAAATACTCAATAAGCATTACTTCATACAATAAAACTATACTAACATTTCATGCAAGCATTCATCACTCCATACATACTATATGTACATAAGACATACATTCGTTTAAAACATTACGAGGTGGGGTTTTCCTTAAAATGGCTTTTCTTTTCATAAAACATTTCTCACACCACGTTCCTTCATTTCTTAAAGAACTCAATGCATACATACATTCTCTTCTCGCTTTTCTTTGGCCGGTACACACTGTTACGCCCCGTGTGTGAGGGTTAGCATTCTTCCTTTGGACCTGGATTCTGCCCGTGGCCACAGTTTGAGAATCCCTTTCAATCAGGGGATAACACTGGGTGCATTACCAGTACTACTTACCCGGCATTGCAATCTGCCCATTCCTTTGGTACCCATTCATTCAGTCATGGTCGTTACGTATTTTCATATATTAAAACATTCCTTCATTCAATTCTTTCTTTTATTCAATCATTTCAGTCCTTTTAGTCCTTTTAGTTAACAGTTTATTCATGAAAAAACGTCATGTCAAAGCATGAGCTAAACATCATCAAGCTAGCATTTGAAACATCAGTTCATGGCATCCTTTTTAAAACATCATTTAAAAGCATAAGGCATAAGCGGCACATCTCATTTCGTGAAAATACATACAATACATACTACGTATAGTCATTCATTTACATCCATACACTTGATACTTGGGTTGCATAAAAAGGGGCTGCCAAGAAGGGCCATTATATACATATACCTTTGAACACTTATACTTAGCATGCTTTCGTAAAACGTTATTCATGTCATTTCGTAAAGCATCGTAAAGGAAAAGCATTTCATTTTCCATTTTCATATTTTTTAGAAAACTCTAGAAGAGCATGAACATAATACTTAACTGAACTTCATGCTATTCTCATATTATGCAGTCTATTCATGTGCGTGTCAGATGACAACTTACATGCATAAACATAAACTTAACGTCATTCTCTATCTAGTGCACAAGCAACCAAACTTAGAAATCGAAGTACACTTCACTTTGAACACTCCCCTTCCATCCCTAGGTTCTTATGTGTCCCTTACTATGCTAAAACCTTCGGGGATCCACATACGATCACTACCTTTTCCAAACTCAATGTTCTATCTTGAGTGCTTATCCACTAGAGCAAACCTCCACTAAAGCGAATATCATGATTCGCCATAGGGTTAAGACACTAAGACCTTCATCTTATTCTTCTTATTAACCTCATCCCGATGCATGACTCAGACCAACTAAGTCATGCATCCCAATCTTAGACAATACATACTTCACTTCCTACATTCGAGCCTATGCTTCCTCATCGTCGTCATCATCCTCGTCCATGCATATCACACGACTCTACGTCAACTCTGAGGCTCAAACATCGTGTACCTATGCTTAGGACAGATTACCTATTACATATGGTAAATCTGTCTGGCAGACATGTCTCACCAAATTACATATGTACCCTACCTCCTTATCACCTAAGATCAACATATAACACGTTGATCACCTGCTTGTATAAACAATCATCATAGTCCGATACCAACTTTTTCTTATTCGGTTGGCAAGACTCTTCCTACTTCCTGTCCCGTAACAAGTTCATCCCAACACTTAGCACAACAAGACTCCATTCACAACTACACCTTACGAAACTTCACATAGCTCAAGACTACTCACAAGCTACACAGTGACCTTGTCACGTCGCTTGGCATCCCATTACGTCACTTATATGTCAACTCCTAACTCATCAAGAGTACGGCTCCTCATGTACTCTTGCCACATTGTGAACTTGCCACGTCACCTGGCATCTTGCTACTTCACTTCTACACTAACTCCACACTCATCACAAGCACAACTTCTTACTTAGACATGTGCTCCCGCTATATCACTGCTGCACCACTTTGTCACTTCACACATACTCCCAGCCATAACTCAACTACAAGGTGACACCTATCACCTCAGACTACAAGTCACATCACAGCTACTTTGAGACACTGTTTCACAGTTCCCGGCACTCCATATTAAGCTCCACCCTTCTCAATTACACAACCATCCAACCATTTGCGACACGCCATCCGGTGTATCACAACTTCACCACACAGAATACACACCACGTGTACTCCCTTCACATCATGCTATGCCATATAGAGTACACTTCATGTGTACTTCTTCAATCCACGCTACACCACACATCACCGCTACAGTACACACGCCATACGGTGCATTACCTCACCACATGGAGTACATTCCATGTGTACTCCCTCCAATCCACACTATGCCATGAGTACACTCCACGTGTACTCTTCCCAATTCACACAACGCCACATCATCCACTACAATATATACTTCACAACCACACTTCACAGCACAGTCTACAACACATCATAGTCCATAACCAACCAACCAAATTTACATAAATAACGAGGGAAAGGAAAAGAGAGTTATACCATCATCGGGATAACCCGTGCGTTGCTCGTTGTCCGACATGGCCAATGGCGTCGGAAGCCACTAGCTTGGGCAGTAGTGGCCACTGCCGTGACCTTGGAACAGGGCTATTTCGGAGCCCAGATCTAGGTTGTGTGAGGGTAACCGACATGATGGAGAGTTCGTATGTGGCTAAGGAAGGGCCATACGTGGCGTTCTAAAGACATGTACAATGGCGGTTAGCACGTACAGTGGTTGTTCAACATGTAAAGTAGTGGTTTGGGCTTTGGGATGGGCTAGGGACGGCTAAGGGAGGCTCATGGTGGCCTCTTGGTGGCTGGGGTGGCAGTTCACGACGGTTCTACTACGGATCTAAGCTTGTGAGGTGGAGGAGCCATGAGAGGCTAGGGGCCATTTTGGGCTACCGTGGGATGTGTGAGGGAGGGAGAAGGTGTTGGGGGTTGGTGGAGCTCGGTGGTGGCTTCAGGAGGCAGTGGGTGGCGAGTGGTGGCGGATCTGGCTGTGGGTAATGGAGGACCCGTGAGAGAGTGAGAGAATGTGTGGGTGATGAGGGATTCGGCGAGGCATGGGGAGGCTAGGGGGAGCTTGCCTATGAGAGAGGAAGCTGATGGTGGTGGTGCGGTGGCGTAAGAGGAGAAACCCATGCGTTAAGACCCATTTCGGGTTGAGAGAGAGGCTGCGAGTGGGGTTGTCGAGGAGGCTTGAAGGTGGCTAAAGGGGAAGGTCAAGGGGCTTGGTGGTGCTCGACGGTGGGGCTAGAGGCTGACAACAGTGGCGGTGGGAGGAAATATAGTGAGAAGCAGAGAGGAGAGAGAAAGGCTCACGTGGGGGAAAGGGAGCTGCCGTGAGGGTCTTCAACAGTGGGGTGGTCGCTGATGATGACTGGAGGTGTGCTGGTGGCCAGTGGCGTGGCTGCAGCCATATGGTTGGGTGAGCTGAGGGAGGGAATCGGGTGAAGGAAAGGGCTACTGCCCGCATGAGCTGAAGGAAAGAGGAGAGACAGGGAAAGGGAAAAGTGAGGGAAAAAGGGTGGGAGCTAGGGTTTTTGTAATGCCCCAGTCCTGCACGGGTATGAGAGTTACTTTCTAACACATAAACTCACATTTCAATAATATAAAAAAATAGACTCCAAATTTCCAATACCATATAGAAAATTCGATTCAATCTAATTTCCTCAATATATCCAATTTTCCAAAATGCCAAGTCATCATAACACAATAAAATTTCTTAATAAAAATCGACAATACTCACAAAAACTTCCTACGCTTAAACGACTATACTTAAATCATCTCACTCAATGCCTCATAATCTTGATCCTCAGCTGAACCATCTAAATATCTGAAAAATATTGTGGAGATTAGGGGTGAGTTATCAACAACTCAGTAAGTAAAGAGCATATACTAGCATGTAAACACGAGCATTTATAAAGTTTAGTATGCAGAACAAAACATTTACTTTCAGAATGCAGAAAAAACATATTTACTTTCAGAATGCATAAACAAAACTTGGTACAAAATATTAGAGCGAAATTTCCAGAAAGACAACTTATTCCCAAAAAGAAAATCCATTGGCATATCCAAGCTGAAACATCATATTCATATCATCTCATAGCATCACATTGGGACAAATACCATGTTTAACCCCTGTGGTAGGGTTATAAACCACCATTATACCTGTGGTTGGGCCGTATACCATGTTTCACCCCCGTGGTAGAGTTATAAACCACCATTATACCCGTGGCTAGGCCTTAACAGAAACAAAACGGAACATCATCGGAATCAAATCACATTCATATACAGAATCAGAACTTCATGCCAAGGTTTTCAGATGACACATCATATCAAAACAAAATACTGAATCGCCTCAGATCATTTCACATGTTCAAAATAAACAGAATCCAAAACATCTTCATTTATTCATAGCAAAAACTTTTAGATATTCATATTCGCTCTTTTTGCATAGTTCAGAAACAGAGTGTACAAAATTAGCTCATGTCTACACCAGTCATGATAGAAAATACTTTCTCTTATATGGAATTTATACATATGCAAAATAAACATTTGAGGTTGTTTTCATATTTCTTTTTAAAAATAAACATGCTTATTTTCAAAGTCAACCTCATTTCATTTCTTTTATGCAAAACTAGTATATGAACCCCGCTTACCTGGGCTTCATAGCTTTCCAGAATTTCTCTACAACAATACTAAATAATTGTCAATCGTCACCTATAAAAATTAATGTAAGTTAAATGAATATCCAATGAACAGATAATCTCATATTACACCTGAAGTACCTATTTTAATTCCTCAAAAATCTAAAATTTCTCTGAATTCCAAAATATCATTACTTCCCTAAGTCCTCAATATCCACATACCTATTAAACTCATAATATTTCTAAAATTTCATAATAATATTAATAATATATACAATTATGCCATAAAATACATTTCTAGTTTAAAGACTCGTTAAAACAAAACAGATTAAAGTAGGAGAGCAAATATTTCATTTAATAAAAGTAAACTAATTAGTTTCTCTTTAAAGGGTTCAAAATAAAAACCTTGCACTACTATGTACTTCGAAAAAAAAAATATTAATACTAATAATATATTTAAAATATTTATTTAATCTGTATTTAAAAATAAAATCATAAAAAGTGAGTTTAATATATAAAACTAAAACGTGATCAACTTATAATTAGTCTGTTAAAAGCATCAGTGTACTAACTTACTACTATAAATCCATACGTCTACGTCCAAATAAAGATATAACATGCACGTAATATAACACTCATGATTTCAAACCGAATATACATAATCAATTCATTAAAATATAAATCCATTAACATAAACATCCGAAAATAATAAATCTGGAGACCCCATACTAAGGGGCAAAATAGTAATAGTACAACTCATCTATTAGGTTAATCGAGACACAAAAATTTCTTTTTTAAGTAACTACCACAAAACAGAGGACCACATGCAGCAGCAACACTTACCCAAGGAAAACTAAGAGGCAGTGGCACCGTGGGGAAAGTGGTCGAGGTGGAGTTGGGTTGCGATGGGAGGTGGCTGTCCCAATAGTGACGCACTGAGAGAAAGAGAGTGAGATGAGCAAGAGAGAGAGAGATAGAGAGAGAGAGAGAGGTCAACCGTGAGGGAGAGAGAAACAGAGAGAAACTCAGGCCTACCAAGAGAGAAAAGTGCGGCGGATAAGGGCTGGTGGTAGGCTTCTAGCTTCGCTTCCTGCTGTTGATTCCGGCGAGGTGGTGCAATTGGGTGGCTCATGGCTGAGGCGAGGAGTGAGGGTGGCTTGGCAGCTCACGGTGGGCAAAACAATCACTCTGTTTCGGTGTATAAAAATAGAGCGCTTCATGTCCAAGCTTAACGGTGGCTGGTCCTGGAGATCCCAAGCTTATGGCTATTGGCTGGGGATAACGGTGACACCAAAGCTGCACCTGCGCTCGTTGGATATCAGGACCTGCAGGCACTGGTTGTGAAACCGTGCTTCTCCTTGGCATGACCTCGGCTAGGCTGCTTTCACACGATGGCCAACGGGGTGTTGCCATGCATGGGTTGAGGCCGTGCGTTGAGGGGAGCTCGTGAGGGTGTAGTTTATGGTGCTTTCTGGACGGGAAGGGCTTCGTTACACGGTTTGCATGGGAGGAAAAACAATCCTATGTTTCATGGTAGTGAGACCAACCGAGAAGGGCTTGAGCTGTGACTGGATTGTTGGGTGGTGAGAACTTACAGAGAGAAAGAGGAGCGAGAGAGAGAGTTTGGAGGATGACTGATCATCTGGTAGTGAATTGAACGAGTGGCGTCGTGGGTGAGTGAGAGTCTGAGTATGTGATGGAAAAGAAAAGAAAAAGAAAATAAACCGCAGAGACGTGGGAAAAAAAAATGGATTTGAGGTGGATTGATTTTCGGAAGTGAAGAAACTGGAGGGAAAAAAAACAGTCAGCAAGAAAACTGCTATCAAGTCAGGAAGTACCAAAACGACATCGTCGTGGGCTTGACCTCTCTTCAGGTTTGGGCTTATGCTCTGGGTATTACAGTTTTAATCCCAACCCTTTACCTGGAGATCTTCAAAACGATTTAACGGTGAGCTTTAAATACTGATTTGAAAATGCATAAACACTAACTTAACTGAAAATACTGAGAAGAATTAAGATAGAATATAATTTAAACTAAACTTTAGCTTATAAAATTTAATCTTTACTCATTCATTAAATGATGAAGTTTGATAATTACTTTAAAAAGAATAAAACTATCTAATTAATTAAAGTTTTTAACATAATTTAAATCTCATAATATTTTAATAACTAAAATCATGTTGATAAAATGATTTTCTACAATTATAATATTTTTGGAGCTCTTCAAAAGTATTATAATTGTTTTACTTAAAATCAGGTTTGGTTCAATAACACCGAGAATATCGTACATAAATATTTCCGAGGCATTTAAAATATTCAAGGGCTTTAAAACACTTTGCGTACTTTAAAATCAACCGTTATATTTAAAACATGAATTCAATATTTAAAAAGCGTAGACGAGACTCGTTACCAATTGAGAGAGAAATGAGTGGGTTGTTACATTCTCCCCTCCTTCTGTCCTTGGAATTTGCAACTCATGGGAGAAAAGGAGCGGGCTAGAATAAGGCACCTCAACTATTTGATATATTGCCAATTAAGGCTGCTTTTGAGTGGTATGTGATAAAACTACTAAAATTTGGTGGATATCATTTGATAGAAGGACGTGACTTGTGGCCCTTTGATAGAGGAAGGGGAAAAGAACATGTGGAGAAGCCAAGTGGGATAGTCACATACTTAGTTATCCTTAAGGTTGGTGCAGATTCAGTGTCCAAAAACATAGCACCAGAGGAACTCTTTATAACGCATGGATAGCTGCTCTTGAAAAAGAAAAAAAAAAAAACGGAGATGGAGTAAGTGGAGCGAGATCCAGATTTCATGAAATTGTCTCGTCAATTCAAGGCAGCTGCCACAGAGTTAAATTCTGTTCTTGAGCATAAAAAACATAAAAAATAAAATAAAAGAGGAAAGACAAAAGTTCTGTTGGAGACAATTCTGGTTCACAAATTGGCAGATATTCTTGTACCAGCACTGAGATAAATCTGAAGAGCAACTATCCATGTTTTATTCAGTTGGTGACAATGATGATGATGAGGATGATGTGGCTGCCTTGGAGAGAAAGATGCAAGGTGCAGGAATGCCTTCAGTTATTCAAGAAACTTTGCAAGCAGTTGTTGTGTAGTAAAACGTTGGCCAATTTATCACTCAAAGAGAGGCTATCAGTAGGAATATTCAGGAAATTTTTACTGCTAGAGCAGCCAATTTCCATATTGCGTTGGATGATGTACCACTCACAAGCTTAACTTTTGGGAAGGAACGGACCTTCTAGTTATATTAATGCTCTAAGCCTTAAGGACAAGGTTTTTTAAAGAAGGGGATTTGTTATGAACGTGACTATAACGGTGTCGTTGGAGTTCAAATGAAGCACAGCGTTTTGGAGTCCTTATTTACTTGTCGTTTTCGTCTTTCGTTTACTTGTTGTTTGAGTCCTTGTGGCAGTCTATTTTCATAGAGTTTGTTATTTTACTTTACACGTGTCGTTTGATTATTTGTCTAGTTTGTTATCCCTGTGAGTGGATATGAGGAAAAGAGGGACTGAGTGAAGGTAATATAGTATCTGAAGAATATTGTATGAAGTCTGATTTTATGGAGGTTTAGGGATTCCCTAGAATAACCCTATTATCAATACAAGTTTATGACTCTCTAAGTCTTTTTCACAAACACCTTCCAGGCGTATATCATTTTCATTAAGTCAACCTTCATTCCATCTCCCATTCGTTTCCTTTTAAATTCCTATCATTTTAAAATTTATTTTCTCGGGATCCAAACAAAACTCAAAGAGCTAAAGGTCAATCCGAACTTTGTCACATCGGCCATTCGACACCGACCCAATATGAACTTCATCTTCTTTCGTGTTACCTTGTTTTCAAATATGCTAAATGACAGCCGTGCAATTTGAACTTTATTCTCTTTGATTATGTTTAAAAAAATGCCTTTTTCATCATGGAACCATGGAAGGTTTCCACGATGGACACAGATTCTGGCCAAGCAAAAAGAAAAGAGAGAACCTACCTTTGTGATCAGGAAATACTGTTTAATTTTGTTATACACCCCAAAGCAAGTCAACATATATCAAAAACCATATAGTAGTCAAACCTCCGGACACAGCAGATCGAAACCAAGAAATTTGCTATCAATGGCAGCAAGTTGAGTAATCCCACCGACTCTTCCGCTTTTTCTTTGTTTTTTTTTTTTTAAAAAAATTAAATATAATATAAAAGATCGTGGAGAAGAGAGAAAGAATGAAAGAGATTTTGACGGTTTCGTCTTTACTCTCTTAATTACAAGATACATATTTTTATTAGTGATTTGATATTATCTTTTAACAGCTTTATGTATAAGCAGCACAAGCTTCTTAGGGTTTAGAGCCATTGCCCAGTACCGAATAGCCACCCCAAAGTTTCGATCTCAATCATGTCTACCAATGGAGTGCACATCGCCGCTTATCCGTACCCAACCTCAGGCCATATTATACCTTTGCTCGACCTCGCCCACCGCCTGCTCACCCGCGGCCTCACTGTCACCGTTTTTGTCACCACCTCTAACCTTCCTCTTCTTCAACCTTACATCTCCACACACCCGTCTTCTCTTAAACACTTGGTTCTCCCATCCCCTGATATTACAGCTCCTCCGCAGAAGAGGCTCCTTGCTACCATGCGCGCGTTACGTGACCTTCACTATCCTATCCTCCTCCAATGGTTCCGATCTCATTCCTCGCCTCCTGTTGCTATTATCTCCGATTTCTTTCTCGGCTGGACCCGAGACCTTGCGTGCGAGCTCGGCGTTCCACGGTTAGTCTTCTCACCTTCTGGTGCCTTTTCGATGTCGTTCGCCCTCTCTATGTGTCGCGATCCACCCGAAAACGCTGATCCAGATCAGGATATCAATTTCCAAGTTTCGTTTCCAAAAATTCCGAACTCCCCAGCATTCCCATGGTGGCAGATTCCCGCACATTATAAAAGCGTAAAAGAGGACTCGGATTTGGAATTTTTTAGAAACGACATGCTGGCCAATACGGTGAGTTGGGGGATGTTGTTCAACTCGTTCATGGAGTTGGAGCGCGTTTACTTTACGCATCTGAAGAAAGAACTCGGAAATGATCGTGTGTGGGCCGTAGGACCCGTATTGCCTCCTGACAACGGTGATTTACAGGAATACATTGTTAGAGGTGGAGTAAGCTCTGTACCGTGCCAAGAGCTAATGAATTGGCTGGATGCTCGTCCAGACAACTCAGTTGTCTACGTCTGCTTCGGTAGCCGTGCGGTGTTGACACAAAGGCAGATGGATGTGCTGACTGCTGCTTTAGAGCAAAGCAGTGTCCAATTTGTTTTGTGCGTGAGGGTGCCTCGCGAAGACGAGCAGCAGCAGGGGAATGCTGATCATGGCGTGATTCCTGATGGGTTCGAAGATCGCATGGGGGGCAGAGGATTTGTGATAAGGGGATGGGCGCCGCAGGTCACAATACTGAGCCACCGCGCCGTGGGTGTGTTCTTGACTCACTGCGGGTGGAACTCGGTGCTGGAGGGGATTACTGCGGGAGTTGTGATGTTGACATGGCCAATGGGTGCGGACCAGTACTCGAACGCAAAGTTGTTGGTGGATGAGTTAGGGGTTGCGATTAGAGCTTGTGAGGGCACTCAGAACATTCCAACGTCAGCCGAGTTGGCTCGGCTGTTGGCCAGCTCAGTTGATGAGACTAGGCCAGAGAGGCTTTTGGCCAAAGAGCTGAGTGCTGCAGCCGTAAGTGCAGTTAATGGAGGAAGTTCAGATACAAATTTGGATGAGTTCATCAAACAATTGGGTGATCTTGGAAAGTGATCAGAGCCAAACATGTGTTTACTCTAATACATACCGATTATTGTTTAAGGATCTGTCAATTGTCGTTTCTATATATATATGCAAACATTCTCTTGATGTCTCCCAAAAAAGAATCTATTGAAAGATTTGATTAAATTTAAGAGGTTGAACTAGAAAAAAAGATATACATATGAAATAGACTCCATAATATATAACTGTATAACAAACTTATATATGATTTATAAGTGTCCAACTAATTGCTACAAACTATTTCAGCAAGCTGAAAGACAAGCTTGATGATATTGGGACGTTTTGTTTATGCTCTTAACTATGCATTGACAATCCATTTGATAAAAAACGATAAAAATGAAGCTTTGTGGCGATAACAAATTCCCCTTATGATGGACCCAATTTGTGGATCAATAAATATTACACCCACAACAAGATTTTATTGAAAAAAAAACTTATAAATTAACTTTAGTTTACGTGATATGTTAAATCTACTATAAAATAAACGTAGCTAATTTATAATTTGTTGTACCACATCAAGACATTTCAGTTTATAAATTTATTTTTGTTAAATTTTTTTATACCTAAAGTATTTCTCAATTGTGGATATGCAAAGCTTGTATTATTGAACTTGTCACCTTGAGGCTCCGACTAAAAATAATAATTGCATCATGTGTTATTGTACTTTTACCACCAAGCAACAACTTCTACGGTTTGACCATTCAATTTGATAAGGACTAGTTGAATCTAGGGCTGAGCTCCAACTTCGATAAAGTAGGAGTTGTCATTTCTGAACTTCGATTCCGACTCCAATTGGAATCGGAGTCAACTCCAATCGAAGGTCAGAGCTCCAACTGTCTGTTGGGCTAAATGAATGCCCTTTTTCGACCTTTGGGCTCACCAAAGCCCAAGTCCGAACCTATAAAAAAAACTGAAAAGATAAAAAAAAAAGTTTAAATACAATAGTTTAAAAACTAAATAATATGTATGATGTAGCCATAAGTTATAACAGTCTCATTTATAACATAATAACAACATTGATTTAGCCTTGAAAGATAACTACATAAATATTAAACACGGATTTCACTCAAACATCAATGATCCATTGGTCATGCCTGAAATGAAGATAGAAAGTTGCAATCAATAAATGAAAAAAATCGATAATAAAAAATTGAACATGGTAAAAGTAAAATTTGATTCTTACCAAGAAAGGGGATTCTCCATAATGCATAGTCTCTCAACTCCATCTCAACTCTCAAGGGGTGTCCATCTCAGACTCTCAATCATTGGCAATTATTTTAGTGTTCATAATTAGGTCTATAAAATCATAAAAAGTAGAAGTTAGAAACATTAAAAATAATTAAATAATCATTTAAAAGCATGTAAAGTTACTCGATTCAAGCCCATAGCTCTCAACATCGACGCCAACGATATTTAGTCCAATGGACATTTCCCATATCCAATTCTATGTGCAAACGAGAGCCTCCATGGTTGATGGTGACAATGAACTCCGATAAGCATCCAACACGCGACCTCCAGTGCTAAACGCCAACTCTGAGGCAACCATAGTGATAGAAATGGCTAGCACATTTCGGGCTATACGGGAAAGGACTGGATAGTTGGTGGAATTAACCTTCCACCAACTTACTAACTGAAATATAGCATTAGGTACCTCGACAGCTTCCATAAAATATCGTTCAACCACAGGTGTACACTGTATAATATTTCTCGTTGCAATAAGTTGATGATACTACTGCATAATATGCTGGCCTGTAACCCCTACGAATGGGTCAGTATCATCTAAAGAAGCTGTCGACCCTGTCGGCCTCTAATGTGAGGAGCTACCAGCTGCAGATGAAGGCTGACAACTATTGTTGTAGTGACTATATAGGTCATCAATATCACTTTTTAGCACTCTAATAAACTCTGCAACCTTTATTGCCCCGAGGAAGGAATTTACCCAAAATTCTAGAATGACCAACTTGGGTCAACGATCACAGTCACAAATAGTAATCTATTTATCTTCTCAATATTCTCCCAATATTTATCATATTTGGTCTTCATCCTCGTAGCCATAGCAGATAACAATCTCCTAGAGTTAGCACAACTATTTTGCAAGTGGAAGTGAAGCTCTGAGAGCTCATTCAAGTACAAGTTCGTTGTCGTATATTTGGATCCAGATATTCGCGTGGTTATGTCATAAAAAATTTTTAAAAATTGAACAAAGTACCTCACACTAGTCCAATCATGTGCGTCCAGCGTATTGAGCCCCTGTCCTATTGGCTCCAACAAAGCATACCTCTGGCCACATCCTCGACCTCCATCCGCTTGAGCGCTCTTTGGTACTTCTGTGCCACATCCAACATCATGTATATAGAGTTCCGTCGAGTCGGAACATCCAAGCACTACATACTAGAACATCCAATCTGAAGATCTTCTACTATTGCCTTAAACTTCGCAAGCCTCTAGGGGGAACCCCTCACATTTATCACAATGTTGTGGACTCAAGTAATGGAATCGTCAACCTCTTTTAACCCCTCAACAATTATGAGGTTAATGATATGAGCATAACATCGAACATGAATAAACTCGTGGGCTAGAATGACATCATATTTCTAAAATCCACTCATTGTCAATGTAGTGTGCTGTAATACACATGTAGCAGACGTTCTGTATGGACGTCCATGTGTCAGTCGTAAATGACACTCTTTGGCTAGTGATAATAAACATCTTCCTCATATTTACTTTGTCCTTCGCATGCCTCTTCATACAATCTCGCATTACCATATATTTTGATGGAATGAGAAATCGTGGCTCAACAAAGTTTAGAAACTTTCGAAAACCTCTTTTCTCGACTATGGTAAAGGTCATCTCATTAGTAATTATCATCTATGCAAGCATGTCCCTCAACATCTTCTCACTATATTGAGAGATGACCAATTTCTTAGTTTGTGTACTATTAGTGGCTGTAGAAGTTTGGTAACTAAGATTGGTCTTATCAATGGCCACCAATCCGTTTGCGATCTTATATCGTTAACAACTATTTAGATATGCTATTAACACACTGGTGCCTTACTTATTCGAATGACATCCACAAAGTTGCCCACACTATAGTGATGACATCTTGCTACCGGGTTTGCAATATCACTAGGAATTTTGATAAAATGCTCTCATGTCCACGACCTTTTTTTAGAAGGATGTGGTGGTTGAACAATGGGCATCTCCTTCTTTTCGTTGAACATATCCTCATCCTCTATATCTACTGAGAGTGGGAGTCGACTACTTGCACAAGATGTAGCTGCCCTAGATATGGCTCTAGGGGTGGAAGTACCCACCGGTGTAGGAGCTATAGCATTGGCATCCGCCACATCTCCTTCTAAACGATCTTCTCCACTAAGTTTAGGATCCATATCACAATCAAAGAAGTTGAAAAAATAAATTAGAAGCAAAAAATTAGTTAACAAAATAACTAGACTATATTAAAAGGAATCAACTAATTTAAGATGGAGAAAAATCCAAAATCCAAAATCCAATTAATATATACAAATAATTATGATGATCATGTACGTAATCACATATTCATTGGAAAAGATCACGTATTTGCATTAATATAATTAATTTTACAGGTTTTAAAAGGGCAGGTTTGGGGGGTGGGATGAGATATAAAATTCTCATCTCATCTCATCTCATCATTACACTTTTTTCAAATCTCCATACAAAATATAATAAATAATTCAACTTTTTAAAATCTCAATTTAACTTTTTCAAATCCCAATATAATAATAATACTAAAACATAATATTTTAAACACTAAAATAAAATATAAAATTCTTATCTCATCATTCAAACCTGTCCTAAGTGATCAACAGGACTCCTTACAATAATTATGTCAGTAATAAGATTAAAGTCAAGTTATAACTCGATCTATCTAGAAAAAAATGTCTAGAGGCGTCACATGTCCATCTAGCTAGGTTCCTAATCATCATAGGTTCCCCAACAGATAGATATGTTACAATAATTACGCATGGATAAACAATCCCAACATGACCTGCTCATCTCCCCCTAATTTCCGAGTAAAAAAAAACCCTACACCAAGCTCAATCAATATATGTTTGGAGCCGACATAGCCATGTCAAGTGATGAAGCCAAAGCCAAGCTAGGCAAGTCAATTCAACTATGTTAACCGAAAGTAACCGTCAATCAACTAAAAAAAAAAAACTATATACCAGAAAGAAAAGAAATAGCTACTAACAGTACAAAACAAAATAAAGAAACCTGATTCAAGAACGTATTAGTTATGAATTTTCTTTAATGTTATGAGTATTATTAATAGAGGTTTGGTTTGGACAAAGAAGAGGGAGGAGTACATTTTATCAAACACATTGCATGCATACTGGTTTGCCCAGTCCGTTGCCATCAACCATATTCAATTTTTGGTACATTTCCTTACAACAACACAACTTCACAAGAATCACAGCAATTAAGCCAAAACAATTAATTCTAGGCAACCCAACAACATGGAAAAAAAAAACATAAAATTAAATCAATTTTAGGACTCAGAATCGGAAACTTACCAGAAGCTACAGAGGCTAGCCTGATAAGTGAAGGGGAACAGAGTGTTGGGCACTACGATGGTGCAAATTGGAACGGCAGCAACAGAGAGGGAACGAGGCTGCAAGGCAGGGAGATCTGAGAGGTCTATTCACAAGTTTAGAGAAAAGAAAAAGGAGAAGGAAGAAGGGAAGGGGGGTCCTACGTTTTGGACCCCCCGTGTGATGAAATAACGCCGTTCCATGGGCGTCGTTTAATTTTTTTTTTTAAAATCTAGTAAAACGACGTCGTTTTACATCTGATTTTTTTTTTTTAAAAAAAAATTGGAGTCGGAGTTCGGAGCTCCAAAAAGCTCCGAACTCCAACTCTGACTCCTTATTCGGAGCTACTCCGACTCCGACTCCGATTTCCGATCACTCCGACTCCGTTGAAGTCAGAATTGGACCGGAAGTTGGGTGGAGTCGAAATTTTTAGAAGCTTGCATAGCCCTAGTTGAATCCACCGAAACCCTCACTTGGACAAACTAGATAGATTCTAACCTCATTCGAAAAACTAGTAAATTTCTAAAATAAACTAAAACTTTAGTAATTACTTAATTAAGCAAGAAATAATAAATTTAATAAGTCTATCACAATAAAAGAACATGAAATTAATTTAAAAAATCAATAAATTTATTAATGAGAAGAAAAGTATGATAATGCTTTATTTAATTTAGTAAAAATTATACATATCTAAGCTATTATTGTCATAAGGCCTTCTCGATGTTGTCTAAAGAGGGGTATTAAATTTGGCTTGCTCCATCTTAAGTTATCATTCCCAAACATAAATTGCACGCGCACAATATAATTAAAACACTTCAAATTTGTTTAATAATGCTACTATGTCGTTCTATTTTATTCCATCATTTTGACCGCTCATGCATTTTTTTTTTTTACATTTTTTCTTTTATTAACTGATTAAGGAAGTGATTATTAGTATATTGGTATTTTTTTATATTTTTAAATTTTTTTTAAAATATTTAAAAAATATAAATAAAAAAATGAAAAAATTGAAAAGGAAAGTTTTGCCTAGTGGGCACGCCTAGCAGTCACTGCTGGGTGGCACCCTAGTAGGACTATAAATTTTTTAAAAACACTAGAAGCTAAAAACAAACTATATCTATAAATATACAGAGTGTTGCTACTCAGCTCTATGAGTTTGCTCCCTCAAAATTACCATTAGTACAAATTAAACTTTTATTTGTGTTTTTTTATTTTTATTTCAAGCATCTTTAAACATTTTTAAATATAATAAAATACATCGCTTCAATATTAATCACTTCCTTAACTATTAAAAATAAATATAAAATAATATAAAATACCCGAGCAATAACTTTGTGGAGGCAGACTTATGGGGCCAAGTATCAATTTCCAAACATAAATTCTTCAACAAAAGTTTAAAACAATTGAAAACAAAAGTTTAAAATTTAAAATGGCCACCCCCCACAACTACCAAATGGGTGACCTTGGCGACTTCTAATGACCACTAGAAACCACCAAAGGCAACTTGTTCTTGGTTGTCCTGTGGTAGTTAAAACTCGGCTGCCACGGAGTGTCTCGATCCTTTCCCGTGGGCTAGGCGTGTCATGTGTTTTTCATAAAATAAATCCGGCAAGAGATCTCATTTTTAATAAATGAAATTAGGATTTATTTTGTAGAAAAATGTCTAATAAAATGTCTTCCAAAAATATTAAATGAATAAACGGAATAAAATTTATATCATAAAAGCAATTTTATTCTAGAAGGTCTAAAACTAAATCAACTACTCCTTCTAATCCTAGCTTGCCTGCTCATATTCACCATCCTCACCTGGGTGGTTAAAAACATGAAATAAACTAAAATGAGTTGAAAACTCAACAATAAATCCATCACAACGTAAACATAATAAACATAATGTTTTCAAAAAATTTTCATGCTAAGAGTTTAAAATCATGACTGTTCGTACTGATACTTATGCTATGCATGACTTGATTTATTTGAATTAACTGACTGATCTGACTTAACTAACTGATCTTGACTTAACTGAGTGATCTTACTGGCCAGCACACTTAACCTTGTGTGTGAGGTTGTGCACCGGCCCCACGTTTAGTGGCCGCAAGGGGAGCTGCTGATAGTATTCTGGCATATTATGGTGAACCACGCTTGATTCCGTGGCTTGCACATCCACCCTGATCTGAACTAGATTGATACCATGCATCTGAATGGCCATCTGATTAACTGATATGATCTTATCTTATACTTGAACTGAAGACAACTTATGTGTTTTATACACATGAGATGCATGACATAATACATACATAATTATAATTTCTGAATTTGAACATGATGCAGAATGACATAATCGTATGCTATGTTGGATGACATGTTTGCATATAACATGAGTGGTACATAAATAATGAATATCAATGAACTAGCTTGAATAATACTTATATATAAACTGAACTATGATAATCCTAATTTGTGATCAAATTACTTACCTCTTAGCACTGCTTTCTGAATCTCATTTCGTAATTTGCCACCTATACAAAGTATTATAAGTCACTAAATCTGTCTAGGAAACGCGTCCTAATATTCTACTTGACTAAAATTATATTTAATTACACTTAGGTTAATACATAATAATATTATTCAAAACTCATAACATATTCCTTAATTAACGCAATAATTTTATTAGAATCTGACTAAATAGACAAATGAGAATATTAACTAAAATAATAGGATCAAAAGTATACGTTAAGGTACATTTCAAATTCTTTAAGCAATTTCTTATAAAAAATGAGCTTATGACTAATATATCTATTTAATAAAAATCAAACTCAACTTAATATGTTAAGCACAACCTTACTGCAAATAATCAAGCCCACATGAGTCCAAGCCCAGTTAAAACCATATTCCAGTTTATAAAATTAGCCCCTTTCAGAAAAAGGGGAAGGCCTTTAGCCCATGTGAAGAAGCCCACTTAGGAACTAGAAGCTCTTGGCCGGATGGATTTAAGGTCCATGGGCCCATCATGGAATAAAGAGTGGCTACTCTTTCATGAAACATGAAACACACGAAACAAACATAGTTTGAAAGGGAAGGTCGTGCGATAGTAGGGGACTCACCGAGGGAAGTGGCACGGTACGGCGGCTCCAGCGGCTAGCGGGGGTGACGGAGCTGGCGGCAAAGCTTACCGAGAGGGAGAGAGAGGGGTACTGAATGGACATGGCTTATCGGGAAGAAGTGGGTGCAACAGGGTTGAGTTGGGTAGAGTCGGTAGTTTGGGGTGGTGGTGGGTTGTGGCTCGACGTGGGGGGAGCAAGTGCTCTGTTTCTTGGTGTGAGAACAGAGGAGTATCGTGACGTTGAGGGTGGGCTAGGCAAAGTCGGTAGTTTGGGGTGGTGGTGGTGCAAGGAGGTTTGCGGCTCTTTTCGAGTGGATGAAAACTAGGCTGCAATGGTGCCATGGTTTTGTGTTTTCTGGGCAGTGGGATGGTTTCGGTTGCTTTTTCCTAGACATGGCCTAGAGGCTGTGCATGAAGTGGAGGGCAGTGTGCATGGTGCATGAAGTGGAGGGCTTCAAAGAAGTGCAGCTTGCAATTTTGGTGAGCGTACTATATATAGGCGATTGAGAACCCAAAATGAAACCCTAGATAGAAAAGAGACATGCAAGTAGTGGGAAAGGAAGTGTATTGGAGCCGTGCATGCAGTGAATAACACGGACGTGAATCGTGTACAACATGGACTCCGAAATAAGATATCAGGGGCTTGGGCTTTTTAGCCCATTTCAAGTATTTGGGCCACATCTAATCCTTAAAGAAAAAATATTTTGTTTCATAAATTTCTCGACCCATATCAGGCTTTCAACAAAAATATTTAATAATATTAATTAATATGGCAAGCCCAATAGAATTCAATATCCGCCAAAATAAAAATGTTAGGCCCGTAGTCTATTAAAAAAAATAACTCGAACACTCAATTGGACTTCTACAATAATTGGCCCATTAACATAATTTAGGCCCAATGAGATTATCCATAATTTATCCCTAGTAATATTGGATCGGGTCGTTACAATCTCGATCTCCCTCTAGTCACTACTAGAGCCAATGTATGGCAACAAGATTTTTTTAAAGAAACAAATTTTTAAAATATTTATACTACTCACTACAACAAAAATTCATTTTTGGGACGAATTTTGTTTGGAACGAAATGAAAATCGTCCCAAAAAATGAGATGTTGGGATGAAATTCAAATTTCGTTATAGAAAATGATGGAATGTGTTTACCATTTGAACATCTTTGAACGATATATGTAGGGAAGAAAAAATTTTGTCCATAATAAAATAACTGTTTGAACATAAAAAAATGTTCGAACAAAATAAAATAAACATTTGAAGGATATTATATATGATCGAATGACAATTTGGCGCGTTAAGTGATAACATTTAGTGGGACATTGACTTAGCGTTCGAGCAACATACAATAATGTTTGAATGTCAATGTTAATCAATATTCGAATAGATATTATAGATGATCAAAAGAGAAATTGGCTGGTTAAGTCATTAAATTTATAGAGAAATTGAGTTACCCGTTTGAACATATTAATTACTATACCGTTCGAACTAATAGGTTAATCAATGTTCGAATGTAAAATATAGAATTTGAACGGTAATTTAGTGCAGAAATATATCTGGGGGAATGGAGAAACGTTCAAAAGGTATATATTTCATTCAAGCTGTGACATTAGTTTTATAAAAAATTTCAATTAAAGAATATATATATAATAGAAATCAACAATTAATTTAACAAAACGCATCCATAATTAAATTAATTTTACAAAACACAAAATATTGTCTATAAAAAAATATAAATAAAAGATATAGAGATGGGCACGTCTCTACTGACCCAACTATCTAACGACATCCTCGACTGCAGCTAGGCGTCTCTCTAGCTGTGTTTGCCAAGTACTGATTTTGAACTAAGTCACAAATATGACATCAATCTCTGTACAGAAGTCAGAGATATTAGCATTAATCTCTGTATGTAAATTAGAGATTGCACTACGGATCTTCGTACACACTGCATCAATTACCTCTAATGTCTATGCGTGGATCTTTGCACACATTATATCTGCAATCTCTTTAGGAGTAGCAGCGTGTGATGCCTTGGCATGCGTGGATGTTTCACCGGCCAATTCTCCACGATCTGTCTGGTGTGCATCTCCCAGAGTATCGTCCGACTTTGGACTAGAAGCATGAAGATGAAGTCTCTAGTGTCCCATGCTTTGTGACAGGGTGGAGGAGTTGATTGATGCAATTGGCTTCCGGACATGCTCAGCAATATCTAACAAGATCCCAGCATGTAGCAAAAATTTGTGATCAGGATTCCAAAAGGAAATATTTATGTCATAATGTAGGAAGCCTCTAATCAAATTCTAGTGAATATGTAACCCACTAGGTCAATAGGTACCCCAAGAGCGATGCATATCATAAACTTCGCTCGATCCATGCCAACCTCTGTTTTGTATTGTCAAGGATCAATATTGTTGACGATGATTAAGTTCATGATCTTGGAGAAGCCAGATAAATCAGCCTGCTTGATGCTCTTCATCCCATCACAGGGAGGAGCATCTGGACCAACAACCAACTACCTCACCTCATGATCAGCGAGGCTATCGAGTTCGTCTCTATCAGAGCCCTCATCCTCAATCGTCTCCCCATCAGCTGTAGGCACCACATTTGGATATGCAATGTGAAAACATGGGATACCAATGAAATCAGCAAGTTTGTTCGCTGAAAATGTAAATGAAGCTCCCCGTATGGAAATCATGTATGCCTCATCGTCATCTCGACTGGAGCCACCGAACTCTCTATCAAACTTAGACATGATGTCGATATAGGAAACAAGGTCCCATGCTTTATCCTTCTAGTCGGGGATTGGTGTCTGACCATGCTCGATGAAGACGAATGTCAAGGAATGAGCCTCCTAGAGAAGATCCTAAAAGTTAGAAATTTTCACCTGACGCTCTAATAAAATCGTCCTCTCTAGGTATGGTTCTCTAAAAGGTTGCCTTGGTCTGCCATGCTTCCTTCCCATAGAAGACATTGTCAACCTGAAATCTAAAAAATAAAATTAAGAAACTAGTTATAAAATATGATAGATAAATCTTCACAAAATTATATGCTGATTAATATAATTTAAAATTGTTTTGTGTTATACCGTTTGATCGAATCACTAGGCATTCGAACGTTATAATAGTAATTCGAACGGTTAGATAATCATTCAAACACTATTGAGAGGACTAAACCATTCGAATGTTAAACATTTGTGTTCGAATGCCATATTAACAGATGTTCGAACGGTTTCCCAACCGTTTGAGAGTCTGAGACTTGAGTCCATAACGTTCGAACGAATTAACCATTGTTCATATTAATCATCGTTCAAGTGTTAAACATTTGTATTCGAACACCATATTAGAGCACTCTCATTGGAATGGCTAAATTAAAGTACATTTTTGATGAATGTAAGATGAATTTAACTTTTAGCTATTCCATTTTTATAAATCTCCACATTGGAATAGCCATTTTTTCATTATATGACAATAAAATAATATAAGATAAATTTAATTTTGACTATTCACATCAAATTTTCAAATTGAATTATCCATTTATTCATTATATAGTAATGAGTAATTAATAATTTTAAAAATTTTTTAATTTTTTTAATTATAAATTTATTTTATTTTATCATATTTTACTATTTATAATATTATATATTAATTTGTAATTGTATTCTAATTATATTTTTTCAATTGTCATTTAAAATAGAGAGATAAATAATTAATATTAAAAGGAGAGAGAAATAAATAATATAAAAAGGATTTGATGAATGAATAGTGTGTTCCAAATTTAGAAATTAGTTTGGATATTACTGTAGCTATATTCCAAATATTTGGAATATAGCTAATTCAATGTGAGCAATTTATTGACCTAATAGCTAAATTCTCATTGGATTTAGCTTTTAGCTAATCCAATGAGAATGCTCTTAATAGATGGTTGAACATTTTCTCAACCGATTGAGAGTCTTAGACTTGAGTCCATAACATTCGAATGAATTAACCATCGTTCGACAATTTATGGAATGAACTTAGCAATTGTATGTGTATTATGAGTGGAACGAACGTTTCTTCCACTAATAATACTCATACAAGGCTGGGATGTGCATAGAGGCATCCCGGCCTTTGTTTTCCGGCCACCTACTGTGTCCATTGATGAAAAATATTGTTTTTTCTATTTTCTATAAAAAAAATCATTGAAAATTACAAGAAATCAGCCCATTAAACGTTCCTAAGTTGTATACCTCTTGACTAGAAGTGGTAGTTGACGGTGGTAGTGACGATGGCGGTTCAAAAGCAAGAGGAGCGTTCAACGGCATACGTGGAGGGTTTAGAGAGAGAGAGAGAGAATGCGATTGATTGAGGAAGCCAGACGTTGTTTATAGTGTTAAACCGTTCAAACATTAAAATTAAATGTCCGAACGTTATTCTATAGGATTTACTGTTTGAACGCCAATAATTAACATTCGAACGAAGGATATATACTATTTATATATACATATTATATAATACAATATATATTATATACTATATACAACATATTACAATATATAATAGTAAATATATACTGTAATATATCTATAGTATCTATAGTGTATCATATTTATACTATAATACTATAACTTGTTATATATATATATATATAACTTGTTATATACTTGTTATATATAATACTATAACTTGTTATATTTTTGAGCAATACCATTCGAACGTTAAAATGAAACGTTTGATCGATGTTTCATACAAGCTTCTAGCCATGGGTAATGAGCTTCCAGGTTCGAGATCACCGGAAAATGACATAGACATATACTTATAGCCATTGATTGCAAAATTGAAAGATTTATGGGAGAATGGGGTCCTAACATTTGATTCATCAACAAGCAAGTCATTCAAGATGCATGCTGCCGTGTTATGGACAATAAATGATTTTTTTGCTTATGAAAACTTGCTAGGTTGGAGTTCTAAAGGGAAAATGGCATGTCTGACTTGTAACAAATATATCCAATCAGAATGGCTTACATATGGGAGAAAACTATGCTTCATGGGTCATCGTCGACTTTTACGTGGTGACCATAGATGGCGTGAAAACTCAAGGATGTTTAATGGAATTGTTGAATGGAGGCACCCTCCACCATATTTGTCTGGCTAAGATGTACTTGCACAATTTGTAGGTGTTGGTTTTAATGAATTTAAAAAAAAAACAAAGGAAGAGAAAACAAATTGCGAATGAGTTGAATTGGACAAAGAAGAGTATATTTTTCGAACTCCCATAAATGTCGACTTTAAAATTGCAGCATAGTCTCGATGTTATACATATTGAGAAAGATATATGTGAGTCTGTGTTGGGAACATTGATATCAATTGAAGGCAAAATAAAGGATACATTAAACACACAGAAGGATCTGATGTGGTTGGGAATAAGATCAGAAATGCACTTGCAACAAATTGGTTCGTTTCTCTACATGCCGATTGGTTGGTATACATTGTCAAGGAACGAAATGACTACATTTTGTGAGTGGTTGATAAAGATTAAATTACTAGACGGTTATGCCTTGATTCTAACAAGGTGTGTGCTAACAAATGACTGGAAAATTAAGGGATTAAAAAGTCATGATTGTCATGTATTTTTACAATGTATCTTGCCTGTTGGTGTCTGTGAGTACTTGATGAGAGATGTGTGCGTGGCTTTGACTAAGTTGGGTACATTTTTTAAAAACTTATGTGCTGAACGTTGAATGTAGAAGTTTTATATTGTATGGAACGAGAAATTGCTATAATATTAGGTAAGCTGGAGAGTATTTACCCACCTTCATTCTTTAACATCATGGTTTACTTAGCCATTCACTTGCCACGTGAGGCACAACTTGCAGGATCAGTCCAGTATAGATGCATGTATCCCATGGAACGGTTCCTTCGGAAGCTGAAACGCACAGTGGGTAACAAGGCCCACCCAGAAGGATAGAGTGTTGAAACATATATTGATGATTAGTGACATACATTCCGTTCCAAATACTTTCACAGAGTTGACACGAGGTTTGATTGGCTTGAAAGAAACTTTGATGTTGACCAAGCTAGACAACAAAATGGGCTTTCTGTGTTTTCCCAACTAGTACGTACATTTGGTGCAACACATGGTTATGCTTTGTGTGGAAAAGTGTTCGAGAATGATTAGTTGTACGTGCTAAACAATTGCCTTGAGATAGAGAGCCACTTGAATAAGTTGTCATTATTTGTTAATCTTCAATTTTAGTGATCATATTAACGTGCTCAAAGAACTGGGAGTAAATGATATAAACCAGAAATATGAAGAGAAGTTCCCGAAATGGTTTGAACAATGGGTAATGATGAATATTTTTTTATGGGATTTAAGCAATCCTCGAAGGGGAGTGTGCAATGCTGAATATTTTTTTAGTATTAATAGTTCAAAAACAAAATGGTATGAAGATGATCCCATTATTTTGGCTTCCCAAACATCTCAAGTATTATACTTAGATGATCCTAAGTTAGGAAATCAATGACGAGTAGTACAAAAATTTTCTCCAAGAAATATATATGATGTTATCCCCAAGGCAAATGGACAAGATGAAGAAGAAGATGGTTCCTCTACTCAAGAAGCACACTAAGAGAGTCAGCCCGTCTTTAACCTGTTTGTGGATTTGAGACAGTATAAGATGATTCCATTACATAGGAAAGATATTGAGACTGAAATTGTTGATGCGACAGTTGAGCAAAATGTTGAGTCATCTGAAGTATCTACAGATGATGAGGGCAAATGGTCAAATGAAATTGATATAGATGGTTGACTGGTTTGGTGTTCACATTACACTTTATGACAAATCTTTTCTGTAATTAATATATCAGTGTTTCAAACTTATACTGCTGAAAAGAAAGGAAGTTCGCATCTCATTCCCACTTATACCTAGCTCTCTGTTTGACTCACCACTAGAGATTGACTCTACAGAACAACGTAAAAATCTAATACTCATTTTGTTACAATTATGGTCATTCATACATATTACATCGTTTCTAACCATCATTTACTTCATTTCTACAACGAATATTATATTTTATAGAGTTAACAGTATAATCTCATCAAGGTTGAGGCACTACTAGAGGTGTGACATTGGAAAAATATCGTAAAAGTGAATAAGATTAAGGTTAACATTCCTGACGAACATATTGAAGGCGAAGGACAACGAGCAGCTTGGCTTGCATCGCATGTGCGTGCATTTACACGAACTTATGCACCTTTGGCTACGAGTTCATGGCAGAAAGTCTTCCAATATGTGAAACAGTTTATCAAGAAGCGTTGTTTGGTAATGTTTAAGTAATTGATTTATATTAATATTATTTAATATGTAAGCAAAATTTAGAATATTCTGGGTGATAATATCTTTGTCTATATATTTTTTCAATGATGATTTCAAACTAAATTTTGGTTGGAAGGAGGAGCGTATGACTAACGATGAGCTTATGTGTAATGCATTCCGCAAAGATACGACGAGGTGTCATGAGCATTATAATAAGTTTAAGAATAAGGAAGATGCATAACAACATCATTTTCAGGATGGTCGACCTTCCGATTGTGAAAAACTTTTTGACATGTTTGAGGACCATCATATAAGGTAAATTAAATGAATTTTTTCACTTGTTCAATTTAAAATTTTTGCCTCCTAATATTTAGAACTTCTATGCAGGAGCGAAGTTCAATAAATAAAACAAATAGATTGAAATTGAAGATTTATCATCATGCTAGCTCAAGATCTTTCCATCATCTCTCAAATAATTGACAATGCTATTTTATTTTTTTATTGTATATAGTTTGTTATTTGGAGGTATTCTAATAACTTTATATTTCAACAAATGTCTCTTGTAGCAAGAGTCAGATACCAATTATGATCTGAAAAAATTCTATGCTTCATTACATACTGATCATAATCATACTGATCATAAGGGAGAGTGGACTCAATCCAATACCCGTAAAAATCATGTAAATATTATAATTTGTTTTAATTAAACATATTTGAATATTTGTGTCAGTATTAATTATTTCTCTTGTGTGTAGGATAAAATGGTTGCCCTACGTATTAAATCTGCGTCAGATCAAAATTCTTCAACAAGTAATGTTGAAATTATTACACAAGTTCTGGGTCAACATTCAAGATATTTGAGGGGTTTAGGTCATTGTGTAAAACCTTCTAGCTCTTTCTCATCATTCGGGTATGTCTCTAACACCTTTATAGCATTAGAGAAAGCAAATTCCAAGAACGAATAATTGACTACAAGGTAGCATGAGTTGGAGGCTCAATTGGCAAAATAAGTGGACATGGAGATGCGCATGAAACAACAAGAACAACAACAAGAAGAGTTCAAGAGAGAGGTGCACTCTAAATGCAGATGCTTATGCAACAGTTCAAGCCTCCAAGCAACTAATTTACATTATACGTACAAATTTTGGAATCTATTTTTGCATGAACAACGCTAGTACTACTATTTTGTTTATTTAGTTCGTACTTATTAGGCTAGTTTTATGGGTATCAAACAAATTGTAATGTATTTTTTTAATTATTATGTACGTCTATTTGGGTTTTTATTGTTGTGTAAAATAAAATAGTTACAATTCGAACAACCAAAAATTGTTCGAAGAAAATAAGTAAAATCATTCGAACATTGATACAGAACATTTGAATGTAATTGGTATTAAACGTTCAAACAGTATTTTAAACTGTTCAAACAAAATCATCAAACATGAAATAAACATTCGAACATCATCTCATAACAAATCATTCAATACTATCATGGTCTGATTGAACGTTTTACTCAATACGTTCAAACATATTTTACCATTTGACCATCAAATTATTTGTTCGAACGTTTCCTCATGCCTATTTGGTCGAATGGACTGGTATCGATCGACCACTCATGAAGGATGCATTCAAACATATTTGGCATTTGAATGTCAAGTTTGTACCTTTTGAACCTTTCGAACGTGATTATGGGACGAAATTCAATTGTCCAAAAAAAAAAAAAAAAAATTTCGAATGCGATTGAATGGTTTTGCTTAAGTTCGTCCCAAAAGATATTTTTTGGAATGAAAATATCATATTTGTCCTAGAATATCTTTTGGAACATGGTTATTGGAAGGACCTTGGGAAGATTTTTTTTTTTTAACCCAAGAAATATTTTGTGATGAAATCACAGTTTTTTTGGGACGAAAACTTTTGTCCCAAAAATCCACTTCTGTTGTAGTGACTATATATCAAGATATCTCTTTGATTTTATTTTGATTTAAGTTGATGCAATTTCTTGATGACTTCAGAGGCTAATAGCATGGTTGAATGACCCACAATGATGGCCGGATATATATGATGCTCTATGATCATCCATGAAATAAATAATAAATAAAGCGCATAAAAAAATAAAGAGAGACATGGAGATTAGATTTCTAGAAATCACCTATTTTGTAGAGGTATTTTCCCTTCTTTGGAATTGCTGAATCCTACTTTCTTTATATTATTTTCATCTTTTTATACATCTAGTTGATGCAATATTGCTTGGCTGAATTAGTGAAGAGCTGTTCAGAAAAATGCTACCAGAACCCCTATGGTCACATAGGACTGGGGCACTCAAATAATTATGTTAGACTGATAAATTTAACAAGTTCGTAATGCTAGATACAAACTTAGAGTATGCAAGTTTCATATATTTCTTTTAAAAAAAGTGAGACTGATTATTAAAAAAATAATTTTTTTATATAAATTTATATAACCTCCACCTATAGTCTCTCTTTTTTCCCATATTAGTTTCTGGAATTTCAAACACTTCTCCTGCCCGTTAACCCCTTTTCCCGCATCTTATCCCCCATGAAATCCCACTTCTCCCCACCCCCTTTCAGTTACTCAAGTTCCATATTTCCCTTAGCCTCACGCTCTCTCTCAATCTCTTGCAATTTTCAGAGTGTGTTGGTGTAGCATTTTTAGGTGAAAGTTCAGATTGGGTCCAAAACTCGTCACATCTGTAAGGTTCCGTCTTTTCTCTCTCTCTCTCTCTCTCGTTCTCTCTCTCTTCCCAAGTCCCATGATCTCGTCGGTTTCTCCAGTCATTTTGTATTTTGGTTTCTTCCTTACTTTCAACATCACTCTCAACAAAAGCCTCTCACATCCTCTCTCTCTCGCTAAGAGTGTAATACCCCTTATTTTTTTTAGTGTATTTTTTTTAGTGAATGATTATTTTAATTAATTTAAATTTTGTTTGTCTTGTTTTAAAATTTATCGGATTTCTCATTAGATTTATTTTATAATTTTTTTTTAGTTGTGAAATTTACTTTGAGGTGATTTCTTAATATTAATTAGTGTTTGCATTTAAATTACACTTTGCTTTAATGAATAATTTTATTGTTAGACTTTAATTATTATTTTATTTATTTATTTTATTTTCCCACGCACGGCACTATCTCATGCATGTACGTGATCTTCTAGGGTTTTAATCAACTCTAAATGCATGTTTTTCTCTCTAAAGAAGTGGCCGCAGCAACCCGTGCATAGCTGCAATCCACACTGCCGTCACCAACTACACTGACCTCCACCCCGCACCGTGCACTTCTGCAGTGCACCACCCACGGCCAGTAGAGGAGGATCATCACCACGGGTAGCACCAAGTGAGACATTGAGCACGCGGATAGCATGGCAAGAGACTCGCCCGCGCACTGCCAAAAGCAAACCTGCATCTTCACGGTTTTACCCAACCGTCTCATGGAAAACACAGCCTCCCAAGGAGGTCAAGTCGCCGCATGCTCCTCCTCAATGCTGCCATGCGCCGCCACCGTGACGTAGCTTTGAACCCACCAGTGTAGCCTTCGATAGCCATCCCGCAAGCCTCTGTTCTTCACTGTCGAAATAGATGATGTTTTTCCTCCTACCTTGAGCCATTACAACCACTAACCACCGAGAGCTCCTTCACGTTGCGGCTCCAGAAACCGCCGGCAAAGTTTTTCGTCACCCAAGGTCCGCCTCATGCCACCTCTACCGCCCGGTAATCTCCCTCTCTATTTTCTCTCTCACGTTCGGCTTGCTCATTCCATGAGCTCTCTCTCTCCGTTATCTCTCTCACCGTGCATCTCTCTCTCTCTTTCTCATCCAGTGCATAGCCACCGAGTGCACCACCTCCCACCGCACACTGTGCCGTCGCACTTTACCATCTCGGTGAGTCCCTGCCGCTGGTGCATTTTTTCTTTTAATCTTGTGTATGTTTATCGTTTGTTTTATGTATAAGGTGTATTTATATATATATATATATATATGTATGTATATTTATAGGTAAAGTTTTAACTTGGTCACTTACTAGTTTTAACCTAATATATATATATATATATATATATATATATATATATGGAAAGTTCCCAGTTTTAGTTTTCGGGTGAGAAGTTTTTTTGTTGAGTTTATATTTAAATAGGATTTGCTTTAAGTTTCAATAAATATTATATATTATTTTGATAATATTGTTAGTTAAAGGAAGTAAATCTATTTTTTCTTAAGAGATGAGTATTTCATGACTTATTTTAGGAAAATCTTAGTAACCAATGTATTCTTTTTATTTATAAAATATTGTTGGTATTTTAGATATTTTGAATATTATTTTTATTGACATCTGTAATTATCATAATACTTATTCGATAAATTTTTGTCTTTAGTACGAATTCGATTAAGTGGATATTGATGGTCTTAGAAAATGTTGGTATTTTATGTATTATGAGAATTTTAGGTTTTGAGGTTCTTAAAATAGGTTCTTTTAGCATTTTTAAGTTTAAATATTGAAATACGTGGTTGGTTGGAAATTTATGGAAGTTACGTAATTATTTTATAGGTGACGATTAATATTTGTTTGGCATTTTTGAGGAAAATTCTGAAAAGCTAAGAAGTCTAGGTAAGCGGGGTTCCTATGCTAGACTTTGCATTAAAATAAAATGAACTGAGGTCCTTTTTAGAAAATGTGCATGTTTTGTTATGAAAAGAAATCTGAAAACAACCTCAGATATTTGTTCTGCATTACTCATGAGATTCTTTTTAAGAAGAAAGTATTTTCTGTCATGACTGGTGTAGACATGAGCTTATTTTTGTCATTCTGTTATTGAACTGAGACAAATGAGTGAATATGGCGAAGATGTTCTGAATCTGTTTTGGAAAATGTGAAATGATCTGAATATCAGTACTCTGTTTTGATATGATGTGGCATCTGAAAAACCTTTGGCATGACTTTCTGATTCTGTTCTGACTCTTATTCTGACTCTGATATGGTGATTCTGATTCTATTTTTGCTCTGATATGTGGCCTTGTCATGGGATATAATAGTGACCCTAGGCCCTGTCACGGGATACAATAGTGACCTTTGGCCTTGTCACGAGATACACCTCTGGCCCGCCACGGGATATAATAATGGTTTTCTGTTCTGAGTGCAATCGCTTTGGTAACATACTGATTTATGTTCTGCTTGGCTTTCCGCAGGATGCACAACCCTACCACGAGGCTTAAACATGGTTTTTGTTCTGATATGATATGATAAGACGAAGATGTTCAGTCATGTTGTGCCAAAGGAGTATTTGAATATGAAAAATTGGTTTTCTGAATATGAAATGTTTGAAAAGTCATTCTGATTTTCTGATAATATGTATTGTGGAGATTTGCATATTGATACTGAAATGTTTGTTTTTTGCATTCTGAACTCTGTATAAATGCTCATGTTTACATACTAGTATATGTCATCTGCTTACTGAGTTGTTGATAACTCACCCCTTATCTCTAATTATTTTTCAGATGATTTTTGAATAGTCCAACTAAGGATCAAGATTATGGAGCATCGGTAAGATGATTATTTAAGTATAGTGGAGTACTCATAGAAGATTTTTGAGAAGTGGCTGATTTTATTAAGAGATTTTGTAGTACTTTGATGACGTTATATTTTGGAGTCTATAAATATATTGATGAATTGTGAGTTTTAAGTTATAGGGAGTAACTCTTCGATCTCTGCGAGAACGGGGCGTTACAGCGAGTTCCTCCAGTTGGTAAACCTTCTCTTTTCTCTTTTCCTCTCTAAGATTTCACATCTCTCTTCCTCTCACACGAAATGGCTATTGAATATATTTTTTTTTAAAGTGCAGTCCGTGGTTTTGGTGGATTTTTCTGTGCATCTTCGTGTTTGTTGTAGTGCCGTGATTTCGTTGTTCTACTCAATTTCTCATAACTGTAGAGCCTCCGTAAGTTATTCACATAGTTGAGTAAATTTTCTCTCTTGAAGAAACAAAATTCTGACTTTCTCACTAAATCATAGGGAATTATTTTTCATCTCTAGATAGTGTTGCGTCGCTCCTTTCTTTCACCGATCACCACACGACACTAGGTATAAGATCTTGTTGTAAACTTTCTTAGTCTCTTGTTTACGTGTGTAAGAAGAATACAATTTGATTTGTTGGATTTGTGCTTTAGAAATAAATAGTAGTGAGCCTTGTTGGGTGTTGATTAACATTTAAAAGTGTTGGATTTTCTTTTGTGGAGTTGTGAATGGAGAAACATTTAATGTGTAGTGTTGTTTTAGTTGAGCTGTTGGTGGTTGCTTGGAGTTATGGGCTGCTGAAATGGGTTTGATTTATTGATTATTTGAGTGGATGTTGGTTTTGGTGGGTGTATAGGTCAATATTGAAGTTGGTATATGGTATTTTGGGTTGAAGTGTGGGTTGTCCTGATTATTATTTGGCTGTTTGGGTTGAGTTATTTTGCTGAAATATGGTTTGGAATCATGAGTTTTAATTATTTAGATTGAAGTTGTGTCAATGGTCATTTAACACTTAGTGTATATTTGTTTTCTATCAATAGGTGACAAGATTATTAGAGGTCGAATTCAAGGTATAGATAGTACGCTGTAGGAGTCAGCCAAGCGGGGTTCCTATGCTAGGCTTTATACGAGTTATTAAGACTGAGGTTGACTTTCTGAAAAATTTGCATATTTTGTGATGAAATGAGAACTTGGGAAAAACCAACCTCGGTTGCTTATTTGCATTACTCATGAAATCTGTATGAAAAAGGAAAAATATTTTCTGACATGCATTGTGTAGACATGAGCTAAATTTTGTCATGTTGTCTCTGAAGTTTGTAAAAGAGCAATATTGAGAATCTGAAAAATTTTGCATTGATTTAGAAAGATGCTCCGACTTTTGTTTTCCATATGTAAGAATGATCTGATTATGTTTTGGTACTCTATTTTATTTTGATATGGCATCTAATAACCTTTGGCATGGTATACTTATTTTGTATTTGACTCTGTCTCTGCTCTGCTCTGTTATGCTCTGCTCTATTTGGGTTGGTACCAACTTCTCTGTCTCTGAGTGCACTCACTTTGGAAACAAAGTGATTTTTATGTGGTCTTTCCTGTGTGCACACTCGGGGCTTCGAGAGTAATAAGAAAAATATTTCACATTTGTCTCTGTCTGGTTTGGCCACTGGGGTTAGCACAACCCTACCACGGGGGTAAAACATAGTCTTGGCTTTGTGAGATGCTCTGTTTTGATGTAATGATGATGCTCAGGTTATGTTATGCCAAAGTACTCTGGGTTTTGCGTGACTTAAAATCATCACTCTGTTACGATAAAAAACATGTTTTGTGTTGCATAATAACTCTGGAAAATATTTTGTTCTGCATACTGTACTTTGTAAATGCTCGTGTTTGTAGGTTTATCAATTTGGTATGTTATGACTGCATGGAGATTGTGAACCCATTGGTTTATTATTATTGCGGTAATGACTTTGTGGAATTTATAATGTGTTCAATTAGAAGATATAAGATTGATTTTTGCTTATGAAGTCTTTGGAGATTTTTAGATGTGTTGGGAGACATGTTTATAAGTTACAGGAAGTAATTCTCCAACCCATCGGGGTATGGGGCATTGCATTTGGTATCAAAGCCATGTTTGAGGTTTTGCAGACTGTAGTATGTGAGATTTCGGAGTATAGATAGTTTTTAAGAAATCATTTTCAGATTTGATATGATAGTGAAGCAGACTATAAGGTTGAATATTGTAGGTATTGGAATTCTTAGAATTTGCTGACTTTAGGAATGATTTTGATGTGTAGGATTTTACGAGTCTATGAGCTAAGTTCATGTTGATTGAGGTATGTTTTGATTCCGGAGACTTCTTATATAGTTAGATGGGGTTAAAGTTTTAGATTTTGGAGATTGACTATTATTATCGTTGTGCGTACTTCTTTTCTCTTTATTATAGGTATCTTTATAACTTTGCAGTATTATATATATGTTTTGTTTTATGGGTACCACTAATTAATTATGTTTATATGAACTCTATATATATATATATTTTTTTTGAAACAAGTATTAAAGATCCAAGTTATTTTATCAGGATGTCAGCTCATCGTTGAGAACGAAGTATGTCAGATCTGAACGCAAATGAGAACGTAGGGGAAGCAAACCCGAGTGCTTTTGAAGTACTATGAGCAACGACACATCAATTAATAGATAATTTCACACAGAATCCCCCAGGTCGCCAACACAACTATAATGAAGGAGGTTGTACCATAGAACAATTCAATCGGATGCACCCCCTTTTATTTGATGGGAGAGGCAAACCAACCCTGGCGGAGGATTGGATTCAGGACATTGAGGAGATATTGCTGGTTCTAACCTGTACAGATGAACAGAAAGTGGCGTACGCCACATTTAAGCTAATAGGGGAGGTGAAAAGATGGTGGATTTCTGAAAGAACTATCAGAGAAGCAGAAGGGACAATAATAGTCAGTTGGCTGCATTCCAAGCAAATTTTTCTTGAGCACTTCTTCCCTAGCTCGGTCCGAGATGACAAGGCTATGGAATTCGCCACCTTGGTGCAGGGAACAATGACGGTACACCAGCATGCAACTAGATTTACTGAGTTATCCAGTTTTTTGGTTTATCTGATCCCCGATTAGGAAAAGAAGGCTCGTAAGTTCGAACAGGGGCTGAATGAAATACTTTATGAACAAATGGTAGGCTTTCAGATTCGAAACTTTTCAAAGATGGTGAATAAGGCCACAATTTTTTAATGAAGTCTTCGAATAAGTGCTGCACTGCATGAACAAAGGAAAAGGACTACTCCAACTGGGTACTATTCTGGCATGGACCAAGGACCATGGAAAAAGAGGAACGAAGGTAGTAGCTCGGGAAAGAGGCTGGTTCAGGGTAACCAACAACCCTATCAATGTAGGACATGCAATCAAGTGCATTATGGGGAGTGCAGAAAAAGGGCAGGATTATGTTTCCGTTGTTGCAAATCATGACACTACACTAGGGACTGCCATTGCAAATGGGTAGCAACAAGGCAACCATACTGTCACCTCAGAGAAATGAAGTTACAGCACGAGGCAGCAACCAACGTCTTACTGCACCTGCACGGGTTTTTGCACTAAAACCTAAATAGGCTGAGGATAGGAATGATGTGATCACTGGTATGACTCTTTTGTTTTGCTTTAAGATTTATTTTATTTTATTTTATTTTATTTGTTAGTTGTGGTTAAGACTTGGAATATTTTAGTTCATGGATAAGGCTGAATGTGATCACATGTACTCTTTCTTTGTTTTCTAATAACGCTATTGTGTTATTTGACTTAAGAGCGACACATTCTTTTGTTTCCATGGCTTACTCTAGATTTTGTACTTTAGAAACTGAAAAGTTGAAGCACAAGTTAGTGGTCGTGACCCCAATAGGATATTTGGTAGTCTGTAATGAGATTCTACTGGGGTACCCTTTATCTATAGAGGGAAGACTAATGCCAGCAGATTTAATAGTGTTTCACATGTTTAGGTTTGATGTGATTTTGGATATGGATTGGTTGGCTTCCTACCATGCCAATATTGATTGTTTTAAAAAAGAAGTGGTTTTTAGATCCCCAAAAGAAGGTGAATTTTGGTTCACAAGGTCGAAAGTGAGGTTGCATCCACCCATCATATCTGCCATTCAGGTTGGAAAATTGTTACGTGATGGTTGTCATGGATTCTTAGCCTACGTGGTAGAATCACCAAAATGAGGAGTTGAAGTAAGAGCAGATACCTGTTGGGAATGAAAATCCAGAGGTTTTTCCAGAAGATTTATCTAGGCTCCTGCCCGAGCGGGAGGTAGAGTTTGCTTTAGAAAAATGTAAGAAGGCATAGTGGCGGTTATGTACACTATTCAGAAAAGAAAAAGGAAGAAGAATCGACTGGAAAAGAATGGCAAACCGAGAAGTACTGCACTTATCATAAGACAAGGGGACACAGAACAGACGATTGTTACAGCCTGAAACGAAAAGCAGGATAAATGAGGAACAATGGCGAGTTAGAACGATTGATCCTAGAACATATTACGGTGAACAAAAAAGAAGAATGACCAAAAGAAGAGAAGAAGTAAGGGCTCGTTTGTTTTCAGAGATGAGATGAGATGAGTTGAGATTAAAGTTAAAAAGTTGAATAAAATATTGTTAGAATATATTTTTTAATATTATTGTTGTTTTGGGATTTGAAAAAGTTGAATTGTTTATTTTATTTTGTGTGGAAATTTGTGAAAGTTGTAATGATGAGGTGAGATGAGATGAGATGAGATGAGATGTTTTTGGAAAACAAACAAGGCCTAAGAGCCCCAGGCGACGGGAATCATCGAAAAGGTAGAGGAGGTCCAATGAACTTAGGGACTGAAGAGCAAGAGCAGATGAAAACTAAAGAAACCAACCTCTGGGAGAGATACACACTATCGTTGGCAGATACGCAAGAGGTGGCTCAACTTCCTCAGGAAGAAAGAATTATGCAAGGTGGGCAAGATACGAAGAAATCTATAATGTGGAGAGACCCATCAAACAACCCTGAGTACAAGGATCACCCACGATATATTTTGACAAAGAAGATTGTCGAGGGGTTGTGTACCCCCATGATGATGCTTTGGTGGTAACAATGTTGGTGGCAAATTTTACCACCAAATGAATATTGATTGACAATGGAAGTTCGACTGATATCTTGTTCTGGAATGCTTTCAGCAAAATGGGAATCGGCAAAGAGCAATTGAAACCAGCACCAACTACTACGCTGAAAGGGTTCACTGGAGATGTGGTGCGACCAATGGGGTTCATTACATTGCCAATATCTGTAGGCACAGACCCTTATGTCGCATGACTGAGTGTTTTTTTTTTTTTTTTTAATGAAAGAACTGATCTCATTAATCAAAAGTGTCAAATACATCAAACTCCAGGAACAGAATCGAGTAAAAGAACAACTACATCATTTCTTTTGTGACTATATGTAAGATACATGAGGGGCATGTTTCAAGATCATAGATATTCTCTGAGCAACCAAAAGCAGTTTTTGCTAGATGATGTGCTGCCATATTAGCTTCTCGGTTGGTATGTGTAACTGACCAACAAGCATATGAATTCAGAATCTCTCTTGCATCTTCTACCAGGCAGCCACCCAAGCTCCAATTCTTTGTGTAATTCTTCAATAAATCCACCACTTGCTTTGAGTCACCCTCCAGACAAAAATGTGTTATGCCAACCTCT
The DNA here is from genome assembly GCF_001411555.2 of Juglans regia. Classification (NCBI taxonomy): domain Eukaryota; kingdom Viridiplantae; phylum Streptophyta; class Magnoliopsida; order Fagales; family Juglandaceae; genus Juglans; species Juglans regia. Next base: position 25,171,950 of record NC_049906.1, on the reverse strand, counting down.
TTGCAAAAAACTGCAGCTAGGAGCATACCGTATGCTTCAGCATCAAAAAAGGATCCTTTGAGATTTCTGTGTGCCTATAAACCTCCAATAAAGAAACCATGGTGATCTCTGATGAGGACTCCAATTCCAATTTTCCTGTCCTTTTGATTTACAGCAGCATCCCAGTTGACCTTAAATAACCCCTCCTCAGGCTTTGACCATCTTGGAAACCCTGCATTAGTTGTGAGCTTTGCCCCTATGTCCTCTGTGAGAGCTTCCCTATAAGATACCAGTTCTGCTTTGGCCAGTTGGTGGAGGGCATTTGGGTGTTTGAATTCTTTTCCGAGAAGAGTATTGTTCCTTCTAGTCCATATGCCCCTCATAGTTGCTGCCACTTCTTCTAGTTCCTCTAAACTGAGTATCTCAACGAGTCTGGACTAGATATCAAAAATCAGATCACTTTGCACGGATAGCTTTTGCACCTTTTTCACTCCCTGACCCCACACCTCTTTAGCAGCAATACATCCCCACAGAACATGTCCAGAGGTTTCTGCCTCCTGCTTGCAGGTCAAGCATGAGCTGTGTTCCACCACTTTCCTCCTTCTTAGGTTTGCTAGAGTTGGTAAAGCCTCATTGCATGCTCTCCATAAGAACATCTTGGTAGCAGGGGTTACTCTTAGCTTCCAAATAGTTTTCCAAGCCTGTTTTTCTTTTTCTTTACTTAAGGTCTCCCCTTCCTGAGCACACTCCAACACTTTACTGAGATGGTACCCACTCTTGACAGTGTAAAGCCCATTTGTAGTGAATTGCCACACTAATTTGTCTTCTCTCCCCCTCATGTTAATCGGTATTGATTTAATATCAGTTATTTCTTGCTGGGTGAATAGCTCTTGTAGGAGGGGTTCCTTCCATTGCTGCATTTGGGGGTCAATCAGATCACAAACCTTTTCACACCAACAATCCACCTCTCGGATAGACTGAATCTTATATGGAGGTGAAAAAGGTAGCCATTTAGCTGACCATATGTTAACATGTTGGCCATTCCCCACCCTCCATATGAGACCTTCTTTTAACAAGCTTAGCCTTACATGAATGCCTCTTCAGGCAAAAGATGGCCCTGTCCCCATTTTAGCTTCTAACAACCCCACCTTACTAAAGTACTTCTGCTTAAGGATCCTGCCCACCAGAGAGTTTGGGTTTTGTAAAATTCTCCAACCTTGCTTAGAGAGTAAAGCAAGGTTGAAACTCCTCAGATCTCGAAAACCAAGTCCTCCCATTTCTTTGCTATGGTTGAGTTGCTTCCAATTTACCCATTGAATTTTGGAACTATCTTCATTGAAGCCTCACCAGAATTTCCTTAGTAATTGATTTAGCTTACTGGTGATGGAGATTGGTATCATGAACATACCCATAGCATAGGTGGGAATGGCTTGAAGAACTGCTTTGAGGAGGACTTCCTTACCTGCTACAAAGAGGAATTTGTTTTTCCAGTTGGAAACTCGACTCCAAGTTCTATCAATAAGAGTATGAAAGGATGCCACCTTTGCTCTGCCCACCAATGCAGGAAGTCCCAAGTATCTTTCAAGAGTGCCAGATGATTTAACCCCTGTGAGCTCCAAAATTTGTTGTTGAGCTGCCTGGCCAGTGTTTCTACTAAAGAAAATAGAGGACTTGTCTTTGTTTATCACCTGTCCTGAGGCCTTCTCATATATGTCAAGTATGTTGAGCACATGGCTGAGTTCCTCAGCTTTAGCTTGGCAGAAGAGCAGACTGTCATCTACAAAAAAGAGATGGTTCACTGATATTGAACTTCTTCCAATAGGGACAGGAGTCAAACCACCACAGGCTTCAGCTTGGTTTAAAAGTGCAGTGAGGGCTTCTGCACATAAGATGAAAAGGTAAGGGGACAATGGGTCCCCTTGCCTAAGGCCCCTTGAAGGCAAAAAGGACTCTTGAGTCTCCCCATTTACAAGTATAGAATAGGATATAGACTGGAGGCAGGTCTGAATTAAAGTAATCCAATGAGGAAGGAACCCCATCTTGATCATAATAGCTTCCACAAACTGTCATTCCACCCTATCATATGCGTTACTCATATCTAGTTTCATAGCCATAAATCCTCTTTTACCTTTCATTCTTGAGTTCATGGTATGTAAGATCTCATAAGCTACCAATGTGTTATCAGAAATGAGTCTCCCGGGAACAAAGGCACTTTGGTTGAGGGAGATGAGCTTAGGCAGAATAGCCTTCAGCCTGATGGCAATGGTTTTGGAAACAATTTTGTAAACAACATTACACAAACTAATGGGCCTGAAATCAGTAACTCTCTTGGGGTTTTTAACCTTAGGAATGAGGGTAATGAAGGTGTCATTAACCTCCTTCAGTGAACCACCCTGGTTTAGTACTTTGAGTGCAAAATTACACACTTGCTCACCCACCACCTCCCAATGCTTTTGGTAAAACTGAGCTGGGAATCCATTAGGGCCAGGAGACCCTAGTGGATTCATCTGAAAGATAGCTTCTTTTATATGTTCTTTGTTGAAAGGGGTCATTAACCAGGCCTGCATCTCTAAGTCCAGTTTTGATCCCAATGCAAATAGGTAGTTTTCAAAATTAGTGGGGTGTGTAGAGGCAAATAGAGAAGAGAAAAAACCTGTGAATACACCTCCAATCTCTGCCTGCTCAGTTACAATCCTCCCTTGTGAGGCCTCAACCCTTTTAATATAATTGGTCTTTCTTCTCTGACTTGCCTGCATATGAAAGTAATGAGTGTTCCTGTCTCCATTTTTGAGCCAGTGTTGTTTTGCCCTTTGGCGCCACTTCAAATCATTTTCTATCATAGCAGACACCACATCCTCCTGGGCCTTTTTCATGCAAGCAAGATGACTGCCTGAGCCAGATTCTTGTAATTCCCCAATGCTTTGTAGCCCCTGTGTGATGTTCATGTTCTGCTGCTTCTTTGTTTTTTGCTTCCAAGCCAGCAACTCCTGTTGACAAGTATCTAGTTGTTTTCTTAGGTCACTATCCTCACAACTTGATCTAGTGTCCCTCCTCCATGCCTCACTGACTACCTTTTGGCATTCTTCCTTTAACTCCCATGCCATCTCATATCTGAAGCACACTCTTCTTTTCCTTCTCTTGTGGCATGTTCTGCATGTTTCAATGAGGAGAGGTGAATGGTCAGATTTAATTGCTGCAAGAGCAGTGCACGAGCTATGCTTGAAAATATCATTCCATTCCTTATTTCCCAATGCTCTATCAATCTTTTCCTTTGTGAATTCCCTGCCAGCCCTATTATTAGACCATGTAAAGCTTAGTCCCTGAGAGTGAATGCCATTAAGGCCACAAAAGTCAACTGCTTGCCTAAACTCCTCAATTTGTTTATAAGGTCTGCTTGCTCCTCCCATTTTTCTCCTTTTGGTGAAGGATCTCATTGAAGTCTCCAGAGCACAGCCAGGCCATGGGCCTAGGAGGTTTGATCATCTTCAAAAGTTGCCAACTGCCTCTCCTTTTTCCAGTATCTGGGTGACCATAAAAACCGGTAAATTGCCATGTTGGTCCACAGTCATCTTCCTGAATCAGTGCACTGATATGCCATCTAGTGTAATTAATCACTTTGACATTCCATTTATCTTTCCATAAGAGAGCAATACCACCACTTAGTCCCACACAATCAACTACAAAGCAACCATCCATCATTAGAGTTCTCCTGATCCCTTCCATTCTTTTTGTTCTACTTTTAGTTTCCACAAGGAAAACTAACAAGGGGCACTTTTCCTTAGATAAATTCCTAAGGACACAAACTGACCGAGGGTTCCCAAGCCCTCGGCAGTTCCACACCAAAATACTCATTGATTTTGGCAGGGCTGGAGACCAGCCTCTGCCTGAACCAGTAAGTCTTCATTTGTGCCAGCAATTCCCTTACTCTTTTTTGAGATCGAGTTGCTATGTGTCTTCCTTCTCTTGCATCCCCTCTGGTAGAAAACTCTGGCTGGCCTGTTAGGGGTATCAGCCAGAGGGGTATCACCATTGCCTTCCTCATGGATGGCTCTTTCCCGAGCCTTTCTTTTCCACCTTCTGACAGTGCTTACCAAGTCAACCCTACCAGGCTTCACATGATCATTTGAACTAGCCAACTTGCATGACTCCATATCTTGTCCCGAAACCTGCTGCCTAGGAATCTGCTGCCTAGGAACATCAACCCTCCTAGTAGGAGCCACCCCCTTCCTTTTTGAACCTTCCCACTTTCCATGATCAAAGGTGGGGGGCCAATTTCCTTCTTTGCACATAAAGTCCTTTTTTGGTGTGACAGACCCAAAAGATGACACATGCACGTGTGTTGACTGCAAGCCTTCAGTGAGTTGATCTTCCATCTGATCTTGTAACTGGTTCCTAAGGTAGCCACCCTGGACAGGATCAACTCCTACTGTTGCTTCTTCTGCTGGTGGTTGGGATTGGACCCCTTGCTTCTTTTCTTCCTCATTTTCCGCTAGGGACGTGTCCTGCTTTCCCGCCAAAACTTCCACTTTGAGAGCTTTGCCCTTGCACCTTGGTTCTTCACGTTCAAACCGATCCCTGTCTCCTTGTTGTTCATCCCTGCGGTGGTTTCCACCTCCACCACCACCGTACCTACGCCTGTCAAAAATGTTTGTGTTTCTGGGTTGCCCTCGTAACCAGGGGCCAAACTGGTATGAAGCTTGTTCATCACCTTGTTGCTCAGCTCTCTGCCTTGTGCAGTTCCTTCCTTTGTGAAATAGCACCCCACACTTGAAACAAAAGCTCTGTAAACGTTCATATTTAAAGGGAATCCAATGTTGTTTTTCACCTAGCATCAGCCATTTCCCTCTCAGAAGAGGTTGATGGAGATCCACCGCTACCCTTACTCTGAGGCACCTCCCCCAAGCTCGCCCATCAGCCTCGGCTTCAACTCTGATAACATGACCAATTGCTTCTGCAAACTGCTGACCAAACTCTTCTGTCATGGTTGCTAACGGCAGGTTATGCAACTGCACCCAAAAGGGTTCAAACCGAAACTGTAATGCATGAATGTATATTGTTTCATCCACTTCCATCATGGTTAGAAGGTGTCTATCGAAAAACCATGGACGTCCACTCAAGACTCTCTCTTTATCTGTTAGCTTTTGGAATTCTATCAGAAAACATTGTTCTCCCAACTCCTTGAAAATAACCCACCCCTCCAACTTCCATATTTGAGACATTGTGACTCTAAATCCCTCCCTGTTAACACTCTTCTCAGTTAAGGCCTTCCCCACCAGACAGTTTTTGCCCCATGCACCTTCCTCAATATAGGTTTCTGGGTTGACATGAAAGAAAGAGCTTTCCTCCTTGGAAAGATGTAGCTTCTCCCATTGCGATACTAAATCTTCTGTTTCCATTACGAACTCACAAGCAAAAACCGATACCACAGTGCTCACATGAAGTGAGACGTAGACCTTTGAGAGTAAACCCAAGGCACTGGATCCTCACACTTCCTCTCAGAGAAAGGGAGATACTTTTTCTATTGTCACAGATGTTAACAAATTGAAATTAAACACGCATGACTGAGTTTTTAGTAGTGAGAACTCGGCCGGCATATAATGCGATCATTGGGCGGCCCACATTGAATGCATTAAAGGCCATTACCTCGACCTATCATCTAAACATTAAGTTCCCAACATCGAGGTACACGGACCAAGAGGAATAGGCAAAGTACGCGGTGAGCAGGTCTTGGCCAGAGAATGTTATGTGCAGGAGCTCAGACAAGAGCAAAGGGAGGTCAGTATGGTGGATTCTGAAAAGCATTCGATCCTCCCATTGGGACCACAGGTAATGGCGACGGAGTTAGAGACTAGGGATGAAGATACCCTGAAGCATGGGGAGTCTGGTAACGTCCCGACCCCGACGGTCCGGATTGTTAACTCCTATGACCTGAAATCATCTCCAATAATACTTTTAAAATGAACTAGAATCACCATAACATATTAACCTATTTGTTTAACACACATTCAAGTTCCTACATAAGGGCACATCAGTGGTGTCTCATTGATATACATAAACTTTTCCACAAAGACTAGAAATATTCATTACTCAACATACCAAAGTCACATAAAATATCAACGCTACCAAAAGACACTCCACAAGTCATTGTACCCTAAGGCACTTAGTCTTCTATGATCCACAAAACTTGCAAGTACTCCCTATTTCTAATTCTCAGTTGTTGCATCAAAATTATCTAAGACACATTATGGAGATAAGGGGTGAGTTATCAACAATTCAATAAATAGAGAACATATACTAGTATGCAAACATGAGCATTTACAAATTTCAAAATGCAGAACAAAACACTTTATTTTCAGAATGCAGAGTCAGAATATGTTATCAAAATATCAGAGCGAAAATTCAAAAATATTCTTATTCAAATTCTTTTGGCATAGCATAACTGACCACCATCGTACCAGAGCATCATATCGCATCAGAGGCTATGTTTAACCCCCGTGGTAGGGTTGTGCAAACCCCGGTAGCTAACCGAGCAGAAACAGAATGTGAATCTTGCCCTTATTTATTCTCAGAGCCCCGAGTGTGCACACAGGAAAGACCACCAGAAAACCACTTTGTTTCCAAAGTGGGTGCACCAGAAACAGAACAGTTGGTACCAACCCAAACAGAAGCCACTATTAGCACCCGTGGTAGGTCAAATAGGTCACCATCCACAAACCACATCCCAATTCAGAATGTCATGCCAAAAGTTTTCAGAAATTACATCATATCAGAATACAGAACATCTTCAGAACAGAACAGAGTTTTCAGAAATCACATCATATCAGAGTACATATTATCTTCAGAACAGAACAGAGTTTTCAGAAATCACATCATATCAGAGTACATATTATCTTCAGAACAGAACAGAGTTTTCAGAAATCACATCATATCAGAGTACAGAATATCTTCAGAACAGAACAGAGTTTTCATAAATCACAAAACATAATTTTATGCACAAACTTTCGTATTCGCTCTCTTTTTCACAGTTTAGAAGCAAAATGCAAAATAGCTCATGTCTACACCAGTCATGCCAGAAAATATTTTATTCTTAAACAGAATCTCATGAGTAATGCAGAACAAATAACTGAGGTAGTTCAAATCTCTTTTCATAACAAAACATGCATATTTTCAAAAATCAACCTTAGTCTATTTTATTTTTATGCAAATCTAGCATAGGAACCCCGCTTACCTGGACAACTTAGCTTTTCAGAATTTACCTCAAAAAAGTCGAGTCGACTATAAATCGTCACCTATAAAAATAATCACATAAATTTCCATAAATTTCCAATCAATCTCGCATTTTGATATTCAAGCCTAAAATTTCTAAAATAATCTATTATTGATTCCTCAAACCCAAAATTCTCATTATTCCTAAGATACTAACTTCATTGTCTAAATTCACCAATATCCAACTTAGTAATTCCGACTAAAACATTAAATTCTAACCTATTTATGAATGGGATCTTACGATAATTTATAATACTAAATACATAACTATGTTGAAATCATTATAAGTAGAAACTCTTACTTTTGTTTAAATAATACTGAAAAAAAAAATATATATATATATATATACTCTTTTTAAAAGGATTCAAATTAATATTTTGTACTTATTGACCATTCCAAAAAAAAATTTATCAGTATCTACTTTATAACCATTCCAAAAAAAAAAAATACTTCTCTTAAAGATACTAACTTAACAAGATAAACCCACAATTGCCTAATTCAAAAAAATAATATATGAGAAACACGTACGGCCCATGTTTTACTTTGCAAGAATATATATAAAAAAAATCAATTGATATTCTAAACAACAAGGGTGAAAAGGGTAAAACACCCTTGGTCTACAAATCAACCGAGACACCTCCAGTTTCCTTTTTAAGTAAGAAACAACAACAACTAAAAGAAAACATAAACATGCAGAGGCTCAAATGGGAGTGACAGCAGAAGCTCACTCACGAAAAGCCGAGACAGTGGCACCGTGGGGGTGCGACGGAAACTGGGCTGAGGCGGTGGTGATGTCCTCGACGGCTTTGCACAGGAAGAGAGGGAGAGAGAGCTAAAACCAAGAGAGAGAGAGAGGGACGGTGAGAGAACGAGAGAGAGACTGAAAGGGAAGGACTCTCAACCGGAAGTGGCGCGAGCTTACCGAGGGAAAACTGAGGCAGTGTGCGGCGGACTGGGGTGATGGAAGGTCCTCGCCGGTAGTTTCTGTGGGGCACGACGCGATGGAGCTCTCGATGGAGAGTGACTGCAGCAGCTTGGACGCTGCTCTATTTTAGACAACTAAAACAGAGGATTTTCAGAGCTTGTAATGGAGGCTACGAATGCGTTGGGAGGCGGCTACGGGGCTGAGCTTCTGTGTGGGCTAGGTCCGGGGGAAAGTGGCCACCCGTTGGCTGGCTGGTGCTCTGCCTTTCGGTGGTGCAACCAAGGTAAAGTTTACACGGAGAGGGTGGTGGTGCACGGCTTGAGGGGTGGACTTCGTGTGGCTGGGCACGGTTTGGGTGGTGGACTCAGAGTGGCTGAGGACGGTGCTTGGCGGCACGCAGATTAGCTTTGGGGTGGCGTTTACTGGAAGCAAACCCTGCCTTACGGTTTGGTGTTTTTCTGAGAAAAGGTTGTGGTTTGCATTGAGGTTGGGGGTGGAAGCTCAGGTTTAAATGGCTGAAAGCATGAAGAGAGGGCAGCGGCGCTGAGGATGCTTAACACATATATATAACATATATAAGTAGTAAGGAGATAAGAAACCTAGAGGAGAGGATGGGAACACTGCATGAAAAAGGAAAATGGACACAAACTGAGCGATAGTGTCTGGAAAACAATTCCACAGACCGGTTTCTTATGTCTAAAAAGAAGATAAAAGAAGATAAAATAAAATAACATAACATAACATAAAGTAAAATATATATATATATATATATATATATATACTTAGGACCACGTCTTGGACCCTTAACGAGATTATTGCAAGGCTTTTATCTAAAGTTTTGGATCTCTACTCAACCTAAAATAAATACACTTATCCCTTAAATTTTCTGATGAACATCCACTTGATTCAATAAAGACTTTAAAACCTAATTATCAACCTATAAAAAACTTTTATACCACCAAAAATATCTTAGGTCCAAACTCTTTTCGAAAAATTTTTTACTCATAATCCCGAATGATTTTTTGTTTGGCTGGACCGGGTGTTACAGCAGATGAGCCTCTAGAGATAGTCACCCTTGAGTAGAACCATCCCGAAAGCCATGTGAAGATCGGGACAAAACTGGCGCAAGAAGAAAGGTAGCAATTGATAGATTTCCTTCTAGGCCATAAAGATGTATTCGCATGGAGTCATAAAGATATGCCCGGGGTAGGTGAGGCAGTCATCGAACATGAGCTAAACGTAGACCCAAAGGTATGCCCAGTAAAACAAAAGAAAAGAAACTTTAGTACCGAGAAATATGAACCAATCGCGGAGGAGGTGGATCGGTTATTAGCAGCTGAATTCATCAAAGAAGCACGTTATCCAGAGTGGTTGTCTAACGTGGTGTTAGTAAAAAGGTCCAACGAGAAGTGGCGAATGTGTGTGGATTTTACTGACCTCAACAAGTCTTGCCCGAAAGACAGCTTCCCATTACGAAGGATATATATGATAGTAGACGCAACAACAGGGCATAAAATGTTAAATTTTATGGATGCCTACTTAGGCTACAATCAAATAAGAATGACGAAGGCTGATCAGTAGAAAACCGCCTTTATAATTGAACGGGGATTGCATTGCTATAAAGTGATCCCTTTCAGCTTGAAAAATGCTGGTGCAACGTACTAGAGGTTAGTAAACAAAATGTTTAAAAACCAGATTGGAAGAAGCATGGAGGTATACGTCGATGATCTACTAGTAAAAACTAGGGAGTTTGACTAACAAATAGAAGACCTTAGAAAGGCTTTTAAGGTCTTACGTCAGTACCAAATAAAGCTCAACCCAACAAAATACGCATTCAGAGTACAGTCTGGAAATTTCCTCGATTTTATGGTGTTAGAGAGAAGAATCGAAGCAAATCTCGAGAAACTCAGAGAAATAATAGAGATAAAGTCACCCACAAACTTGAACGAAGTACAAAAACTGGCGGGCAAGATTGCAACTCTGAACAGGTTTGTATCCCGATCAACGGATAAATGTCTTCCTTTCTTTCGTGTGCTTAAGAAATCACGAGTGGGATGCCAAGTGTGAAGAAGCATTTTCTTAGTTGAAAGAGTATCTAGCTAAGCCACCATTGCTCACTCACACCAAGCCGGGAGAGCCATTGTCATTGTACTTCGCAATAACTCCAGATGCGGTATCTGTTGCGTTGGTACAAAAGGAAGGGAAGGAGTAAAAACCAGTGTATTACTTAAGGAGGGCATTGAGAGGAGCAGAGACTAGGTACCCAAAGGTGGAGTTGGTCACCTTCGCAATGGTAGTAGCGGCAAAGCGATTATGGCCTTATTTCCAAGCTTATCCAATAAAAGTAACCACTTTGTCGCCCCTACAAAAGGTGTTACAGAAACCGGACACCTTAGGACGGTTGGTCAAATGCTCAATCGAACTAAGTGAGTATGACATCAGCTACATAACAAAAAGTGCTATGAAAGGGGAGATACTAGCCGATTTTGTAGCAGAGTTTTCCAACTTCAAAGAAGAAGTCCACAAACCACTTGAGAAGAATCCATGACAAGTGTATGTATTGGGTTAGCCTGCCGAGCAAGTGGAGGAGTCGGGGTGTACATAGTAACAAGTAAGCAGAAATAATCGTACCACGCAATACGATTGGAGTTCAAAGTGACAAACAATGAAGCTGAGTATGAAGCAATACTCGTCGGTTTGGAGATCACGAGGGTATTAGTAGGCGAAGAAGTCGAAATGAAAGCTAATTCACAAGTGGTAGTCAGGCAAATCATGAGGGAATATTTGGCGAGGGGATCCATCCAAGCTAATAAAATACCTTCACCAAGTACAGAAACAAAGCAAAGATCTCAAGTACTTTCGAATTGAAAAGATACCTCATGGAGACAATTTCAAGGTTGACCAATTGGCGGGGGCAGCCTCAGCAAAGCAAGAAGAAACACTACCGTGGAAGGTTGATTCACAAGCAATGGCTAGACCAGCGGTAGGAGAAGAAAGTTTGCACATTGGGGAGAACATGCCAAGATGGGCTAATGATATAAAAAAATATTTGGAGACAGGTGAACTTCGCTCATCTCAGGAAGAGGCGAGAAAATTAAAAAGTAAGGTAACTAGGTTTGCCATAATTGACGGAGTACTTTACTGGTGGGGTTTCTTAAATCGATTTCTACAATGCGAAACAGAGGAAGAAGCTAGATATGTGATGAAGGAAGTGCATGAGGGGATTTGCAGGAGTCACACATGACGACGATCACTCACCGCAAAGATTGAAAGGGCAGGGTACTATTGGCCAAATGCACTCAAAGACGCAAATGAGTTCGCGAAATAATGTGTTCAATGCTAGATTCAAGCGCCAATCCCAGGTGCACCCCCTGAAGAGTTGCAGTCCATAAAATCCCCATGGTCGTCCGCCAAATGGGGGGGTTGACTTGGTAGGCCCTATGGCCCCTAGCAAAGGAGGAACTAAATTCATCATCGTAGCTATCGCCTACTTTACAAAGTGGGCAGAAGCGGAGGCAATGGCTACAATAACTGCTCAAAGTGTCATAAAGTTCCTATGGAAGGCAGTAATATGTAGGTTCGGGATACCTCAATGTATCATTTCTGATAATGGAAGACAATTCAATTCTGAACATTATTGTCAATGGTGTACAAAGCTAGGAATCAAGGTCAAGTACTCCTCCCCCAGCCATCCCCAAGCAAAGGGACAAGTGGAAGCAACTAATAAAACCATCATGGGAATACTGAAAAAGAAAATAGGCAACAGAAAATGGCTATGGGTCAACGAGCTCCCAAAACTTTTGTGGGCTTACAGAAAGACAGCAATGACTTCAATAGGCCAAACACCATTCGCCCTAGCCTATGGGAGCGAGGGGATGGCACCAATAGAGGTTGGGTTATCGAGGTATAGAAGAAAGAATTTTGATCCAGAAGCAAATGTAGCAGGATTAGAAGAAAACCTGGACCTGTTAGGGGACATAAGGGCAGATGCAGAAGTCAAAGTTGCAGCTTCTAAGAGGAAAGCGGAGCAATATTTCAACAAATGAGTGAGGCCCAGGTCATTCAAACCGGGCGACTTAGTACTAAAGGAAACCGGCGTGACCTCGGGAGAAGAAGGGAAGTTAGGCCCTTGGTGGAAGGGACCGTACGTTGTAGTGGCAAGCCACAGGCTAGGGACTTACCACCTCAAGGATGCCGTAGGATGCCAGCTACCTCACTCATGGAATGCAGAGCACCTACGAAAGTACTACGTTTAAAGGAAAGATATGTAGTTTTCCTTCATTTCATTTGTTGATTTATGTATGAATATCATTTTCAATAAATGCTGGCATATTTTGTTCACTTTTTCTTTTGTTTTGTTCCTTTTAGCTTTGCAATGAGTATCCAAGGTTACAAACTTAAAGGTTAAAACGGTCGAGGAACCCTCCCGTTAACACCTTCATGCCAAAAGGCAACGTGGTGGAGGAACTCTACCACAAGCCTAAAAACTTAAAAGGTTAAAACTGTCTAAGAACTCTCCCATTACCACCTTCACTCCAAAATGTGAGGTAGTCGAGGAACTCTCCCATGAGCCTAGAAACTCAAAGGTTAAACGGTTGAGGAACCCTCCCATTAACGCCTTCACGACAAAAGGTGACGTGGTCAAGGAATTCTCCCATGAGCCTAAAAACTTAAAAGGTTAAAACGGTCGAGGAACTCTGCCATTACCACCTTCACGCCAAAAGGTTGGTGGTCGAGGAACTCTCCCACGAGACTAAAAACTCAAAGGTTAAAACGGTCAAGAAACTCTCACGTTAACACCTTCACGCCAAAAGGCGACGTGGTCGAGGAACTCTCCCACAAGTCTAAAAACTCAAAGGTTAAAATGGTAGAGGAACCCACCCGTTATCACCTTCACACCAAAAGGTGACGTGGTCGAGAAACTCTCTCACGAGTCTAGAAACTTAAAAGGTAAAGATGGTTGAGGAACTTTGCCGTTACCACCTTCACGCCAAAAGGCGACATGGTCGAGGAACTCTCCCACGAGCCTAAAAGTTCAAAGGTTAAAACAGTTGAGGAACCCTCCCGTTAATACCTTCACGCCAAAAGGCACATGGTCGAGGAACTATCCCACGAGCCCAAAAACTTAAAGGTCAAAAAGGTCGATGGCTCTCCCATTAACACCTACTCACCCGTATGTGACGTGGTTGAGGAACTCTCCCACTAGCCCTAAAGGGGTAAAAGAGGTCAAGAGAAACTCCTACTGATGGGCGACATACCACTCACAATCGAGAACAACATAAAGGCTAATACATAAGGTATGGATAGCATGGGTTGTTATCGTAATGCCGAAGCAGCAATGAATACTTCACAGCCAACAAACAATGTTTAAAGGCCTAAAAAACGGCTTACAAAGGACCAGTAAAAAAAGAAAAAGAAAAATAACAGCTTTAGAAATTCAGTCATTTACAGGGCTGACAAAAAAGAAAATCAAAAGCAAATCTAGTGGGGAATGAGAAAGCTCCAAACTGAGCAGGCGTCAAGATGGGCGGCGAAAAGTGTTAGGCATCTCGGCCCCACCATGGGAGTCACATAAATGAAGGGCAACCTCACTAGTCTGAATAGACTTCCATTCCAAAGTAAGCAGGTTTGTGGTGGTTTCCCGAAGAAGAAGCTCACGAAGTTGTTTTACCCCTAACTTGAAGCCTATACCCCAGGCCCGTGTTCGAATCTTGGGGGCATCAGCCAATTGAGGAAGGACCCAATTAAGGTCATTCTGAGAATTCTGCAAAGCAGATCCCATCTCAGCCAACCTGCATACCAGGATAGAAATGGTTTTCTTGGCAGATTTAACAACTTCATCAAGCTGAAGGTATTGACGATTGATGTCTTTAAGAAGGCCCTTCACCTCAACCAAGTGTTTCTCAGCTTCAGCTTTCATCCCTTTAGCCACCCCCAACTTTATAACCAACTCCCTTTTTTCGTCGCCAAGAGAGGCCAGGCGAGAAGCATATTCAGATTTGGATTTAGCCAATCTTTCGATTTCTGAGTTCGCACGATCAAGGCTGGCGGCGAAGGCATCACGTTCTTTCAAAACAAACTCTACCTGAGTAACCAACTCATCATGCTCTTTTTTAAATGCCTCTGCCCGAGCAACTAGGTTGTCCCTCTCTCGCACAACTCCCTCTGCTTTTTTTAGGCGAATAACAAGGTCATCTCGCTCTTTCCCGATCACTATCACCTCCCGACGGTAATGGACAGCATCTGCAATGAAAATCGCCAACTCCTCCTGGAGAGAGGCAACCTGGGTGTGAAGGGTAACCAACTTGTCATCAGATGAATGGGAGTGAGCCTCAAATTATGCCAACTCATCGGCCAATTATTTTTTCTCACCCTCCAAGTGCATCCAATCATCCGCCAAGTCAGCAGTAACGTGATCAACCCCCTAAAAGAAAAGAAAAGGGGGATAGGGTTAAAAATATGTTCTTTGGAGTAATTGGCCAAAAGTATTAAGGAGAACGGGATGATACCGACGTGAAAACACTAAGAAGTTGTTGAACTAATGCATTGATGACCTCTGCTCGGCGAGTATGTAGGGAGGCCAGGGAAGCCACAGGATGGGAGCTATAAGAATCTCTCGGTTTGACAATCGGTGAGGAGACCTTAGCAAAATCCCCCTGAGAAAATGCGGCTTCAGTAGGAACAAGCAGAGGACAACAAACAGATGGTTCAACATGAGGGATCGAGCAGTTTTTGGCCTTCTCTATCTCACCAGTTTCACCCTGGCAGGGTACAACCTGATCAGTCCCGAGATCCTCCTCAGGAGTTGTCAAAGATATTTTGCCGCTCCCTCGAGGAGAAACACTAAAAGGTGGCGAAGGAATCGAAACCCTGCTGCCACTGGTGAGGGAGAGGGCTGGAAAAATAAAGGGCAAATTTGGAGTAACCCCACCCGAAGTTGTTGAGGCAAGGGGGGAACTAAGCGCCGCAACTAACTCTTGAGTACTACCCTTTTCGCCTCCCTCCAATCGAGGTAGATCTGAAGGGGTGTTAGAAGGCACAAAAACAATTGGCGGGGGTGAGGTCAGTAGAGGCGTAGAAGCTCCAAAGGGTGAGAAGCACGCAGGAGCGGAAGGTGGCATTGTAAGGAGGACAGGGTTCAAAACAAGGATGTCTTCTTCCACTGGAGTATCATCACATTGTTGCCGAAAATCATTGGTCAGAGCCGTCGAAGGCTGAGGAATAGCTTCGGCGGTCGTCTTTGCGGTGAGTATACTTTCGAGGTCGTCCTCGGCTTGGAACATGACATCATCTAAAGAAAGGGGCAGCGGATCCATAACACTTAGTTCCTCTTGAGAAGTGGCCACCTTGGTGCTCCCACCATTTTGGGAGGCAGTTTTACTTGGCAACTCCCGAGAAGAACTCGACTTGGTCCCAATTTGTCTTTTAGGAGGCACCAATTTTGTATCTCTGTCCACCGGTGAGGGGAGTTGAACACCACCTTTGGATGAAATGGACTCATCAGAGTGAGGTGAGATACAAGCTTTTTTAACATTTCTTTGTTTCTTCCCGCCTTCGCCAGGACGTTTCTTCTTTTCCAAATCTCCCGTTGGTGGGGGAGCACCCAAAAATTCACACCCCAAAATATGGGCCCGACTGGCAACCATCACGAACCTTTCAATGTTACTAGGGGTTAAAAGCGCATCCGAGAGGCACAATTTGGGGTGAGCTTGAGCCCAAGACTCAACTAGCCTAACACGGGCCTCCTCACGAGGGGAAATAATCACTTTGTAATCATCCCGATTGAGGACAGGAGACCAACATGCCTTAATGGAAAATTTTTGATTAGGAACTTTATCGGCAAGAAACTCTTAGCTAGAGCTAGCAATAAAGAAAATTTTATTGGTCCATTCCTTCACGTGAGAGTGGGTACTCATCGCCAACGAGTTCCAGCACCCGTTGCCACAAAACACAGCTGGCCATCAAGATCCTCCAGGCGTTGGGCACTAACTAAGCAGGAGCAAGCCCTAAGACGTCTAACACGTCGTGAGCAGGGCACACAAAGGGCAAACGAAGCCCCATAGTGAACATAGCAAGGTAAAGAGCAATAGAGATAGCCATACTTTTGGCGTCAATAGGTTTCTAGTCAAGAGTTGGGGCTTTCAACTCGATGGATCAGGGATGTTGTAATTATTCCAAGCATTCTCAAACTCACGCAAAGTGATGACGGAGGACCAACGATAACCCACAAAAATGGAAGCCGGCGAAGCAACAACGAGTCGGGGAGGGGAGTCACGGGGTGGAGTAGAGTCTGAAGCAGCAACTGCCTTACCCTTGGAAGAAGAGGAAGCCATGGAAGGATTAAAATAAATCACAAAGAGGCAAGAACTCAGAGAGCGAAGAAGAATGCAAGAACTCAGGGAAGAGAAATGCAAGAACTCAGAGAAGAAGATGAAAGCAAGAAACGTGACAGATGCCAAAAGAAGAGGGAAAATAGGCAATAAATAGGAGTTGAAATGAAGTGACTATTGACGTACCCGAGAAGAGGAAGCAAAGCGGCATACTGACACACCTCGAAGAAAGAAACGACACCTAATAATTAAGTGTCATCACGCCATGCGCAATGATACTTCGCGGGGTAACTGCAGAAGCTATCCCAACCGGTTAGCTCCTAAGATGGACCTAGGCCCTTAGCAATGACTAAAGCCCATATCATAACCGAGGAGCCCAGCCCAGTACAAAGGAAACCAGCCCATGACCAATAATGACTGGATAAGCTAATACCAACGGGATAATTATCCAGTCAATAGTAAAAGATAAAGGAGGTTATTATTCGAATTTGTAAAGAGATGAATTCTCATCTCTAAATTTGAATTTGAATAAAGGATAACCACTATCTACGAGGGAACAAAGACAGATCACAGAGCTTTATATAAAGGAAAACCCAGGTAAATAAAGGGATCAAATTATTGTTATTATTATTGTTATCTAGAAATTACTGACTTAGGCATCGAAGGCGTTCTCTCGGATCCCGTGCTCTCTACACTTTGGTTGCAGATGATCGTGAAGTGGTGACGGTGAAACACGTCCATAACACTGTAATTACACAAAGTATTCGAGGAACCCCAACCTCCAAGAAATAAAAAAAGTTCTTGAAAGTTCCAGGATACTCCCCACAAACGACTACCTCCGGTATATATACGGGAAGGGACTCCTAATTGGAAAGCAACGAATAAAGCCTTGGGCCAGACTAGGCAAATAACTAAAGCTGATAAAATATGGCCAACATCACAAATCCAGCCACTAAAACAAACTCAGTATTTCAGGCGAATAAAAAAGAAGACAAATTAGCTATTGAAAGACAACTCAGTTGGCTGGATGCTCGTCCAGACAACTCAGTTGTCTATGTCTGCTTCGGTAGCCGTGCGGTGTTGACACAAAGGCAGATGGATGTGCTGACTGCTGCGTTAGAGCAAAGCGGTGTCCAATTTGTTTTGTGCGTGAGGGTGCTTCGCAAAGACGAGCAACAGCAGGCGAATGCTGATCACGGCGTGATTCCTGATGGGTTCGAAGATCACATGGAGGGCAGAGGATTTGTGATAAGGGGATGGGCGCCGCAGGTCACAATACTGAGCCACCAAGCCGTGGGTGTTTTCGTGACTCACTGCGGGTGGAACTCGGTGCTGGAGGGGATTACTGCGGGAGTTGTTATGTTGACATGGCCAATGGGTGCGGACCAGTACTGGAACGCAAAGCTGTTAGTGGATGAGTTAGGGGTTGCAATCAGAGCTTGTGAGGGCACTCACAGCATTCCAAAGTCAGACGAGTTGGCTCGGCTGTTGGCCATCTCAGTTGATGAGACTAGGCCAGAGAGGCTTTTGGCCAGAGAGCTGAGTGCTGCAGCCGTAAGTGCAGTTAATGGAGGAAGTTCATATACAAATTTGGATGAGTTCATCAAACAATTGGGTGATCTTGGAAAGTGATCAGAGCCAAACATGTGTTTACTCTAATACATACCGATTATTGTTTAAGGATCTGTCAATTGTCGTTTCTATATATCGGCAAACATTCTCTTGATGTCTCCCAAAAATGAATCTATTGAAAGATTTGATTAAATTTAAGAGTTTCAACTAGAAAAAGAGATATATATATATATATATATATATATATATACTATAAAATAAAAGTAGTTAATTTACAATATGATGTACCATATCAAGACAGTTTAATTTGTAACTTTATATTTTGTTAAATCTTTTTATACAGTATTTCTCAATTGTGCATGGATATGCAAAGCTTGTTTCATTGAACTTGTCACCTTCAGGCTCCAACTAAAAATAATAATTGCATCATCTAGAAACAACTCTTTTAAGTTTTTTTTTTTTTTTTGAGAAACAAGAAACTTCATCCATTATGAAGAAACAAAGAGTAATACAATACAGAAAAACAAACAAACTTAACAAACACATTAAGCCCATAGGCTAGTTTCAGCTTCAATTTCCAAACTGGCTTGAATAAAATCTGGAGGATGAAACCACCATTGAAGAGTATTCTCCACTTCCCTTGCATGCCTGGCCAATTTATGTGCTGTCTCATTTCCTTGCCGTCCAACATGTAAAACATCAAAAGATTGGAAATGAGATAACAACAACTAAATCTCCCTAATAATAGGGTTGTAACTAAACTCTTCAATGGATGTTGATTGAATGGCTTCAATTACAGTAAGTGAATCTCCTTTCAAGATTAGGTGGGGAATTCCCAAGTGAGAAATAAGTTGTAAGGCCCTTAATTCCTGATTAAAAATGGCTCTATCAAAGTTTAACTTCAACTGCCCACTTGGTGGAGGTTGCCAACACAACAAAGTTTGAGGCTGCACCACTTTCATGCATTGTCAAGCCAACAAAAAACAGTCAACATAGGAAAAACAACCCTTGTAAGGCCCAGTTTCTTCATCAAAGTGGCCCGGACCGTGCGTGAAAATGGCCTAGCCATTTTAGTGCTTAGTAAGACCACCGAACGGCGTCGTTTTGGGAGGTAAGAGTTTCTCCTCTGATTTCCATTTCTTTCTCCCTTTCTTCTCGCACAGTCAGTTCCATTTTCGGTTCTGCCACTCCCGCATCTCTCTCTCGCACGTCTCTCTATTCTCTTTTCGGTTTCATTTTTTTTTTATTCCATGTTGTTGGCGTTACTTTGTGGTTTCCGAATCTCATACCCATAGCTCCCCATTTCCGTTTCCACTTAAAATCAATTCCTCCATTGCAGCAGTTCACACAGTGCTCCCTCGTGCTCCCTTGTGCTCCCTTGCGTTCCTCCAGTCGGCGATTGGTTCTCTTCCTCTTGTTCAGGTTATCATCTTCAGGTATAACCTCTTCTCCTTCCATTTTTTTTGGTTATGCAACAAGACTCTATTTTAATGCATCCTTTCAGCCGATCCTCTCTTCATTTCTTTTCTGCAGTTCTTGGTCCTTGCCGTGAGGTTGAGTGGCGTTTTGTGAGTCTGGGTGTTGTGTGTGGTGGGGACTTCGGATTGGTGTGTTTCGGGTAGGTATTGAAGCCTTTGCTGAATTTCTCATTTGATGTAGCGTACTCATGCAGTTTCCTCTTCGAATTTATTTTGATTTTATCCTCACTTCTGCAGTTTGTTGTTGCAGTGAGTTGGGTTTGCATTTCGTCAGTTCTTGGGCTTCCGTGGCTTGTGATTCCTAGTTCTTGGTCATTTAAGTGAGTAAGCCAACACTTTGTATTAGAATGGTCTTAGAATTTTTTATTATTGGTGTTGGACGTTGACTTTGGAGGGTGTTTTAATAAATATTAAGATTAGTATATAATATTCTGGATTGAATTTAGGACTGTCCAGATTACTACTTGGTTGACTTAGTAAACTATTTTTGCTATAAAATGGTTTGGAATTGTGGGTTTTAATCATTTAGATGGAGGTTGTGTTATCATCTTTTAATACTTAGTTTATATATTTTTTTTATGAATAGGCGACGAGATTGATAGAGGTCAATTTCAAAGTATAGATAATACGCTGCAAGAGTCTGGTAGGCGGGGTTCCTATGCTGGGTCTTATACAAGTTAATAAGACTGAGGTTGATTTTATGAAAACTTGCATAATTTGTGTTGTGTTGGGAACTTGTGAAAACAAAGATCAACCTCGGTCACTTATCTGCATTATTCATGAAATCTGTGTGAAAAAGGAAAAATATATTCTGACATGCATTGTGTAGACATGAGCTAAATTCTGTCATGTGATTTCTGAAATCTGAAAAATGAGCGATATTGAGAATATGAAAAGTTGTGCATTTATTCGAAAAGATATTCTGACTTTTGTGTTCTGTGTGTGTAAACTGTTTGATTCTGTTTTGATACTCTGTATTATTTTGATATAACATCTGAAAACCTTTGGCATGGTGTACTGGTTTTCGTATCTGACACTGTCTCTGCTTTGCTCTGCTCTGCTCTGTTATGCCCTGCTCTGTTTGGGTTGGTACCAACTTCTCTGTCTCTGAGTGCACCCACTTTGGAAACAAAGTCATTTTATTGTGGTCTTTCCTGTGTGCACACTCGGGGCTCCGAGAAGAATAAAGGAAAGATTTCACCTTTATCTCTGTCTGGTTTGGCCACCGGGGTTAGCACAACCCTACCACGGGGGTGAAACATGGTCTCTGCTCTGTTTGATGCTCTGTTTTGATCTGATGATGATATTCAGTTTATGTTATGCCAAAGTACTATGGGTTTTACTGTCTTAAAACCATCGCTTTGTTATTTTTGAAATATGTTTTGTTCTACATGATAACTCTGGAAAATATTTTGTTCTGTATGTTCTACTTTGTAAATGCTCATGTTTGCACGCAAGCATATGATTTCTGCTTACTGAGTTGTGATAACTCACCCCCTATCATGATAATATTTTTCAGATGATGTGGAGAGTCCAAGTGAGGACCTGGATTAGATTGGTAAACGTGTTTAAGCTGAGGAGATGTGGTTGGAAGAAGGACTTTTGATGTTCTTAGTTTTAATACCTTTGAGTTTTAATTATATGTTTGGGTTTAGTAGGACCTATGGTTTTATTAGTTTGGTATGTTACTATTATCGGGAGATTGTGGACCCCTTTGATTTATTATTATTGCATTAAAGTTTGTGTGGAGTTTGTAATGAGATTACTTAGAAGATATGAGATTGATTTCACTTATGAAGTCTTTGGAGATTATTCTTTGGATGTGCTGGGAGACATGTTTATAAGTGACAGGTAGTAATTCTCCAAGCCACCCTGGTTTGGGGCGTTACATTTGGTATCAGAGACAGGTTAGAATTCTGCATACTATAAACCTTGGAGGTTTAGATTTCTGTGGGTTCATAGGATGTAAAGATTTTAGAGTATAGATAGCGATTAAGAAGTCATTTTTAGATTTATTATGATAGTAAAGCGAATTATAGGATTGAATATTGTTGATGTGGAAAGTCTTAGAATTCGCACGCTTTAGGAATAGCCATGAGGTGTGGTATTTCACAGGTCTATGAACTAAGTTCATGTTGATTAAGGTTTAGTTTAATAATGGAGCCTTCTTAAGTAGTTAAATGGGTTTAAATATTAGTTTTTGGAAATTGACTATTACTACGGTTATATGTACTTTTCTATTCTTCGTTATGAGTATTCTTATAGTTTTGAATTATAATATATACATTTTGTTTTTACAAATACCACTAAATTTTCTATGTTCTTATAAACTCTATTTTTGAAGCGTTGATTAAAAATTCAAGTTATTTTGTCAGGATGCCACCTCGTCGTAGAGAACGAAGCATGTCGGATCTGAATGCGAACGAGAACGAAAGGGAAGCAAACCCGAGTGCTTCCGACGTATTACGAGCAGCTGCACATCAATTAATTGATGACCTTGTGCAGAATCCCGCGGGTCGCCAGCGTAATTTCAATGAAGGGGGTTGTACTGTTGAGCAATTCAATCGAATGCACCCTCCTTTATTTGATGGGAGAGGCGATCCAACTTTGGCGGATGATTGGATTCAGGACATAGAGGAGATTTTGCGAGTCCTAACCTGTACTGAGGAGCAAAAGGTGGCATACGCCACATTCAAGCTTACTGGGGAAGCGAAGAGGTGGTGGATCTCTGAAAGGACCATCAGAGAAGCAGAGGGGACAGAGATAATCAGTTGGCTGCACTTCAAGCAGATCTTTCTGGAGCGCTTCTTCCCTAGCTCATTCTGTGAGGACAAGGATATGGAATTTGCCACCTTGGTTCAGAGAATAATGACGGTTCATCAGTATGCTGCTAGGTTTACTGAGTTATCCCGTTTTGCTACTTATCTGATTCCCGATGAGGAAAAGAAGGCACGCAAATTTGAGCAAGGACTGAATGAGAAACTGTATGTGCGTGTGGTGGGTTTCCAGATTCGGAACTTCTCAGAGTTGGTGAACAAAGCAACAGTTTTTGAAAGAACTCTTCAAAGAAGTGCTGCGTTGCATGAACAGAGGAAAAGGACTACTCCTACTGGGTACCAGTCTGGCATGGACCAGGGACCATGGAAAAGGAGGAGTGAAGGTAGTAGTTCAGGAAAAAGGCCGGTTCAGAGTAATCAACAGCTCTACCAGTGTAGGACATGCAATCAAGTGCACTCCGGAGAGTGCAGAAAAGGGGCGGGATTGTGTTTTCATTGTGGCAAATCAGGACACTACATCAGGGATTGCCCAATGCAAAATAGGAGCAACCAGACATTCATACCGCCATCTCAAAGGAATGAAGTATCAGCCCAGGGCAGCAATCAACATCCTATTGCGCCTGCTTGAGTTTTTGCACTGACACCTGGAGAGGTTGAGGGTAGGAATGACGTGATCACTGGTACGACTCTTTTGTTTTGCTTTAAGGATTTATAATTTCTATTATTTTCTTTTCTTTGATTGGTTCTGGTTAAGACTTTGAATATTCTTGGTTCATGGATGAGTTTGAATGTGATCACAGGTACTCTTTCTTTGTTTTCTAATAATGCTATTGTGTTATTTGACTCGGGAGCGACACATTCTTTTGTTTCCACGACGTACTCTAAATTTTGCACTTTAGATGCTGAAAGGTTGAGGAACAGGTTAGTGGTTGCGACCCCAACAGGGAATTCTGTAGTCTGTAGTGAGATGTTACTTGGATGCCCTCTTTCTATAGAGGGAAGACTGATGCCAGCAGATTTAATAGTTTTCCACATGGTTGGGTTTGATGTGATTTTGGGTATGGATTGGCTGGCTTCCTACTAGGCCAGTATTGATTGTGCTAAAAAGGAAGTGGTGTTCAGGCCCCCTAATGAAGGTGAATTTCGGTTCACAGGGTCGAAAGTGAGGTTGACTCGCCCCATCATTTCTGCCATTCAGGTAGGAAAACTGTTGCGTGATGGTTGTCAGGGATTCTTAGCCTGTGTGGTTGAAGCACCAACAGAAGAGTTGAAGTTGGAACAGATACATGTTGTGAGAGATTATCCAGAGGTCTTCCCTGAAGATTTATCGGGACTTCCACCCGAGCGGGAGGTAGAGTTTGCTATTGAGTTAATTCCAGGCATGGCACCCCTTTCGAAAGCACCTTATCGCATGGCGCCGTCTGAACTAGCGGAACTCAAAGTGCAGTTGCAAGATTTGTTAGACAAGGGTTTCATCAGGCCCAGTGTTTCACCTTGGGGAGCTCCAGTTCTTTTTGTGAAGAAGAAGGATGGATCGATGAGAATGTGTATCGATTATAGGGAACTTAATCGGGTGACCATAAAGAATAAGTACCCGCTACCCCATATAGAAGATTTGTTTGATCAGCTTCAGGGTGCTCAAGTATTTTCGAAGATTGATCTTCGATCGGGCTACCACCAGTTGAAGATCAGAGCTGAAGACGTGGCTAAGACGGCGTTCAGGACCCGTTATGGCCATTATGAGTTTTTGGTCATACCTTTTGGCCTGACTAACGCCCCAGCAGTATTTATGGACTTGATGAACAGGGTGTTCCATGAGTTTTTGGATAAGTTTGTGGTTGTCTTTATTGATGATATACTGATATACTCCAAAAGCGAGACCGAGCATGAAGAACATTTGAAGTTGGTACTTGGGACACTCAGAGACAAGCAGCTGTTTGCTAAGTTGAAGAAGTGTGAATTTTTGGCTTGATTCAATCACATTTATGGGCCATGTAGTTTCGAAGGATGGTATTTCAGTAGACCCAGGAAAAGTTGAAGCAGTGGTTAATTGGTCGGTACCGAGGAATGTTCATGAGGTTAGAAGCTTCTTGGGATTGGCGGGGTATTACCGTCGATTCATTGATGGGTTTTCCAAGATAGCAATTCCTCTCACTACACTCACTAGGAAAAATAATAAGTTTGAATGGACAGCAAAGTGTGAAGAAAGCTTCCAAGAGTTGAAACAGAGATTACTGACAGCTCCGGTGTTAACAGTTCCCACAGCTAGAGGCGGATTTGTTGTTTATAGCGATGCTTCTAGGCTTGGTTTGGGGTGTGTACTGTTGCAACATGGGAAGGTTATAGCTTATGCCTCACGCCAATTGAAAGTGTATGAGCAGAATTATCCCACTCATGACCTGGAACTCGCGGCAGTCATTTTTGCACTTAAGCTTTGGAGACATTACTTGTATGGGGAAAAGTGCGAAATTTATACGAATCACAAGAGTTTGAAGTATTTCTTTACCCAAAAAGAGTTAAACATGAGACAAATGAGATGGCTTGAGTTGATCAAGGATTATGATTGCACCATTAATTATCACCCAAGCAAAGCTAATGTTGTAGCCGACGCTCTAAGTAGGAAGTCAGTGGGACCGACAGTTGCAACTATTACCACTCAACATAGGTTGCTAATGGATTTAGAAAGAGCCGGTATCGAAGTCATTGCTAGTGATACAAATGCTTTCATGGCCAGTTTAGTAGTCCAACCTGTCTTGATAGATAGAATCAAAGCTGCTCAGAAAGTGGACTCAGGGTTGGTAAAGTTAATGGAAGGGATCGGAAACGGGGACAAACTTGATTTTTGTGTTTCCAAGGATGGAGATTTGAGGTTTAGGGATAGGGTATGCATACCTGCTGATGATGAACTAAAAAGGTTAATTCTTGAAGAGGCACACCATTCTTTGTACATTGTTCACCCAAGGAGTACTAAGATGTATCGGGATTTGAGAGAGTCCTTTTGGTGGAATGGCATGAAAAGAGAAATTGCTAAATTTGTAGAACAATGCCTAACTTGCCAACAAGTGAAGGTGGAACATCAGAGACCTGCAGGATTATTACAGCCACTTCAGATTCCAGAGTGGAAATGGGAACATATCTCCATGGATTTCGTACCAAGGACCGTAAGCGGACAAGATGCTATATGGGTGATTGTGGATCTCTTAACGAAGACCGCCCGTTTTGTGCCCATTAAAGTTTCTTATAAACTAGAGAAGCTAGTTGAACTGTATATGCGGGAGATAGTGAGGTTGCATGGAGTACCGGTATCCATAGTGTCGGATAGAGATTCTCGTTTTACCTCTAAGTTCTGGCGAAGCTTACAAGAGGCAATGGGTACTCAGTTAAGTTTCAGTACTGCTTTTCACCCTCAGATAGATGGACAGTCAGAAAGAACTATTCAGATTTTAGAAGACATGTTGAGGGCATGCTTGATGGATTTCAAGGGATCTTGGATGCAACATTTACCATTGGTTGAGTTTGCTTATAATAATAGTTTCCAGACTAGCATTGGGATGGCACCTTATGAGGTTTTGTATGGCAAGAGATGTAGGTCTCCATTGTATTGGGATGAAGTAGGTGAAAGGAAACTTCTAGGGCCGGAGATTATTCAGCAGACCACAGAGAAGATAGATACCATTCGGGCTAGAATGAAAGCACCTCAAAGCCGACAGAAGAGTTATGCAGATAAACGTCGCCGTCAATCAGAGTTTGCAATTGGAGATAAGGTATTCTTGAGGATTTCACCAATGAAAGGAGTTATGAGATTCGGAAAGAAAGGCAAGTTGTGCCCTAGATATATTGGACCGTTTGAGATTCTTGATCGGATTGGACCAGTAGCGTACAGGGTGGCTCTACCACCGGTGTTCTCGGGGGTGCATAACGTGTTCCATGTGTCCATGTTGAGAAAGTATATCCATGACCCCACTCACATCATAGATCATCAACCCTTGCTGATTCAAGAGGACATGACCTACACCGAGGAACCATTACGGATTCTGGACAGGAAAGAGCAAGTGTTGCGGAATCGAACTATTTCTTTAGTTAAAGTATTGTGGAATAATCATGCTATCAATGAAGCATCTTGGGAATTCGAGGAAGAGATGCGGGTAAAGTATCCTCACTTGTTCGAAGGAAATTTATTATAGCTTGTAGCGAATTTCGAGGACGAAATTCTTGTAAGGGGAGGAGGATGTAAGGCCCAGTTTCTTCATCAAAGTGGCCCGGACCGTGAGTGAAAATGGCCCAGCCATTTTAGTGCTTAGTAAGACCACCGAACGGCGTCGTTTTGGGAGGTAAGAGTTTCTCCTCTGATTTCCGTTTCTTTCTCCCTTTCTTCTCGCACAGTCAGTTCCATTTTCGGTTCTGCCACTCCTGCACCTCTCTCTCGCACGTCTCTCTATTCTCTTTTCGGTTTCATTTTTTTTTTTATTCCTTTTTGTTGGCATTACTTTTTGGTTTCCAAATCTCATACCCATAGCTCCCCATTTCTGTTTCCACTTAAAATCAATTCCTCCATTGCAGCAGTTCACACAGTGCTCCCTCGTGCTCCCTTGTGCTCCCTCGCGTTCCTCCAGTCGGCTGTTGGTTCTCTTCCTCTTGTTCAGGTTATCATCTTCAGGTATAACCTCTTCTCCATTCATTTTTTTTGGTTCTGCAACAAGACTCTGTTTTAATGCATCCTCTCAGCCGATCCTCTCTTCATTTCTTTTCTGCAGTTCTTGGTCCTTGCCGTGAGGTTGAGTGGCGTTTTGTGAGTCTGGGTGTTGTGTGTGGTGGGGACTTCGGATTGGTGTGTTTCGAGTAGGCATTGAAGCCTTTGCTGAATTTCTCATTTGTTGTAGCGTACTCATGCAGTTTCCTCTTCGAATTTATTTTGATTTTATCCTCACTTCTTGAGTTTGTTGTTGCAGTGAGTTGGGTTTGCATTTCGTCAGTTCTTGGGCTTCCGTGGCTTGTGATTCCTAGTTCTTGGTCATTTAAGTGAGTAAGCCAACACTTTGTATTAGAATGGTCTTAGAATTTTTGATTATTGGTGTTGGACGTTGACTTTGGAGGGTGTTTTAGTAAATATTAAGATTAGTATATAATATTCTGGATTGAATTTAGGACTGTCCAGATTACTACTTGGTTGACTTAGTAAACTATTTTTGCTATAAAATGGTTTGGAATTGTGGGTTTTAATATTTAGATGGAGGTTGTGTTATCATCTTTTAATACTTAGTTTATATATTTTTTTTATGAATAGGCGACGAGATTGATAGAGGTCAATTTCAAAGTATAGATAATACGCTGCAAGAGTCTGGTAGGCGGGGTTCCTATGCTGGGTTTTATACAAGTTAATAAGACTGAGGTTGATTTTATGAAAACTTGCATAATTTTTGTTGTGTTGGGAACTTGTGAAAACAAAGATCAACCTCGGTCACTTATCTGCATTATTCATGAAATCTGTGTGAAAAAAGAAAAATATATTCTGACATGCATTGTGTAGACATGAGCTAAATTCTGTCATGTGATTTCTGAAATCTGAAAAATGAGCGATATTGAGAATATGAAAAGTTGTGCATTTATTCGAAAAGATATTTTGACTTTTGTGTTCAGTGTGTGTAAACTGTTTGATTCTGTTTTGATACTCTGTATTATTTTGATATAACATCTGAAAACCTTTGGCATGGTGTACTGGTTTTCGTATCTGACTCTGTCTCTGCTTTGCTCTGCTCTGCTCTGTTATGCTCTGCTCTGTTTGGGTTGGTACCAACTTCTCTGTCTCTGAGTGCACCCACTTTGGAAACAAAGTGGTTTTATTGTGGTCTTTCCTGTGTGCACACTCGGGGCTCCGAGAAGAATAAAGGAAAGATTTCACCTCTGTCTCTGCCTGGTTTGGCCACCGGGGTTAGCACAACCCTACCACGAGGGTGAAACATGGTCTCTGCTCTGTTTGATGCTCTGTTTTGATCTGATGATGATATTCAGTTTATGTTATGCCAAAGTACTATGGGTTTTACTGTCTTAAAACCATCGCTCTGTTTTTTTGAAATATGTTTTGTTCTACATGATAACTCTGGAAAATATTTTGTTCTGTATGTTCTACTTTGTAAATGTTCATGTTCGCACGCTAGCATATGATTTCTGCTTACTGAGTTGTGATAACTCACCCCCTATTATGATAATATTTTTCAGATTATGTGGAGAGTCCAAGTGAGGACTTGGATTAGATTGGTGAACATGTTTAAGCTGAGGAGATGTGGTTGGAAGAAGGACTTCTGATGTTCTTAGTTTTAATGCCTTTGAGTTTTAATTATATGTTTGGGTTTAGTAGGACCTATGGTTTTATCAGTTTGATATGTTACTATTATCGGGAGATTGTGGACCCCTTTGATTTATTATTATTGCATTAAAGTTTGTGTGGAGTTTGTAATGAGATTACTTAGAAGATATGAGATTGATTTCACTTATGAAGTCTTTGGAGATTATTCTTTGGATGTGTTGGGAGACATGTTTATAAGTGACAGGTAGTAATTCTCCAAGCCACTCTGGTTTGGGGCGTTACAACCCTTCACAACATCACAGACTGTGTCTATTGATTTCTGAAAAATCTTTAAATTCCTAAACTTCCAAATTCTCCAAGAAACAACAGCAAAGCAGGAAATAACACCTGGATCATGAAGATCCAAAATTGCCTCAACCAAACTGTCAATCCAAGAATAAGATTGCAAAAGATGAAGGTGTTTGTCAAAATATTTCCCCCACACACTTGAACTGCATGGGCATTTACAAAGTGTATGATAGACATCCTCAGAAGATACATGGCATAATTCACACATAGCATAATCTATGATTCGACGATAATGCAACTGATTTTTTGTGGGTAAGCCATTAGTACATGCTTTCCACAATTTTTTTTTAACTTTATTAGGAAGATTCAGATGCCAAATATTCTTCCAAAAAGCAGTATTCAAGCCTACATGAGAACTTTCAGCAGCACTAGCAATACTTCTCAACTGAAGCACTAAATGGTAGGCTGACCTCACTAAACTAGCCATTTCGTGTGCATCCCCATACCATTTTATCAACAATCCAATAAGGAAATAATGGAATTTTAAGAATCTCCAAAGCTTCAAAAAGAAGAAATACCTGATGTATGAATTTAGTTTTCCATCTTCCCGACAAAGACGAGTCTATTAAATCGCTAACACATGCATAAGCATTGAAGCCATTACAAATGGTGATGATCTTCCTGTTTGGATAGCTTGGCAGCCAAATATCCCTCCAAATCTTCACCTGTTCACCATTTGCAATGCGCCACAAATGGCCAGCCTGAATAACAAGTCAAGACTCAAAGATACTACGCCACACATAAGAAGGATTAGAGCCAATAGAGGATGATAAAAAATCACAATGTGGAAAGTATTTTGCCTTGAAAACAAATAAAACAGAGAGCTATTATGAGTTTGCAAACGCCACCCATGTTTTGCTAAAAGAGCCAAGTTAAAAGCTTCCAAGTCTCGGAAACCCATCCCACCAGAAAATTTGGAGCGACACAAGCGTTTCCAGCTCATCCAAAGAATCCTCCTCTTTGTCCCCACCAAAAAGGAGCAATCATTCCCTCCAAATCACTACATAAGCCCTTTGGAATTTTGAAACAACTCATTGCATATGTGGGGATGGCTTGAACCACTGCTTTGATCAAGATTTCACAACCAGCTTGTGACAAAAGCTTCTCTTTCCAGCCTTGTAACTTTGCCCATACATTCTCTTTAACATCTTGAAAAGTGTTTGGTTTTGACTTGCCCACAAACGAGGGAAGTCCAAGATATCTATCATGAGTTTGAATAGAACCAACTCCTCAAAGTCCCTGAATGGCATTCCTTACTCCCCCATCCACATTCTGACTAAACAGTAACTCAGTTTTCTCCTTATTTAATAATTGCCCTGATGCAGCCCCATAAAGATACAAAATATTCTGCAAGTGCACATTTCCTACCACTGAAGCTCGACAGAAAATAATGTTGTCATCAACAAAGAATAAATGACTAATCCATGGAGCTCCATTGCAAACACGAACCCCTCTCATCAATTGACTTGATTCAACCTGCTACAACATTGATGACAAAGCCTCAGAACATATAACAAATAAGTATGGAGAAAGTAGGCAGCCTTGTCTTAAACCACGAGTTGGAATAATTAAATTTGAAGGAGTTCCATTAATAATAACCTTATAAGAAGTTGTAGAGATACACATCATAAGTAGCCAAATAAAAGCAGGAGCAAGTTGCATCTTAGACAGAATCTTCTCTAAGAACACCTATTCCACTCTGTCATAAGCCTTGCTCATATCTAATTTAATCGACATACAACCAGTTTTGCCCCTTTTTCTTCTCCTTATTGCATCCACCGTCTCACAAGCCACCAAAACATTGTCCGTAATAAGACGACCCGGATAAAAGCATTGAGATTGTGAAATAACAGAAGGGAGCACAAGCTTTAAACGGTTGGTTAAAACCTTAGCAATGATCTTATAAACCACATTACATAAGCTAATGGGTCTATAATCCTTAATAAACACAGGCTGTCTTTTGTTTGGAATCAACACAATATGGGTTAAATTCAAATCAGTAGGCATAGTACCAGTGTTTAAAACTTGCACCACCATATCCATTACTTTTCCACCCACCACATGCCAATATTTCTGAAAGAATAATGGCGGCATCCCATCCGAACCCGGAGCTTTTTGAGCTTGCATCTGAAATAATGCACTTCTAATCTCAATATCATTGAAAGGTCTAGTTAGATCAACATTCATAGAGTCCAAAACATACTGTTGTACAGAACTCAACACAACATCAACTTCAATGGGATTAGTGGACTTAAATAAATTAGCAAAATAATGTGTGACCAGAGTAAACAAATGACAGCCTTCATATAATCTACCAACTTCATCTTTAAGACTGTTTATCATGTTCCGTTGATGGCGCTGAGAGGCTTTAAAGTGAAAAAACTTCGAATTCTGGTCTCCAGCTCCCAGTCAGCATAATTTAGACCCCTGTCTCCACATCAGCTCCTCCTTTCCCAGTAAATAATTAATTTCCTTCTTCACCTTACTCATGGCTTGTTGGGAAGGTATGAGGGAGGCTTGAAGTAAGCAAGTTTCCTCCACTTAGCATCCAAGCATCTCCGTATATAACCAAAATGACAACGACTCCAAACTCTTAAACCAAACCCACAATGCTTCAGTGTCTCAACTAAAGGGGTTGTTTTATACAAACCCTATGTTTTCTCAATTGTTGTCTCACATCCCCTCGTGCCTACCCACATAGCCTCAAATTTAAATAAACAAACCGGATTAGACACATAGCAACTCATATCCATAGTATTCAAAAGCAAACAACGATGGTCAGATATAGACATAGGAATATTTATAATTTTACAACGGGGGTATTGTTCCAGCCAATCGATGGTACTAGTAAAATGATCCAATCTTTCTTGGATTAAATCGCCCCTTCCCTCAAATTGCTCCATGTAAAATCTGAGCCCAATGTATCAAGACTTTTCAACTGACAATAATCCAATGCAGACCGAAAATCATGCATCTGCCTATAAGGCCTTACCCTTCAACCCAACTTTTCAGATTGAAAAATAATTTCATTAAAATCACCAAATGCCAACCACGACTCATTTGACTGGTATTTTAGATGACACAATAAATCCCATGTTCGATGTCTAAGATGAGGTACAGGTTGGCCATATATGACTGGTAATCTCCAGGTACTAGAATTTACAGGATTCGAAACACATACAGCAAAGTGAAATATGGAATAAGAGCAAAGAACAAGATTTATCTCACTACGCCAAAAGAGAACGAGCCCCCCACTACATCCATTGCTAGGCACAACAAGAAAACAAGAAAACCCCATCAGAAACTTGAATATCTCCATATAACGAACATCATAGTGAGTCTCCATAACAAAGACTACGTCGGGATCTTTCCCTCCGAATCAAATGTCAGAGTGCACGAACTCCCTGAGAGTTCCCAAGCCCTAAGGAGTTCCAACTCATGATCCACATGGCGTCCAGCGATGCTGAGCCTCAGACTCCGTCGATATAATCACTGCCACGGTGAGTCTCCATCTCTATCTTCGGTTTCCTTGAGTCCTCTTAAGAAACTGAACTGTCTTAATGAGGGGACTTTACTAGTAAAATGATCCAATCTTTCTTGGATTAAATCACCCCTTCCCTCAAATTGCTCCATGTAAAATCTGAGCCCAATGTATCAAGACTTTTCAACTGACAATAATCCAATGTAGACCGAAAATCATGCATCTGCCTATAAGGCCTTACCCTTCAACCCAACTTTTCAGACTGAAAAATAATTTCATTAAAATCACCAAATGCCAACCACGACTCATTTGACTGGTTTTTTAGATGACACAATAAATCCCATGTTCGATGTCTAAGATGAGGTACAGGTTGGCCATATATGACTGATAATCTCCAGGTACTAGAATTTACAGGATCCGAAACACATACAACAAAGTGAAATATGGAATAAGAGTGAATAACAAGATTTATCTCACTACGCCAAAAGAGACGGAGCCCCCCACTACATCCATTGCTAGGCACAACAAGAAAACCCCATCAGAAACTTGAATCTCTCCATATAACGAACATCATAGTGAGTCTCCATAACAAAGACTATGTTGGGATCTTTCCCTCCGAATCAAATCTCGGAGTGCACGAACTCCCTGAGAGTTCCCAAGCCCTAAGGAGTTCCAACTCGTGATCAACATGGCGTCCAGTGATGCTGAGCCTCAGCCTCCGTCGATATAATCGAAACCTCCAGCAAAGTCCCCTCATTAAGACACTTCAGTTTCTTAAGAGGACTCAAGGAAACCGAACATAGAGATGGAGACTCTTCGTGACAGTGATGCCATTTGGAAGGAGTCGCCGTTCCCCACCGCGAAGCACCACGCCGAACTCGTGCGCCATACTGCTACAATTTCCCCTTTCGCCGTTGCGAATTAGAATTATCACACATAGGAGAATCCGGTAGGGCATCAAATGAAAGTACTGGGCCTAGCTCCATACAAGGCCCACGTAAACCGTAATTACGCCTCAAACAATACTCCACTGGATCAATTAACAACGACGGTTTTACACACTCTTGTAACTGTTTCATACCAGAAACCGCTAGAGAAGGAGGAACTGTGGAGTTCAAGCCTACCAAGGATCTCATCGGAGAAGGAGACCCATCATGCTCCCCAAGCGACGCCTCACCAGACAAAGATCCTTCAGCCCTGTTTTCTTTAAACTCACCTCTGAGTTTACCACGAACTAATGCCCCTCCAACCCGTAACCAAGGGCCATAAGGAAATCCATCCAACTCAAACTTCTCCTTGTTTTTATTCCATAGCAAGCAATCTCGATCACCATACCCAAGTAAACCATTGCAATAGCAGAACTGCAATAACCTCTCATATTTGAAATGAATCCACACATAATCGTGGCTGCCCATAGATATTTTCTTACCACGCGGAAGTGGCAAGTTAATGTCCAAGGATATCTGTACCCGTACAAATTCTCCCCACCCAGGCTGACACTCCTTTAAATCGGTATCAACAACTAAACTGAAGGTCTTTACAATCTTTCTTACTGCTCTAGCATTCATCCCATCCATCGGCAGATCATAAAACCGTACCTAGAAGGAGGCCGTAGACAGAGGTATTCTTGAGACCTATAACGAACCATCATACTCTACCAATACCACCAAACTGTTACTGAACATCCATGGGCCATTATTCATAACTCACTCCTTTTATCCCTACTTCGCGAAAGCAGCCAATAATGGATTATCACCCATATCATAAATTCTGAACCCATTAGAGGGACGCCATAAATTATGCATCATTGTCTAGAAGGCCTCTCTATTATAAAACTTCCCAGTTAGAAGCTTGAAGAGGAGACATTGGTCTGTTGCAAAAGTCTTATTCGAGTCCCAACAATCAGACAGATTAACTGTTGTTTTCTCATATTCAAATAAGGACAATTCCTTCCATTTCTCAGAAATATCTTCCACCATTGCGATGAAAAGTCAATGACCAAGCACCAAAAACAATTTTAATCACAAACTTAACCACAGACCCAGGCACTACAATGATAAGAAAACTCTCATTAAGAGAGAAAGACCCTCTCATGCACAGAGAGAAAAAACAACTACCACCAAGATAAGAAGCAGTTAAAAGCAGTTACACAAAATCGCCCATAATCGCTGGAGCAATTTTTAAAAAATGTACAACCTGGTGTA
Organism: Juglans regia; assembly: GCF_001411555.2. Classification (NCBI taxonomy): domain Eukaryota; kingdom Viridiplantae; phylum Streptophyta; class Magnoliopsida; order Fagales; family Juglandaceae; genus Juglans; species Juglans regia. The sequence goes on along the minus strand of NC_049906.1, from coordinate 25,137,286 downwards.
CCATTAACAACTCTTTAAGTTAATTCATTGTTTGGCGGTACTTCTACCACCAAACGTACAACTTCTACGGTTTGACCGTTCAATTCGATGAGGACCAATTGAATCCACCGGAACCCTCATGACTTGGACAAACTAAATAAATTCTAACCTCATTCGAAGAACTAGTGAATTTCTAGAATAAACTAAAAATTTAGTAATTACTTAATTAAGCAAGAAATAATGAATTTTATAAGTCTATCACAATAAAAGAACATGAAATTAATTTAAAAAATAAATAAATTTATTAATGAGAAGAAAAATATGATAATGCTTTATTTAATTTAGTAAAAATTATACATATCTAAGCTATTATTGTCTTAAGGCCTTCTCGATGTTGTCTAAAGAGGGGTATTAAATTTGGCTTGCTCCATCTTAAGTTCTCATTCCCAAACATAAATTGTACGCGCACAATATAATTAAAATACATCAAATTTTTTAATAATGCTACTATGTCGTCCCATTTTGCCCCTCATTTTGACCGTTCATGCATTTAATTTTTTTTTTACATTTTTTCTTTTATTTACTGATTATGAAAGTGACTATTAGTGTTTTAGTATTTTTTATATTTTTAAAAAATATTTAAAATAATAAAAAAATATGAATAAGAAAAATGAAAAAATTGAAAAGGAAAATTTTGCCTAGAGGCACACCCAGCGGTCACTACTGGGCGGCACACTAGTAGGACTCTAAATTTTTTAAAAACACTAGAAAACTAAGCTACTTAGCTATGAGGTTGCCCCCTTAAACTTTCCATTAGTACAAATTAAACTTGTATTTGTGTTTTCTTTTATTTCAAACATCTTTAAACATTTTTAAAGACTTATCGGGCCAAGTATCAATTTCCAAACATAAGTTCCTCAACAAAAGTTTAAAACAAAAGAAAAATTTAAAACAGCCACCCCCACAGCTATCGAATGGGTGGCCTTGGCGACTTCTAGTGACCGCTAGAAACCACCAAAGGCAACTTGTTCTTGGTTCTCCCGTGGTAGCTAAAACTCGGCCGCCACGGAGTGTCTCGATCTTAGTCTCCTTCTAGTCACTACTAGCCAATATAGGGCAACAAGATATTTTTAAAGGAACAATTTTTTAAAATATTTATTCTACTCACTACAACAAGTTTTTGGGACGATTTTTGTTTGGAACGAAATGAAAATCGTCCCAAAAAATGAGATGTAGGGACAAAATTCAAATTTCGTTCTGGAAAAATTACGAAATGTGTTTACTGCTTGAACATGTTTGAACAGTATATGTAGGGATGAAAAATTTTGTTTATAATAAAATAAACGTTCGAAAATAAAAAACAATGTTCAAACAAAATAAAATAAACATTCAAATAGATATTATATATGGTTGAAAGACAATTTGGCACATTAAGTGACAAAATTTAGCAGGACATTGACTTAGCGTTCAAACAACATACAACAACGTTCGAACGTCAATGTTAATCAATGTTTGAACAAATATTATAGATGATCGAACAAAAAATTGGTTGGTTAAGTCACTAAATTTAGAGAGAAATTGAGTTACCATTCGAACATATTAATGTACCGTTCAAACTAATAGGTTAATCAATATTTGAACGTAAAATATAGAATTCGAACGGCAATTTAGTGCAGAAAAATATCTGGCAGGAATGGAGAAACGTTCAAATGGTATCTATTTCGTTCAAGCAGTGATATTAATTTTATAAAACATTTCAATCAAAGAATATATATAATAGAAATCAACAATTAATTTAACAAAAAATCATTCATAATTTAATTAATTTTACAAAACACAAAATATTGTCTATGAAAAAAAATATAAATAAAAGATATAGAGATGGGCTTGTCTCTACTAACCCAACTATCTAATGACATCCTCGACTGCAGCTAGGCATCTCTCGAGCTATGTTAGCCAAGTACTGATCGGGACCTGAGTCACAAATATGACATTTATCTCTATACGTAAATCAGAGATATCAGCATTAATCTCTATATGTAAGTTAGAGATGGCACTACGGATCTCTATACGCACTGCATCAATCTCCTCTAACGTCTGTGCATGGATCTCTGCACGCACTATATGTACAATCTCGTCCAGAGTAGCAGCCTTGGCCTACGTGGATATCTCACGTACCAATTCTCCACGATCTATCAGGTGTGCATCTCCCTAAGTTTCATTTGGCTCTAGAATAGAAGCACGAGGATAAAGTCTTTAGTGTCTCATGCTTCGTGACAAGGTGTAGGAGTTGATTGATCCATTCGGTCTCCAGACACGCTCAACAATATCTAGCAAGACCCCAGCATGTAGCAGAAATCGTGTGATCAGGATCTCAAAAGGCAATTTATCTGTGGTAATGTAGGAAGCCTCTAATCAAATTCTAGTGAATATATAAACCACTATGTTGATAGGCACCCCACGAGCGACACGTATCATAAACTTCGCCCGATCCATACCAACCTCTGTCTTGTGTTTTCAAGGATCAATGTTGTTGGCGATGATTAAGTTCATGATCTTGAAGAAGCCAGATAGATAAGCCTGTTTGATGCTTCTCATCCCATCATAGGGAGGAGCATCTCGACCAACAACCAACTACCACACCTCATGATCAGCGAGGCCATTGAGTCCATCTCTATTAGGGCCCTCATCTTCAGCCGTCTACCCATCAACTGTAGACTCCCTACGTACCACGTTCAGATATGTAGTCGTAAACATGGGATACCAATGAAATCAACAAGTTTGTTCACTGAAAATGTAAATGAAGCTCCTTGTATGGAGATTGCATATACCTGATCATCATCTCGACTGGAACCACTAAGCTCTTTACAAAACTCAAAGATGACGTCGATATAGGAAATAAGGTCCCATGCTTCATCCTTCTAGTTGAGGATTGGTGTCCAACCACGCTTGATGAAGACGAATGTCAAGGAATGACCCTCCCAGAGAAGATCTTGAAAGTCAGAAATCTTCGCCTCACGCTCTAATAAAATCATCCTCTCTCAATATGATTCGCTAGAAGGTTGCCTATTTGCCACGCTTCCTTCCCCTATAAGACATTGTCAACCTTAAATTTAAAAAATAAAATTAAGAAATTAGTTATAAAATATGATACATAAATCTTCACAAAATTATATGCTGATTAATATAATTTAAAACTATTTTGTGTTATACCATTCGAATGTTACAATAGTAATTTGAATGGTTACATAACCTTTCAAACACTATTGAGAGGACCAAACCGCTCGAATGTTAAACAATTTGTGTTTGAATGCCATATTAATAGATGTTCGAACGGTTTCCCAACCGTTTGAGAGTCTGAGACTTGAGTCCATAACGTTCAAACGAATTAACCATCGTTCAAGTGTTAAACATTTGTGTTCGAACACCATTTTAATAGATGGTCGAACGTTTTCTCAACCATTTGAGAGTCTTAGACTTGAGTCCATAACATTCGAATGAATTGACCATCGTTCGAATGGTTTATGGATCGAGCGCAGCAATAGGTGAGTCAACATGGTGGCCATTGAAACGAAAGGAATCCACTGATTCATTTCGTTTCTTCCACTAATAATATACATACAAGGCCTGGATGTGCATAGAGGCATCACGACCTTATATATTTTGGCCACCTACAGTGTGCATTGATGAAAACTATTGATTTTTATTTTTTATATAAAAAATCATTGAAAATAACATGAAAGCAACCCATTAAACGTTCCTAAGTTGTATACCTCTTAACTAGAAGTGGTAGTTGATGGTGGTCGTGACGACGACTGTTCAAGGGCAAGAGGAGCATTCGACGACGTAAGTGGAGAGTTTGGAGAGAGAGAGAATTCAATCGATCGAGGAAGCCAGACGTTGTTTATGGTGTTATACTCTTGAAACATTAAAATTAAACGTCTGAATGTTATTTCATATGATTTACTGTTTGAACGCCAATAATTAACATTTGAACAAAGGATATATACTATTTATATATTATATGATATAGTATATAGTATATAGTATATGCTATATACTATATGCAATGTATTACAGTATATAATATTAAATATATATTGTAATATATCTATAGTATATAGTGTATCATATTTATACTGTAATACTATAACTTGTTATATATACACTATATAACTTGTTATATATAATACTATAACTTGTTTATCATCACTATAAGTTGTTATATGTTTGAACGGTACTATTTAAACATTAAAATGAAATGTTTGATTGATGTTTCATACAAGCTTCTAGCCATGGGTAATGAGCTTCCAGGTCTGAGATCATCGAGAAATGGCATAGACATACACTTACAGCCATTGATTGCAGAATTGAAAGATTTGTGGGAGAATGGGGTCCTAACATTTGATTCATCAACAAACAAGTCGTTAAAGATGCATGCTACAGTTTTATGGACAATAAATGATTTTTCCGCTTATGGAAACTTATCAGGATGGAGTTCTAAGGAGAAAATGGCATGTCCAACTTGTAACAAATACATACCCAATCTGAATGCTTACATATGGGTGGAAACTATACTTCATGAGTCATCGTCGATTTTTACCTAGTGACTGTAGATGGCGTGAAAACTCAAGAATGTTTGATGGAACTGTTGAATGGGGTAACCCTCAACCAAACTTGTCTGGCAAAGATGTACTTGCACAATTTGTAGATGTTGGTTGTAATGAATTTGAAAAAAGTAACGGAAGAAAAAATGAACTGCAAATGAGTTGAATTGGACAAAAAAGAGTATATTTTTGAACTCCCATACATGTCGACATTAAAATTGCAACATAGTCTCGATGTTATACATATTGAGAAAAATATATGATAGTCCTGTTGGAAACATTTATATCAATTGAAAGCAAAACAAAGGATACATTAAACATACGGAAGGATTTGAAGTGGTTGGGAATAAGACCGAAAATGCACTTGCAACAAAGTGGTTCATTTGTCTACATATCGATTAGGTGGTATACATTGTTAGGGAATGAAAGGGCTACATTTTCGGAATGGCTAATGAAGATTAAATTACTAGACAGTTATGCCTTGAATCTAACAAGGTGTGTGCGAACAGATGACTGGAAAATTACTGGATTAAAAAGTCATGATTGTTATGTATTTTTATAATGTATCTTGTCTGTTGGTATCTATGGGTACTTGACGAGAGATGTATGTGCTAGAACGTTGAATGTAGAAGTTGTGGATTGAATAGAACAAAAATTGCTATAATATTAGGTAAGCTGGAGAGTATTTACCCATCTTTATTCTTCGACATCATGGTTCACTTAGCCATTCATTTGTCACGTGAGGCACGACTTGCAGGATTAGTCCAGTATAGATGGATGTATTCCATGGAATGGTTCTTTTGGAAGTTGAAATGCACAATGGGTAACAAGGCCCACCCAGAAGGATCAAGTGTAGAAACATATATTGACGATGAGTGTCATAAATTTTGTTCCAAATACTTCCACGAGTTGACACAAGGTTTGATCGGCTGAAAAGAAACTTTGTTGTTATCCAAGCAAGATAACGAAATGGGTTTTCTGTGTTTTCCCAACAAGTACATCCACTTCTTGCAGCATGTGGTTATGATTTGTGTGGAAGAGAATTCGATAAAGATCAGTGGTACATGCTAAACAATTGCCCTGAGATAGAGAGTCACTTGAAATAAGTTGTCATTTTTTATTAATTATTATTGTAATTTTCCTAAAAAAATTATAAAAATATAAATTATTTGTTAATATTCAATTTCAGTGATTATATTAACGTGCTAAAAAAACTAGGAATAAATGATATAAAGCAGAAACATGAAGAGGAGTGTGCAATGATGAATATTTTTTTAGTATTAATACTTCGAAAACAACGGTATGAAAATGATCCCATTATTTTGGCTTCCCAAGCATCTCAAGTATTCTATTTAGATGATCCTGAGTTAGGAAATCAATGGCGAATAGAACATGCACAACAACATCATTTTCAGGATGTCCAACCTTCCAATTGTGAAAAGCTTTGTGACATGTTTGGGGATCCATCATATAAGGTAAATTAAATGAATTCTTTTACGTGTCCTATTTATAATTTTCTTCTTCTAATATTTACAACTTTTATGCATAAACGAATTTCTATAAATAAAACCAATAGATTGAAATTGAAGATTCATTATCATGCAGGCTCAAGATCTTTCCAACGTGTCTCTAAGAAATTGGTAATGTTATTTTATTTTTTTATTGTATATAGTTTGTTATTTGGAGGTATTCTAATGACTTTATATCTTAATAAATGTCTCATGTAGCAAGAGTCAGTGATCAATTATGATCTAAAAAAATTATATGCTGCATTACATACTGATCATAATAGAAAGTGGACACAATCCGATGCTTGTAAAAATTATGTAAATATTATAATTTGTTTTAGTTGAACATATTTAAATATTTGTGACGGTAATAATTCCTTCTCGTGTGTGTAGTACAAAATAGTTGCCCTACATATTGAATCTGCTTCAGATCAAAATTTTCAACAAGTGATGTTGAAATTTTTACACAAGTTCTGGGTCAACATTCAAGATATTTGAGAGGTTTGGGTCACTGTGTAAAACCTTCTACCTCTTCCCCATCATCCAGGTATGCCTCTAACACCTTTATAGCGTTAGAGAAAGCGAATTCCAAGATCGAATAATTGACTACAAGGTAGCATAAGTTGGAGACTTAATTGGTGAAACAAGCGGACATGGAGATGCTCATGAAACAACAAGAACAACAACAAGAAGAGTTCAGGAGAGAGGTGCAACTCTAAATGCATATGTATATGCAAGAGTTCAGGCCTCCAAGCAACTGATTTATATTAAACGTACAAATTTTAGAATCTATTTCTACACGAAGTACGCTGGTACTATTGTTTTTGTTGATGTAAAATTTTGTTGATTAGGATTAGATGACTAGGACCTATTTGAATTATTGGATGAATATTGTAATTTGTCTTTATCTTTATCTATGAATATTTGAATTCTAAAATAAGTAGTTAAATAGATAAATGTTCAAAAGACTTTTGATCAAGATTGAATGTTAAAAAAGATAGGAGATGTCAAGTGATCTAGATAGAAGATTAAAAAAGAAGATATCAAGCAGAAAGAATTTCGAACTATCAAGAAGTTATCCAGAACAAAAGCTGAACAGAAATCAGTTACTACAGATAAAAGTTATCGCGACATGTCAGCAATCCATCAGGACACATACTCACGACAGATTCTATCTTTCAGCAAAATCCTCCTGAAACTAGAACTCTTACCAGAGAGTTTATTTAAGGGATTCTACTGGTTAAGATGGTTAGAGATTCAGATATAAATATTTTGTAGTGCACTTTCTAACGCATTGTTCGGTGAGAAACTTCCTTAGTGAATTTTTGTATTTGTGATCTCTTTTTTAGTGTGATCGTGCTTCGAGCGTGGAGGATCATATGATTGGACTTCAGCCCCTAGAGTTCTAGAAGGAAAGGCAATATTTGAAGTTCTGGCTGCTACTGCAGTAGAAGACAAACGGGTTGTTTGTCTGGGCAAGTAAGAGAGTCAAGTTGCAAAAGGTTTTGTAATTAATGAGTACTTATAATTTATTTTCAAATAATAAGATTGACTTTCCTGGGTTTGGCTGCCCCGTAAGGTTTTACCTTTAAAGAGTTCTTTAAAGGGTTTCCCTTTGATACCAATCTTAGTGTTATGCAATTTATTTATTTTATGTTATTGTTTAATTATTAAATTAATTGCATGCTTGAATACTAACCAATTTGTTGAGTGAATTGATAAATATTTCCGCTGCATTACAAGGGTACGTAGGTAATTTTAGTTTTATTTATTTAGTTCACACTTATTAGACTAGTTTTATGGGTATTGAACAAATTGTAATTTATCTTTTTTAATTAGTATATATCTCTATTTGGTTTTTCATTATTCGGTAAAATCGTTCGAATGACCAAACATTGTTGGAACAAAATAAGTAAAATCATTCGAGCATTAATATAAAACATTCAAATGTAATCGTTATTAAACGTTCAAACAGTACTTGAAACCATTCAAACGAAATCATCGAACATGAAAAAAACATTCGAACGTCATCTCATAACAAATCGATCGATCCTATCATAGATCGATCGAACGTTTTACTCAATACGTTCAAACATATTTTACTGTTCGACCATCTAATTGATTGTTCTAACATTTCCTCATGCCTATTTGGTCGAACAGACTAGTATTGATCGACCACTCATGAATGACGCATTCGAACATATTTGGCATTCGAACATCAAGTTTGTGATATTCGAACATGATCCTGGGATGAAATTCAATCATAAAAAAAAAAAAATTTTGTTCGAACGCGATCAAATGGTTTTGCTCAAGTTCATCTCAAAAATATCATCCTAAAATATCTTTTAGGACATTATTATTGGAAGGACCTTCGGAAGATTTCTTTTTCAAAGCAAGAAATATTTTGTGATGAAATCACAGTTTTTTTGGACGAAAATTATCATCCCAAAAATCCACTTCGATTGTAGTGACTATATATCAAGATATCTCTTTGATTTTATTTTAATTATTTATTTTAATTTAAGTTGATGCAATTTCTTGATGGCGTCAAGGCTAACGGCATGGTTGAATGACCCACAATGATGGATGGATATATATGATACTCTTATGTTCATCTATGAAATAAATAATAAATAAAGCGCATAAAAAAAATAAAGAGAGACACGGAGATTATATTTCTAGAAATCACCTATTTTGTAGAGGTCTTTTTCTTTCTTTGGAGTAGCTGAAACTTACCTTCTTTATTTTATTTTCGTCTTTTTATACCTCTAGTTTGATGCAATATTGCTTGGCTGAATTAGTGAAGAGCTCTTCTGGAAAATGCTACCAGAACCCATACGGTCACACTAGGGCACTCAAACAATTATGTTAGAGAGAGAAATTTAACGAGTTCGTAACACTAGATCCAATCTTAGAATATGTAAGTCTCGTGTATTTCTCTAAAAAAAAGTGAGATTTATTATTAAAAAAATAATTTTTTTCATGTAGATCTCAGATTTATCTATCTTTTTAAGAGTGTGTGAGACTTGCACACTCTAAAACTACAAATATGATTCCCCCTTTTATAGATGATGTTTTATTTTTTATTTTATTAATTAAGATTCTTAGTAATTGGGTCATATATAAGATGCGTTTTACATCTCTCCTCGAAGCTGCAAGTTGGGTCCAAGAGGTTATCCCTTTAGAAAGTGGGGATATATTCACAAAATTTGAATTCTTTAAAGCTCGTAAAGTTTGACTAGCAAATCGGTAAAGTATTGGGTGAGCGAAGTCGTGGAGGGCCCGCCAACAGTAGCCAACACCCAAAAATTCCAAACTCCATTTCACGTTTTCTGTCCAACTCTCGATATTGAATAGTTGAAAGTGTTTGAAAATGTTTGTAAATGGTAACAAAAAAATAATAATAAAATATTAAATAGTTATAAAAAGTAGATAAAAAGTAAAAAATAACAGTAAAAAATAGATAAAAAATTATAATAAAACAAAGAATAATAATAAAAGTGTTCTCGTTAGCCAAACTTAGTAGCTGAAGATGCTCTTAAAGAGTTTTATATAGATGGCCACCAGTATCCTACCCGAACGTTGTGCCAAAATGGTCCAACACTCTTAGAATCGCTTTAGTTGTGGAAAACGCGCCTGTATTCACATTAGCATCATTGACTTGATCCTTTCCACTATGGTTAAGATAGCTAGCAAACTTTTCGATATTTTTTAATTTTATTTTAGGTTACTTTTCTCCACCCATTTCCGAATTAAACAATGGCTCCAAGGTATCGTATACTACAAGGATTTCAGTCTTTTTCAGCACTAGGAATTTGCCACTAAAAGCTAAAAAATTTCTGCAAAAACTTATTTCCAACAAATTTATAATCATTGCACGCTAATTGCCAAAGATCGGTTGCCATATCTTTGATATAATGGTTGGGAAAGCTTATTTGCGGCGAATATTTCGCTGCAAATGTATAAAGTTTAGCCGCAAAATATTTTGCCTAATTGCGACGATTCTCTAAAATTGTTGGGACTGCTTATTTGCTACAAGTTTAAATCACCGTAAATGGTCTTTTACAAATTAAAAAAACAAAATTACTATTGAAACTGTATGGCTATTGAAACAAGTAGGCTTACTGCAATGCAACAAGGTTCAATAAAACAAGGTTCAATAAAGCATATCGTTGGCTATTGGATGTGCCATATACTTTAAATGAACATGTATCTCAGAGAGAGAGAGTGAGAGAGATTAGAACTTGATATGATTCAGCCCATAAAATAATAAAGTTAGTAGCAAAAGCATTAGCATGCAAAGGAATATTGACCCAAAAATAATGAAATGCGAAAGGGCTTTGTAAAGAAGATAGAAAAGTGCCACAAAAAGTTCACATAGTCAGCTGAGAATGAAAAAATGGGAGAGGAACAAATATTCCCTATTAAACCTATCAAATCTTCTTACTTGATGAGTTCGACCTATGATTGGTTCACACAAAACAATGCTGGTGGTTCCATCTGTACTAATCCGAGTAAATTTTGTACAAGCAGCCTTCCCCTTCACAGGAGTATCACTGCTAATATCTTTTTCCTGGATAAACCAAAGATGCTTATTCAGTGAAGGTTCTTCATTAATATTCTCAATTAAAAACTCGTTTAATAGACAATTGAGTAAATAGTAAGGACCATGGCAAGGAGTAACAATTAAATATAAGGGTTGAATCGAATGACTCACCTCTGTCGTGCTTCTTCCTTCTCGATCATTATAATCTATGATTTTCATCTCAACAAATTTGTACTGCTGTAGTTTGCAAGAGATTAGAGCATGGCATACATTAAAAAAGATACAAGTTTACAAAAACAAAAACATGGAGTTCATACAGGAATCTATGAATTGTATAGCTTACATCAAGTACCCAGCTTAGAAAAGAAGTCTATTGCATAAAGAAAAATGCCATAGCCTTGGGAATATAAAACATCGATAAATACATTAATCCAACAACTTGGGGATGTATGAACCAATATCATTTCACCAATAAGCTCCATCTAGGTCTCATATTCAAGCATGTGATTGACCATCATGATATTCAAGGAATATATCTCGAGTCTATTGGGAAAAAAACATTTACATCATCATTCCCAGCTAGAGCACCAGAGAAATCAGATTCTAATTGAACTTCCAACTATTGTAGCCTCCAACAAAGTTCAAGACCATCCAAGATAATGAAAATCATTTATATTTTCTTGTAAATTAATACACACTTAGAGCATTAATACCCACTCACTTGTGGCAAAGAAATATTATATTCCATCAGAATTTCATTATATAGGCCCCAAAGCAAAATACATATATATGAGCTAAACTAGAGAGAATAAATTAAAATTACTATTGTAGAAAAACTTGGCAATCCCACTACCAAACAGATCATAAACCAATCAAATCATGTTGGGGAAGTTGAGCTGTAGAAGAAAAAGAAGCATCATGATGCCAATTATTGCTCCAGAAAACATATTAATCATCAACTAATTATCCATGGATAGTTCTTGATAAACTAGAAAATTACAGCAATTATAGCAAGAGATAGTTCTTGATAAACCAGAAAATTCTAATAAAATCCTTAGTTGTTTACTTGGTCATTAGCTTGCAGTAGAAGGTAAAAAAATACATATTGATTTCTACTAGTTTAACACATAAAAATGGGGGCCTAAACAAAACAACAAATGACAGTAGTATCTCCAACCCCAACACGAATTAAGATATATTGTTCTTTACAAAGAATCGGCTGAACTAAAGTATCATCCTGCCAAAGCACCCAAATCTTACCAGACTCCCCCTCATTAGTAATAACCTTATCCATATGTAGAAACCGAATGACCTCCTGCACCTTATCTGATGAAGCAAAAGGTTCCATTAAAGCAACAATTTTTGCTTTTAATTTCCTAACCAAAATTTTTAATCGACCTCTAGAAGTTCCAATCCCTCTAATATTCCATGATAAAATAGGACCAATCATAGAGAAAATTTATTAGGCCGAGAACTCACCCGATTTGAACTTCTGACTTTTTGAAATATTTTCCGAGCTCCTTTTCGCTTAGCACCCGCACCCTCATTATCCGAGGCATAATCTTTTTGTTTAGAAAAATGTTCCACATTTATCTCCATATCTGGTTCAGAAACCGTATCCTCCATACATTCCGGATTCTCCTCTGGTATTTTTTCTAGCTCCGAGTCTGAAAGTATCTGCTCAACTCCCTCGTCAAAATTTAAATTACTCTCCAAATTTTCTTTGATGACATCCCCAGCAAACCTCTCTTCCGGCATCCCCTCACCTGCCAAATTCACCCTATCATTCATTTGCAAGCCCTCTATTTCATCTTCTTCTATCTCCTCTACAAGATATTCCTTACCAGATGATACATTATCGCCAACCAACCTGACTTCCATTTCTTGTCCCTCCAAATTTTCTAGAGGATCCCCCTCCTTTTCACCCAGGTCCTGAATTAGAGCTTGAGCACCACACTCCCGTTGTTGATCCTGAGACAAATCTATTATATTTTCCGGATCTCCTTTTTCCATTCCTGCTTCCATCATCATCACTCCTTTGCCTTTATCCAACTCCACATTTATTTCTGCTTGTAGCTCTGTTTTTTTTTTCTTCAATATCCTTTACATTCTTTCGCATCCAAATCTTTTCTCCATCTTTCTGATTCTTTAAATTACAGGTATGTGCATTATGCCCTTGAACTTTACAATTTATACAAAAGGTTGGAAGCGTCTCATAAAGAATTTCCTGTTTACGTCCCAACCCTGGCATCCCAATCCAAAAATAAGAAATAGGTTTTTTTGAAGCATCCATCTCCAAGCATAAACGTGCTCCATTTGTGCGAGTTGCACATTTTGTTGGATTATCTCTTCTAATGTATCGACCAATCGGAGCAGTGAAAATCTTTAGAAAAGATTCATGATAAAAATTTGGCGGAAGACCCGGCAGCACAATCCAAACTGGGACCAACGACGGCTCCTCATCTTCATTAAAATCTGGCTTCCAATGAAAAACACGATACTGAACCCCATTCACCTCACAAGCTTCCAGAGAAATAGCTTCCAAGAAATCTTGCTCATATGTCATTCGAATGAAAACATTTCTTGGTCTCCGCATAGCTGTAACCATCGGCATGCAAGATAATCCCCAGCGGAGATGTATAAACGACCGAATCACATCCAACGAGGGTCTCTGTCTTAGGAATTTCAACACAACAGAAAAACGAAAAGGCTCCGCAGATCGAGCAATTTCCTCCTTAGTGAATTGAAAACATATTTCTACATCCACATACTTTGGCCCGCGATGAGGCACCGATAATTCTGGAAGTGGTTGCAGAACCACCGAGACCAATTCTGCAAATGAACGTCGACCTGCCTCGACATTCTTGGCTGCCATGGCCCCCTGGGAGGGCCTGATGACAAACTCTTGATCAACTTCCAAGACTCTTGGAGCTTTCTTGGAGCATAACTTGTCTTCAAATATCTATAACGTTTGTTCAAAAAATTAAAGCATCAAAGTGTAGCTATGGTGTCCGAGAATGGCAATGGAGGAATTTAATACTTGGATTGATAATTGTAGTTTAATGGACATGAAATCGTCAGGAAGAAGGTTTTCTTGGTGTAATGGCCAAAAAGGGTTAGCTCGGAGTTGGGCAAAATTGGGCAGAGGGTTATTGAATGCCAGTTGCTTGACCAGATTTCCAAATGTTAATACTTTCTATTTATCAAGATCTACATCAGATCATTCGCCTATGTTTATTCAATTTCAGTCTGATATTTTTTCGTATGGGCCTTCTCCTTTTCGGTTTCAACAAATGTGGATTGAGCATCCAGATTTTCATCAGTTTGTGGGTAGAAGTTGGAAAGAGGTAGTGAGTGGAATGGGACTTCTGAAGTTGGCTTTTAAGCTTAAAAGATTCAGAGGTGCTTTACGTGAATGGAATAAAAGTATATTTGGTAGAACCGAAATTCATATTTAGGGGTTAGAAGCGAAAATTGAAGAGATTGAATCCGAACTTCAACAGCATTGGGACCCGGGGCTCGAACAGGATCTTGTGAGCAAAAATATGGAATTAGCTAGTTGGCGCAGCTAGGAAGAAATTAGATTAGCTCAAATGGCTAAACTTAAATGGCGTGCGGAAGGGGATCAAAACTCATCCTTCTTTCATACGTATTTATCTTATAAAAGGAAAAAAAGAGTCACGGAAATGAGGCTTCATGATGGAACTTATTTGAAATCCCCTGAGGAGATCCATTTAGGTGCAGTCCATTATTTCTCAAATTTTTTACAAGCAGAAAATCAAGATAGTATACCGGATTTATCACATATTATATCATCGGTTATTTCATTGGAGGAAAATGAGGCTATTGATGTTGTTCCTTCGATTAATGAAGTCAAAAATGCTTTGGACTCCATTCCTTCTAATAGTGCGCCAGGACCGGATGGTTTTGGGGCAGATTTTTTTAAGAGTGTCTGGGATATTATTAAGGTGGATATGATGGAAGTGGTGGAAGAATTTTTTAGAGGAGGTAAATGGTCGAGATTTTATTCGTCTTCTTATGTGGTCCTAATCCCTAAGGTGGATAAACCAACAGGGTTTGATAAATTTAGACCAATAAGTCTTTGTTCGGTGTTTTATAAAATTTGCTCAAAAATGATTGTAAACCGTTTGGCTATTTTGCTTCCAAAAATTATTTCCGTTGAGCAAGGTGCGTTTATTCCTGGAAGAAGTATTTTTGAAAACATAAGTCTAACTCAAGAAATGGTCCATTCTATTAATAAAAAAATTCATGGGGGAAATGTAGTTTTGAAGCTTGATATGGCCAAGGCATATGATCGTGTTGAGTGGGAGTTCCTCTTGAAGGTGCTTCATTCTTTTGGTTTTTCTCCAACAGTTTGTGGATTAATTAGGGAGTGTATTACTACGCCTTGGTACTCGATTTTAATGAATGGTACAACGAAAGGTTTTTTCAAAGGTGGTAGAGGATTGAGGCAAGGTGATCCTTTGTCGCCTTATTTGTTTATTATCTTACAAGAGGTTCTTTCTCGACTAATAAAACAAAAGGTGGCAGAAAATGGTTTTGGACATTTCTCTCAACCTAGAGGTACGATTTTAGTATCTTATCTAATGTATGCGGATGATGTGGTCATTTTTACTAATGGTGGTTGTCGTTCAATTCGGTGTCTTCTAGATATTTTGAATACTTATGAAAAGTGGTCTGGTCAATTGATTAATAAAGAGAAAACTGCTACGTATTTCTCAAAAACACTTCCGATGGCTAGAAGAAGGAATCTCAAAAGACTGACGGGGTTTTCGGAAGGTAAGTTTCCTTTTAAATATTTGGGGGTGCCTATTGTTTCGGGTAGAATGAAAATTGGTGATTTGGAAGAGTTGGAGAACAAGGTTAAAAAAAAAATTAGTGGCTGGAAAATGAAATTACTTTCAGCAGGGGGTAGAGTGATTCTATTGAGGCATGTTTTGTCTAGTATGGCGTTACATCAATTAGCAGTTTTAAAAGTTCCAAAGTTAGTTATTTCTTCATTGAATCGGTTAATGAGCTCTTTTTTTGGGGAGAAAGGGATGGTAAGAGTAAGAAAAAATGGGTTGCTTGGAGGTCTATTTCTAAGCCAATAGAAGAAGGAGGTTTGGGTATTAGATCGTTTGATGATATGCAAAAGGCTCTTCATTTAAAACTTGCCTGGAAATTGATGACTGAGGATTCTCTTTGGTCAAATTTCTTTCGTTCGAAATATGTGGGGAATAAACCTTTGTTGCTGCTGGATGATCAAAAGGGTACAAGCTTTTGGCGGATGATTGTTAGAAGTATTCCCACAGTTTTGAGTAACTCTAAATGGAAAATCCAAAAAGGTAATGTATTTTTTTGGTATGATAATTGGCTGGAGTAGGGTCCTCTTGCAGAAAATTACTTCGTGAGTGAACAGCCTCTTTTGAAGATTAATGATTGTAATTTGGATAGAGGATGGGATATGGCTCGGTTAGAGAGGCTCGTGGGGACTGAGACTGCAGAGAGGGTTCTAGAGACTATTGCTAATTGTAAGGAAGGAAGGGATTTGCTAATCTGGGCTTCTAGTGAAAATGGTAAGTTTTCTACAAAATCAGCTTGGGAATGTGTTCGTGTTAGAGGTCAGAATTTAGTGGGGCATAAATGGATTTGGAACAAAGTTCTTCCAAAAAAATTTTCTGTTCTGATGTGGAAGGCTTGGCATGGAGCTGTAGCAGTGGATGATAAAATTCGAAGACTTGGTATCCCTTTAGTCTCGAGATGTAACTGATGTATTCAAGGAAAATATGAAGATATAAATCATGTTTTATTTTCTGGTGAAGTGGCTGCTGAAGTCTGGAAAAAAATTGGAGTTTTGCTTGGTCTTCCAATTGGAAGAAACTAGTATGAAACCTGCCTTAGTTGGTTTCGGAGGGCTTCTAATACCTCTCAAGCTGGTGTCATATTGGGTGTTTTACCTATAGTTATTTCGTGGAGGCTTTGGAATTGGAGATGTAAGGCCCGTATGGAAGGGAAGATGGAATCTGGTCAAGTTGTGTGGTATTCTATCAAACAGTGGGTGGGCGTTATCTGTCAAGGGTTTTCAAAGCCTAAGAAATTTACTCAAACTGACTTGTACATTCTTAATTGCTTTAATATACAAAAAGTTCCAATCAAGCAAAAAAAAATTAATTACATAGCATGGTCTAAGCCGGATCAAGGCCGTGTGAAGCTAAACACGGATGGTAGTAGTCGAGGTAATCCAGGTGAGTCAGGGGCAGGCGGTGTGATTCGGGATATGCATGGGAGGTTGCTGTTAGCATTTGCTAAGAATCTCGGGTATGGTAATAGCACTTATGCGGAATTAAAAGCGCTGTTAGAAGGTGTCAAACATTGTAAAAAAATGAATTTCAGTGCAGTTGATATAGAAATGGATTCTAAGGTGATTCTGGCATGGTTAGATAAGAACAGATGCGGTAGCTGGTATTTGGAGGATTTTTGGGAGGAATTGAAACTTCAGCTCATTGCTATGGATGTACGGTTTATGCACATTCATAGGGAAGGAAATGTTGCTGCAGATTGGTTAGCTAGAAGGGGAACAACTGATGGTGATGTGGAATGGCAGAGTATGGGGGAGGTATCTCCTTTGTTACGGGGTTTGCTTAGAGTTGATAAATGGGGTCTCCCTTCTATCAGGCAGAAGAACTAGTTGAGTTGATCTGTGTGTGTTGTGGGTTGCTGCTGGTTTTCGTTCGTGCAGAGTTATGTTTCGTGGAGGACGCGTTCGGGTTTCTGTCGTGTTTTGTATTTATAGGCAGTTTTTGAAGTAGCAGGTTTTTGGTTAGGTTAGGATGGGTCTGCTGTGTTAGATGGCTTTGTAATTTTGATTTTCGGTTTCGGTTTAGATACAAGGGATGTTTGTAATTCTCGAGTCTTGATTTTGTAACCACGGTTTTCCTCCGCCATAAGTGAGGTTTTTTTAATAAAATTGGGACGGGGTCACTAATGGACAGGTGGCTTCCGACTCTTCTATAAAAAAAAAAAATTGGGGGCCTAAACATAATTGAAAAGTGATTCAAATAGAGGAAGAAGTATAGCTAAAACTATAGCATAACCTTTTTGTAGAAACTGTACAGCATGGAAAAAACAAGGCAGAAAATCATCTCACCTCTTCAAGCAGTAGATTGCACGAATTATGCATGTTTCTACCTTCCCTCCACTTGGTTACACACCCAACTAAACAAGTATTAGGAGAAAAATGTAAGGATAGATGAGGTTGGAAGACACCATGACAGAATCTGTTGCAGAAAATTTCAAAACTTGGAACTGTTTTTCTGCTATCTTTTTAGGTGCTAAACGTGAGCTAAGAGAAGGAAAAATGATGTAGTTTTAAACTAAACTGAGTTTAGTCTTCTTACAACTGAAAATTAAGCCAAAGTTCTAGCCTTGTAGAGTGAAAATATAAGCTAAAAATGAAGGGAAACTACTGCAGCACAATAGAAAACATGTAACGCCCCAACCCTGAGGGTCCGGAGAGTTAACTCATATAACCTGATAACCAACTCCAACAATCCTAATGTATTTCCAAATCCAAGAATTTATACTTCCAAAACTTCAAATCAAACGTAAATACTTCAAATTAATAACCATCTCACATTTCAAATCATCAATCCAACAACTCAAATAAAAATATCAACTCTTCTTCAAGTCCCAAATAACAAACTAGAATAAAATAAAATTTACTCAAGTCTCCATAAACCGTCTAAATCCATAGAAATCAACTTAATAAATAAATAACATCCAACAGCACTACTAATACCGCGAGATCCCCAATATTTATACACAGATAATCTTGTCCACAACTTCTAATACTGATCCTCAGCTGAACCATCAATTTCATCTGAAAATATTATGAAGATTAAGGAGAGAGTTATCAACAACTCAGCAAACAGAGAGCATATACTAACATGTAAACATGAGCATTTATAACGTTCGGTATGCAAACAAAATATTTACTTTCAGAAATACATAGACAAAACTTGGTACAAAAACCTTAGAATGAAATTTCCAGAAAGACAACTTATTCCCAAAAAGAAAAATCCATTGGTATATTCAAATTGAAACATTATATTCATATCATCTCATAGCATCACATCGGGATGAATACCATGTTTAACCCCCGTGGTAGGGTTATAAACCACCATTATACCCTGTGATACCTTGCTCCTTCCTTCTTACGTATGCTTTTTCTTTCTGACGTATGTTCCGTCTTTATGACGTAAGCAAATCCCGAGGGCAAAGATTTTGTGATTGTCTACCCCTTCTACCTAGCGACTGCGAGACTCGTCATGCATGTCGAACCATGATGGTGTGTTTCGAAAGATATCGTGTGACTTCTATGGCACACTCAGTGTTTTAAATATGTTGAAAATATTTATAAGGAGTATTTCCAGTGTTATTGGATGAAGATTTGATCTTAAATACAACAAGCATAATATTCTTGAAGAGCTCCAAAATTATTAAAATCGTCAGAAATCATTTTAATATTATTACAAAAATGATTTCAATTATTTAAGATATTATGGGATTTAAATTATGTTGAAAGTTTTTATTAATCAAAAGGTTTTATTCTCTTTAATATGTTAAGTGAGACTTCATCATTTTATTAATGATGAAGAATATTATTTTATAAACTAAAGTTAGTTTAAAATAATATTCTACCTTAATTCCTCTAAGCGTTTTTAATTAAGTTAATATTTACGCATTTTCAAATCAGTATTTGAGATCCACCGTTAGATCGTTACGTGGATCCCTAGATGAAGGGACTGGGTTAAATACCCAGACCCCCTCTCTGTCTCTCTCACTTTTCCCCAGCTCTCTCTCTCTCTCCTCCCTCTCCCTCAAGCGTACGTAGTACGCTGCCTCATCTCCACGCCAAACTGCTCCATGCCCCAGCCCGGCGCCGCCGTGCATCGCCAGACCTCACCGCTGGCACCACCAGCTATGCCTTGCTCCGGCAAGCCACCCTAGCCCAGCCCCTCTCTCTCACGCTCTCCCTTTCTCCCTTTCGGAAGCGCAAAGCCCGAACGGGCTTGGTGTCCATTGCGCCGCCGTGCGCCGTCCTCCGGTGCCACCACCTACACGGTAGCTTCTCCTCCCACCGGCCATCACCCTCCAGCGAGCTTGGCCTTCACCTCGCAGCCACCTTCCCCGTCGCACGCACAAGAGACCCACGCACGGTTTCACCGTGCGCTGCCTCTAGCACCGCCGTACGCGGTACCCACGGCCACCAAGCACTGCCATGTACCTCCCCTTCCCTCTCCCTTCCTCCTCCACGTGACCCATGGCTAGAAGCCCTTCTCCACCGCATGGGCTTCCTCTCTTCACACGCACGGGTTGCACACCCTCCACCGCCGTGCACCGCCACCCACGACAGATGACCACCACCTCCAGCCTCCTTAGGCCACCACCGAACTATCCCAACCGCCATTAGCTCCGATCTACCACCCATGCACGGACACTCTCTCTCACTCTCCCACGGCTTCTCCTCCACCGTGAGGCCAGATCCGCCGCCAAGAGCCACCGTGGCGCCAGCCCAGTGCCACCAGGAGGTCCACCAGCAACCCCTTAGCCCAACCCTAGGTCCAAACCACCACTTTGAGTGGTGGGTAGTCACTACACTTGATGGACAGCCACTGCGCGTGGCTGACCGCCACTGTACACGGCTAGATCCACCGTGTTACGCTCCTTGCCATTATCACAAGGCCACCACGAGCCCTTCCAAGACCACACCTAGCTATCCAAATGCCTAAACAGTTAATGCAATACTTTCTTCAGGGGAGCCTTTGTTAATACTTTGATCGGGTGGGCCTGGAAGTAGGGCCTTAATCGGTGGGTAGCTGTTATTAGTACAAATGCCAACATATCCATTCAAGGGTAGCGAATCTCAGCTCCTTTCAAGGCTTGGCTCGGCTCGATTCCTAACACAGCATACCAAAGTAGTTGAGATGTTATCTAGGGAGACTAATAAATACAAGTACAGACCTTCACCCTATCTAGCTTGACTCATGACGGACAAGTTAGATAGGTATTCCTTCAGCTTCCTAATTGCCTGGTCACATTCATAATTACAAGATTGGGCCTTCCGCAACACTTTGAAGAAAGGCAAGCATTGATCTTTTGATTTATACACAAATCTATTGAGTGCTGGCTATCCGATCGGTCAACTTTTTCACTTCATTTATATAGCAGGGTAGCTTCATGTCAATTATCGCCCTAATGTTTTCAGGATTGGCTTCTATTCCACTTTTTGAGACCTTGAAGCCAAGGAATTTGCTCAAATCCACACCAAAGGCACATTTAATTGGATTGAGCTTCATCTTATATTACTGCAGAATGACAAAAGCTTCCTGCAGGTCTACTATGTGGTGCTCGGGTTCCTATCTCTTGACAAGTAGATCATCCATGAAGAATTCTATATTATGACCGATTTGTTCCTTAAACACGCAGTTCAACAGACTTTGATACGTGGCCGTGACATTCTTTAGTCCAAAGGGAATCACCCAATAGCAATATAGTCAACAATCTATTATCAAGGATGCTTTATCTTGATCATTTTGGCTCATCTAAATTTGATTATAACCAAAATAGGCGTCCATGAAGCTCAACATTCGGTGGCCTGTTGTAGAGTCTACTATCTGGTCGATACGCGGCAGGGGAAAGTTGTCCTTTTGGCATGCTTTGTTTACTAGGACCATGTTGGAGAGCCATTTTGGTTAATGTGCTTCCCTGATGAAACCCACTACCAAGTGATGTCCACTTCTTTTGCTATCTCTGCGCACTTTTCTATACTAAAGCTCCATCATTTCTGCCCTAATTTTTGCCTTAGGGTTTCAGCAAAGGAGATGTTCGATGACTTTATTGTCAATTTTAGACATATCTTCATGGTTCCAAGCAAACACATCCTTGAGTTAGATCAGGAGTTGCCTTAATTGTTGTCTAACTTCGGACCCCATTTTGGTTCCAATCCTGTTGTTTTAGGGTGATATGGGTCTAGGGTTATTAGCTCCAGGGGTTTGTCAACCTCACCTTGCCTCAAATTTTGCTTGTCCGGTGCTTTGATCCCATGTTTAATGAGTTCAGGCGATGCTTCGCCGGATCCTGAAATTTTGGCTACACACACATCCCTTCCCCGGTTCTTAAGCTTTTGTACACAATATTCCCATGCCAACACCTGTTCACCTCCATCAGGAACTTCATCCTCAAATGGTGGGTGGAAGTAACAACTTTCAAGTTGTTTAGGGTTAAGCACCCAATGATTGCATTGTATGAGGACTGGGCCTTGTCCATTATAGTGGTGGCTATGCATGGCCCTGTTCTCACAAATACAAGTACCACAATGGTACCTATAGGTTGGATTATTTCCCTTGAGAACCTTTAATGACATGGGTCAATTCTCATATTTGTAAAAGTGGACAGAAGAGAATGTCAACTGAACTTCTACTATTGATTAGGATTCTCTGGGTGGTGTAATTGGCTACCGGCAGCATCACTACTAGTGCATCATCATGTGGGTACTAGACTCCTTCACAATTTTTGCCACTACAGGATATGGCGATCATCTTCTGATGCTTTGCTTGTTTCAGTGGTCTCTCCGTACCTGATCTTTTGAGATTGGGCCTTTCTACTGAAACAGGTTGAACTGCCCCCGAGAAATCCTACCACTATTGTTCGGATCTCGCCAAGGGGCGTGTCATTTCTGTTGGGACTTTGGTGAGGAGCACCCATGGGATTCCCTCACATCATCCTTCTCCACTATGGGGTTTCACTATTGCAGGACCTCTAGGTTCGTTCCTGCCTTCTATCCAACAACTGTCTTAATGCCGAGGAATGTCGTGCGACCTATCACTCTAGCTCCCCATTCTCCTGCATTGCCTCTATCATCTGTTTTAGGAAGTGGCAATCTTCCATCCAGTGCCCTTCCATGTTGTAGTGGGTGCAAAAGTGGTAGGTTCTTTTGCCTTGGATCGCATTGTGAAAATTCCTCACTTCCTATCTGAACATTCAAACTCATACTATTTCTTCCTTGTCTTCTTGTCCTTCTCTCGAATCTTTCCATTGCTTGTTCCTCTCAGTATACACTCTGCTTGCACCAACTCGAACTTTCTTGGGGGCAGTTAAGGCCTTGAGAGTATCCTCGGCATTACCAATGTCATCCGCCATGTCCATGAAGTATCGTAATGTCATTGGAGTATTTCTCATCAATTCTGCCATGAATGGGTTTCTAGGCCATACGCCTCCTAAAAGTGTTGTCAGAGTGATCTTGTCATCCTAATCATCCACCATCATGTGCTCCTTGTTGAACCTCGCGAGATAGGCCTTCAAACTCTTATCCTCCTATTACTTGACAATCAGGAGGTATCCAGTTGCCTGAGTCATGAACTGAGTCAAGAATTGTCTGTCCAATGCCTCAAAACTATCTATGGAGCCTGTCTGTAAAGCTCCAAACCACCCTCTCGTTACTATGTTTAGAAATAAGTGAAAAGCTCGACAGGTAATTTCCCTTAGGGAACCTCTGAAGGTCATGTGAGATTTTAACGTCTCCAAGTGTTCGACAGGATCCTTGAATCTATCATATAGCCCAATCTGTGTAACTTTGAATTTAGGTGGGAGTGGCGATCCTTGGACCCATCGTACAGTTCGATTTGTGAAACTTTGAATCTAGGTGGGAATGTCACCTGTGCTATAGGCATATCTGTGTGGTTGAGTAGACGGTTGACAGACAAGGATGTACCTATCCACTTAACCATCTCCTCATACTTGTCCATGAGTTTGCGTAGGTTGTGGTGCATTTTCCTCTTCCCATTGTCGCCAAAGGCTACTCTACCCGCACATTGCGAATCTTCCCTCCATCCTGATGTTTGCCCGTTCTCTTGTTGTCGTTGTTTCTTGGTCGTAGGTTGCTTGTGAACGTGTCATTGCAGGCATATGAAAAGCGTGTTGAACTTTCATACGATGCCAACTATTGTGGATGTGTTTCGTATTTCCCGCAAACAGTCCTTAGCTGCCTGCAACTATAGAAGGAAAAGTGGCTCTCTATGGTGAGGGATACCTCTGATGGCTAAGTCAATGAAATAAAAGTGTATCTTCTATTTGTTTTTGTTTTCAGATGTCATCCTTTAATACATACCTCAGTCCCTATTTATACGGAATGGTTGTTTTCGTACGGTAAGATTTTTCCTTTGGATTAACTCCCTTTGGTCCTTGCTAGAATGTTGGCTGTTAGGACCTTGATTCTCTTGTGTGCACAACCATGCATTGTGTTAGTAGGCTAGTAGTGCACGAGAGTATCGTGTTGGATGTAAATTAATTTCCCACATTGTCTATTATGTCATTAAGGTCTTTTTTTTTTCCTCGGCAAGTAAGTATTTATAAATAAACTAACGGATACAAGACACAAGTTCAATGGGGTGGGAGTCCCCTATAGTCTTCCCAAAGCTAATACACATTACAACACAAAAATAAGAAAACAAAGAGGGTGATCAGAGACAAAGATTTGACTCCTACCCAATTCCCAACAAGGGGAGACCGCTTGAAGATGATTTTTGAATAGTCTGATAAATAGACTATTAACCTACATCTATAAGCCACAGTACAAAGGGGTGTGCTGCAACGTTTTGGTCTGGACTGGCTGAAATGAACCTTCACATCCACTTTCACTTGATCTTTAATTAGGAAAAGCGGAAACATAGTGTAGCAACCAAATACTAAGACGAATCACCGGCGAGGGTCCACCACTAGATGTGGTGGCTTTTGCAGTACACGTGCCACACCTGGAGAGGGTTGAAAGGACGAAACAGCAAGATCCGAAATCGCTGATCTCGACGTTGCCACGCATGGTGGTAGAAACCTTCCGCATGCGTGGCAGCGCGTGAAACTCACCCATGGTATAGATTGCGCATGAGGTTTAAGCGCCACTCGAATGGGCATATCTCTTCTGCCATCTTGAAGATCGGCGCCTGGGGAGGTTGATGGCGCGTGTCGGACTTTGCTCGCCGAAAAGTTGCAAATCGCCTAGTTTCGGTGCAACCGGAGAAAAGCTAACAAAAAAACCTGTGGAAGAAAAACCTAAACCGAAACTAAGGCTTATTAATGTCATTAAGGTCTTATTAATGATTGCTAGATTCGAATTCTGTACTCGTGTTATGGTGGTTGCAATTATGAAAATTGGCTTACGGCCCTTGGGCCCATGGGCCCTAATATAGTGAGATTCTGTCTAATTCCCTTGGGGAATATTTGAACTATCATAAACCTTTCAAGAAAATAGGTTTATGGATGTCTTTCTGATCCATTAACACTTCCTTCTTTTGAGTAGAGACATAATTTAATATTTTACTTGCTTCGGAGCTCTTATAGCCACCAAAGCCTTAGTTGATGACCCTATTGGCGCGGAGGCTGGTAGGGTCTAGTTAGTGGCCATTGCCTTTCTATTACTCGCACTCTCTCTCATGTTTATACCCCTAATTGAAAGATTGCTACCATATAAATTATATGCCCTTTTTTAAAAAACAAAACGAGTTTCACTTGAAATATTGGAGAGGATTCTACTCGTCTAATAACATCTTCAGGGCTTTTTGAAATTTCTTACCTTCTTTAAGAATGTGTGCAAGCTATGTTATTTATGTGTATAAAGGGGGACTGGGATTAACTAGTTTACAAATTAGAAATTTCGTAGTTGTTGGTTTTAGAGAGCCAAGTGCAGGAAACAATAAGACTTCCCCTCACGTGTAAGTTAGGCACCTCTAGTTTAATTAGTAGGCCTGACATGGGAAATATTAATTTTTAATCACCATTGTGGAGTCAGTGATCAAACTTAAGATCTCGTCTTCAAATGATATTAAATTATTATTTATCCCAAAATTTTAAACTGATAGTCATAGGTAAATTTAATTATTTAATTTATATACTATGAAAGTTGAACATCAAGAATGTTATGGAAACAATAGTAATCAAATTCAATTGTTTTGTTCGTGCATGTGATCGAGGTTGAGTTGGCGGTATGGCAAATTGCTCTCATGTTGTTACAATATAGAAAGATAACTCGAAGAATATCTCTAGCATGGTGATAGACTAATCCATTTATATTATCTCGATTGTATCATTTTTCAAAGCTCTAAATTGAGCTTTCATACTTGGATAAGATATAAATGATCGTTTTCTTGAGCTTTCATGAATTGACATTGGTAGAAAAAAATCACAAAATTAACTTGTAAAGCAATATCTGTTGTTCAAGAATCTTGCCTGATTGGAATTTGTGGAAGGAAGCATGGTCATTAATTGCTTGATCTTTTAATCGACCCATCTCTTCATCTTTCCATTTTTCAGCCTCTAAAATCATCGGCATGCATGCTTGGGAGCCCATTAATTAGTTCAGTCAATATGTCATCGTCTGTAAAGCAAAGCAATTGACCATTGCGTGAAATTACGGTTAGGTCAAAAATCAAATTGATTTTAGTGAAATATTCGGATTAGCAGCAAATTCATAACGATGAGCCTCATGCTTATGGAAATTTTCATTCTGAAGCTAGAGCTTAAAATGCCATTCAGCTTTTCCATAATGATAGATTAAATTTTATTTCTTTTTGTTATTATTCAGAGTTTTTGCTATTATATTTTTATTTCTTTTTGTTATTATTCAGAGTAATTAAAACTTCAAGCTTGAGATTGAAGAAAATAAAACCAGAAGACATACGAAAGTGCAAACATCAAACACAAAGCTGCACAATTTTAAAGCTAGATAGCTTACAAGTGTTGATCACAACAAAATAACCGCAAGTGGAGATCCACACTTCAACGAAGTTAAACCATACATAACGCCAGCGTGGATTTATATAGTGAACGGCTACAATTCCCAACAACATTGTCGTATAAGACACCATAAAGTTGATGTAGAAGACTTCCAAGTCCATAAAATTACAAGCTTCATCTCCCTCATCATCAGTTGGAATGGAAGATGGTGGTTCAATTTTAGTACAAGCCTTATGTAGTGGAGGTTCACAGCAGAGGATTTTCCTCATAATTGCTTTCATCAAATGTAACGAATTGAGCTTTTATTTATGGTGTTAAACCCCAAAAATGATTTTTATGCAACTTTGAAGACGGCTAGAGAGTTCAGCTCTATTAGTTGAGGGGGGATAATACCATCCAAGTTATTATGGGATAGATCCAAGCTTCAAGAATTGGGTGGGGATGGATCCGGTTATATTGTTGAAAGACAGGTATGCATGGATGTTCCTCAAGTCTCCAAGTTCAGGTGGAATTTCTCCTTCTAACTTGTTGCATGAGAGGTCTGTAACATCCAGGCCCAACACCAAGTCCGCTCTCTAAATATTTTTTTGGGTTTGACATATGAAAAAAAAAACGCCCATTTATTATTCTTTATTCACTACATCGGGAGCCAATTTTTTTTTTTTTTTAAATGGCCAAACAACCCAAGCCGTAAGATCTTGTCCCAAAAACCACGACTTGCACGTTCGTTTCCTTTGCATGCACGTCTATCCCGCTAGGGTTAACAACATCACTATTTATTCATAAGTTTTTCACTTCATTGGCAGTTCACGCAAAGCCTCATTCTTACTTCGATCACCTGCAACCCTAGACTAGGTTACCACCCCTTCTCGACGCACCAATGGCCTCTAGTCCTCGTCCAGGAAGCAACCACCCTGCCCAACCCGAGTACAACCATGTCGTAGCCCAAGTGTGCATCCAGGAAGCAACCACCGCGAGCCATCATGGCATGTCCACAAACACTCCTATTTTTGCAGCTCAAAACCGTGCAAGACATGTTATGTTAGGTGCCACCAGCCACGGCACATTGAACCCACCATCGTCGACCGCTGGCCAATCACCAAATCCAGTCTTGTAACCACCATGCAAGGAAGCCACCAAGTCACCTGCAATCACACGGTAAACCTCTGTTTTTCACAACTAAAAACAGAGCAATCCACATACAGCAACTCCTCCACGCCAGTTGCCTCAGCCTCAAGCAACATCACTGCCCAGCCACTGAGCTCACCACTGTCGACCTCCGCCTAGCCCTTGCTCTGCCGCGCGCCACCTCAAGCTCACGGTGAGCTTCATCCTCTCTCGCACTGAGCTCTCTCTCCATCTCTCCCTTTTTTTTCTACGTGAGGTTTTTCTCTCACTCATCTCTCTCTCTCTTAGGGCCCCACCACCGTGATATGCCACTGCCCCCAGCTGTGCCGCCATAGACTTCCACCCAAGTCACCGCTGCACATAGCTTTTGGTATGCATGGCCCTATCACGTAATATTAGATCCTAGGTTATTTTTCAAAGAGCCATTTAGGTTATCAGTTTTTTGTTCCCAAAATGCCCTTGAATGAGTATGTATTGATCATATTTTTATCATCTACTATGCGTGAGATTTTATTTGTTGTATAAGAATTTATATTTACGGGTAAAAGTTAAATTACTAGATATATAAGAATTACGTTATTATGTTATTAAGTGGAAAAATGATGAATTTAGAAAGTGACAGTATTTTAGAGTTAAGAGAAATTGTAGGTTTTGGATTATTAAAATAAGTATTTTAGGTTTAGATATTGAAATTCGTAGATTGGGAATTTATGGAAGTTACGTGATTATTTTATAGGTGATGATTGATTTTTATTCAGTACTGCTGTGGAGAATTTTTGATAAGCTAAAAAGTCCAGGTAAGTGGGGTTTCTATGCTAGACTTTGCATAAAATGAAACGAGCTGAGGTTAATTTTTGAAAAATATACATGTTTGATTATGAAAAGAAATTTGAACTACCTCAGTTATTTGTTCTGCATTACTCATAAAATTCTATTTAAGAATAAAGTATTTTCTATTATGACTAGTGTAGACATGAGCTTATTTCTGATATTTTGTTTCTGAACTTTACAAAATGGAGCGAATATGAAATTTTGTGCATAAATTATGTTTTTATGATCTGATTTTTTTCTGTTCTGAACATGTTCTGTACTCTGATATGATATGATGTGATTTACGAAAACCTCTAGCATAACATTATGTTTCTATTTCTGTTCCGTTCTGACCTTACCACGGTATAAAATTGTGACCTCTGTTCGGGTTGGTACTAACTTTTCTGTTTCTGGTGCATCCACTTTAGAAATAAAGTGGTTTTCTGCGTGGTCTTTCCTATGTGCACACTCGGGGCTCCGAGAATAAATAAGGGGAAGATTCACATTCTGTTTTTGCTCGGCTAGCTACCGGGGTTTACACAACCCCACTGTAATACCCGGACTCTAGGCCCAGCCCTTTTGAAGTCAGTCAGATGCATGAAGCCAGCCCACGATCACTTGTTGAGGGACTCGGATGGTGCCGTTTTGGTAAGTAACTTCTTCTCATTTGAAATTTATTTTCTTTCCATCAGTTTATTCTCCTTTCTTTTCTTCTTCTCTTTTCCTTCCTAGCTGCTCTGCTTCTGAAAACTCCTCCATCTCGCGTGCTTCGTCCCCACATTGTTACGGTTTTATGCGGTTTCTCTCACAGAAATTCCTTCCCGCATCACATTTGAAACACCCAGATTTTTTTTCTCTACACAGATTTCTGGTCTAACCTTGGTTGGCGCTGCTGTCTCCGTGGGTCTTCAAGCCTCTCGCCGTTGACTTGGTTACAAGGCAGTGAGTCATTTCTCCTCCCTTTCATTGTTTTCTCTATGCCACTTAGATGACTTTGTGAATTTTTCTTCCTTTGGGATTCGATTGTGCAGCGTTTTCGTGGGTCTCGAAAACCTTGGAGCCTTCGTTGGAATCTTTCCTCTTGGTTCTTCATTTCCTTTTCGGTAACTTCCGCCCATTCACTGAATTTTGTTTCTCTTAATTCTATACTTGCTGTTACACATTCCATAGATCCTCTTATTTCTTTCCTTCGGTTTGTCAATCGCACACACACACGCTGCCTTGGTTTGCCGTGCTTACACTCAGACATTAATCCTTCTTTGCGCAAACCACTAGCGTTTTAAGTAGAGGATTCTGTGACATTTATTTTTGGGTTGATGTTTTATTTGTTGGATTGTGGTGGAGTGTGATGGAATTCTGGATGTTGAGGAGTATGATTTTGAATGGATTTGTGAGACTGTTTTGGACTATTATTTGAGACTATTTGGTGTAAATTGATGGGTGTTTTGAGCTTGTTGTATTGGATTTTTATGCAAGTCTTGAATTGTTCAATAACTAGAATATTGATGCTTGCACTGAAAATTTTTTTATTCGAAGGTTGGAAGTGAAGTTTGGTTTGGGTTATGTTTTAATCATTGGGGTTGCTGTTGTTGGTTTTGGAAATAATTATGGTTGGTTTGGTGTTAATGAAAGGTGGCTGTTTTGGGTTTTAAATGCGAATGGTTTGAAGAGAGAGTTGTTCGGGTTTAATTGTTAGGATAGCTATTGAGTTGTGAAGCGACTGTTTTGATTAATTACTCAATAAATAGCAGCTTCCTAGATTGGTTATTAAATGTTGGATATATGTTTCGTTTAGGTGGTGTTACTACTAGAGTTCCGACTCAAAGTATTGATAATACGAAGAAGTCAGGTAAGCGGGGTTCATATACTAGTTTTGCATAAAAGAAATAGAATGAGGTTGAATTTGAAAATAAACATGTTTGTTTTTGAAAAGAAATGAGCTGAAAATAACCTTATATGTTTATTTTGCACATACATAAATTCAATATAGGAAAAAGTATTTTTCTGTCATGACTGGTGTAGACATGATCTAGTTTTTGTGCACTTTGTTTCCGAACTATGCAAAAGAGCGAGTATGGAAATCTAAAAGTTTTGTTATGAGTCAATGAAAATATTTTGATTCTGTTTAGTTCAAACATGTGAAGCGATCTAAAGCTATTAAGTATTTTGTTTTGATATAATGAGTCATTTGAAAACCTTGGCATGAAGTTCTGATTCTGTATATGATTGTAATCTGATTCCGATGATATATGTTCTGTTTCTGTTAAGGCCCAGCCACGGGTATAATGATGGTTTATAATCCTACCACGGGGGTGAAACATGGTATAGGGCCCAGCCACAGGTATAATAGTGGTTTATAACCCTACCACGGGGGTGAAACATGATATACGGCCTAGCCACGGGTATAATGGTGGTTTATAACCCTACCACGGGGGTTAAACATGGTATTATCCCGATGTGATGCTAAACGATGATATGATTATAATGTTTCAGTTTGGAAATGCCAACGGATTTTCTTTTTGGGAATCAGTTTATTTTTCTAGAAATTTCGCTCTAATGTTTTTGTACCAAGTTTTGTTAATGCTTTTCGGAAGTAAAACAGGTTGTGTCTATAATCTGAAGAAAATGTTTTGTTCTACTTATCAAATGTTATAATGCTCATGTTTACATGCTAGTATATGCTCTCTGCTTGCTGAGTTGTTGATAACTCACCCCTTTAATCTTCATAATATTTTAGATGACATTGATGGTTCAGCTGAGGATCAGTATTAGAGTTTATGGAGAAGATTAACAATGAATTATTGTTGGGTATCTCGTGGTATTAGTGTTGATGTTGAAAGTTATTTATATTTTTTCTTAAGTTTGCTTCAGTGGATTTAGACAGTTTATGGAGACTTATGTCAATGTTACCTTATTTCTAGTTTGTTATTTGAGACATGAAGAAGAGTTGATTTTTTTTTTTTATTTGGGTTGTTGGATTGAAAATTGGATAAATGAGTTTATATGGTTTATTAATTTGAAGTATTTACGTTTGATTTGAAATTTCGGAAATATATATTCTTGAATTTGGAAGTACTCTAGCTTTGCTGGAGTTGATTATCAGGTTATATGAGTTAACTCTCCGGACCCTCGGGGACGGGGCGTTACACCTACTATGGGGGTTAAACATGGTATTTATTCTAATATGATAAGATAAGATGTGATGTTTCAGTTTATGTTATACCAAAGGGATTTTGATTATGAATATTGTTAAACTTTCACTTTGATATTTTTTATAACAAATATTCTGATTCTGCATTCTAAAAGAATATATTTTGTTCTGCATTTTGAACTCTGTAAATGCTCATGTTTACACACTAGTATATGTCCCCTGCTTACTGAGTTGTTGATAACTCACCCCTTATCTCCAATATTTTCAGATGATTTTGGATTTTCAGCTGAGGATCAAGACTATGAAGCATTGGGTGAGATGACTTAAAAATAATGGATTAAGAATAAAAAGTTTTCGATGAGTATTGGTGATTTTTGTTAATTATGTTGTTGAAATGTGAGTTTAAGTGATATGTAGAGAAGTTGATATTTTTTGGGGTTACTGTATTGAGGATTTGATATATGAGTTTGTATAGTTAATTAAATTTGAAGTGTTTAAGTTTGATTTAGAGCTTTTGGAAGTATATTAGCAGTATTGGAATTGATTATCAGATAACATAAGTTAACTCTCCAGACCCTCGGGGACGAGGTGTTACAAGGTCAATCCCAAACATGTCGTCGATGATGTCATCTTTGTGGGAGAGAGTTCTACTCTTTGGTTTAAACTCCACTATTTGTAGTGCATCCACTGCTGGGAAGATATTATTTTCATAGTAAGAAATCAAGCCAGCTTCACTACTCATTATCAATGTGGATTGCAAGACTGACGGATTTTTGAATATAGGGATATATGTTCTGGCATAGTCATGGCATATGGTAGATTTTAGGTATGTCAGCTCAAAAGTAATGTTAGTCAAGCAATGAGGTATTTAACCAGAAAAACAATTGTAGGAAAGATCCAACAAGCTGAGTTCTTCTTAAAGGCCTAATTGAAATGAAAATTTTCCATGTAAATAATTTGCTTTAAAGAGAAGAATGCTTAGACTTGAAAGGTTGCTGATCCAATCTGGAATGTTGCCAATAAGGTAGTTATCTCCCAGATTGAGTGATTAAATCATAGGAACCCTTGAATACACTGATAATGGGACCGATTAGCCTATTTTTATTCAAACGAACATGTTGGATTGCGGACCATTTGAAGCAAGAGGGTATAGAGCCAGATAGATTACTATGGGAAAGGTCAATAAATGAAAGTGATTTCAAGTTACAAAACTCAACTGGAATGGGACCTTTAAGCTGGTTTTTTGGGATAGCAGTTTCAGTCAATGACATCGTGCTCTATAACAATCTAGCCCAATAATTCTCAGGTCAGAATATTTATGAAGGTATAGCTTGAGGACGACATTTAGTGCCAGGAGGCGTGAAGTGGCCTAGATTATGTCAGAGATTTTAAGTTATGATTTTTATAGTACAAAGTTCAAGAAATTTTTTATAAATGCTTCTGCGAACAGTCATTTATGATTTTAGTATTTTAATACAAAACAACTTTATTTATTGTAAGTAATCTTTGTATCTAGTGCGTTTTTAAGATTTTTTTAGACGAAAGATTTTGATTGGATTAAGAGTAGGCATCCATGAAACTTAGCATCTGGTGTCCTACTGTAGAGTCCATGATGAGGTAAATTTGGGGAAGTGCAAAGCTGTCTTTAGGGCAGGCCTTTATTGAGATTTGTGAAGTGGACACAGATTTACCATTTTCCATTGGATTTCTTCACGAGAACGATGTTTAAGAGCCATTCTAGGTAGTGGGTTTTCAAGATAAACCTTGCGGCCAAGAGGCGATATCTGACGCCCCCAACCTTCGCTTGGGATCTAATGGAGATTTAGATCGTCGGGATATGCAACCCAAGCTATCATACCCTCATACGTAATAGGTAGTATGCAATGCATCCTAAAAATACTGCTAGCAGTATGCAATAATTATAGCAGAATGTAAGGGTGAAAATGAACTAATGCTAGAATAACTAAATCATCCCAATAATATTGATTGAACCATAAGTTTCAAAACATCAGGTAACTTAATCTTAGTACAAAATATCAAGTTCCCCAAAAGGATCTAAGCCAGCTGCTTCATACGTTCAATGGCATGAAGAATCACAAAATCGTAATGTGATTGGATCTATTTACCCTTCTTGTGAAAAATGGCTTCCAGTGTTCGCCTTTGGGCAGTTTAAGGCTGCAGACTCAAGTCTGAAAGGTATGATTGATGTCAACTTAATTTTAGGGGTGGTTAAAGATCGGAGTGGGTTGGGATGAACATTTGACTATCACTAACAGCTTTCGTGGACCAAACAATGCTGAACCACTGATTTGGTGCCAACTTCTTGGAGAGCAAATGGGTAGAATACTTCCATTTAGCTCGTCTTCATATGGCCAAACTTTGCAGCTATCAGTTTCCTTAACGTGATATAGAAAAGTAGAAGCTTTTCTTCTCAAGTAGCCCATTTTACTTCTTTGGAACCTAGTTGTATTTACTTTCTACGCAATCACCAAGCTTTATTTTGAATATAGCCATTGAAGTAGAACATGATCTTTGAACTTCCTAAATGTTGATCAGAAATTGTGTACAAATTAAAAATGTTCGTCTTTGTAGCTGTCACCAGTGTCAACCTTATCAAAAAAATGAAGAAAGTTGAACTGTTTGGAATTAGCAATTATCTCTAATGCAATTCTTCTCTGTTGCTTGAAACGTCACCATGTAATCAGAAAATCTATTATTTGGCTTGGGACAGATGAGGATTCTTTAACAAGAGTAATGAAAATCAGAGGGGAGTATTACAACAAGTACAATAGCAACCTTGACAAGGCAGTTATTGGTGACACTGATAAAACAGAGGATTCATTGCATAAAACAGCGGATTCATTGCCTATTATTTCTGCTAGAATCATGGATGAAGACTTGGGAACTTCAGTATAAACTTAGCATGATAGCAGCCTTGTGTTTAGCCTGCAATCAAATCTTTGTCAGTAGTTCTAGCGTGATAGCAGCTTTGTATTTAGCATTTCATCTTGTAATTATCCTTGTAACGCCCCGGTCCCGCACGGGTAGGAGAGTTACTTCCTAGCACTTAAACTCACATCTCAACAATATAAAACAAAACTCCAAATTCCCAATATCATTTAGAAAATTTGATTCAATCTAATTTCCTCAATATAACCAATTTTCCAAAATGCCAAGTCATTACAACACAATAAAAAAAAAAAACTTCCTATGCTTGAACCACTACACTTAAATCATCTCACTCAATGCCTCATAATCTCAATCCTCAGCTGAACCATCATAATATCTGAAAAATATTGTGGAGATAAGGGGGTGAGTTATCAACAACTCAGTAAGCAGAGAGCATATACTAGCATGTAAACATGAGCATTTATAAAGTTCGGTATGCAGAACAAGACATTTACTTTCAGAATGCAGAAACAACATATTTTCTTTCAGAATGTATAAACAAAATTTGTTACAAAATATCAGAGCGAAATTTTCAGAAAAACAAACTTGTTCTCAAAAAGAAAATCCTTTGGCATTTCCAAACTAAAACATTATAATCATATCATCTCTTAGCATCACATCGGGACAAATACTATGTTTAACCCCCGTGGTAGGGTTATAAACCACCATTATACTCGTGGCTGGGCCATATTCCATGTTTCACCCCCGTGCTAAGGTTATAAACCACCATTATACCCATGGCTGGGCCGTATACCATGTTTCACCCCCGTGGTAGGGTTATAAACCACCAGTATACCCGTGGCTGGGCCGTATACCATGTTTCACCCCCGTGGTAGGGTTATAAATCACCATTATACCCGTGGCTGGGCCTTAACAGAAAACAGAACAGATATCATCGGAATCAAATAACCATCATATACAGAATCAGAACTTCATGCCAAGGTTTTCAGATGACACATCATATCAAAACAAAATACTTAATAGCTTTAGATCACTTCATATGTTCGAAATAAACAGAATCAAAATATTTTCATTTGTTCATAACAAAACTTTTAGATTTTCATATTCGCTCTTTTGCATAGTTCAGAAACAAAATATACAAAACTAGCTCAAGTCTATACCAGTCATGACAGAAAAACACTTTCTCATATATAGAATTTATGCATATGTAGAATAAATATCTGAGGTCGTTTTCATAGTTCTTTTAAAAAACAAACATGCTTATTTTCAAAGTCAACCTCATTTAATTTCTTTTATGCAAAACTAGTATATGAACCCCGTTTACCTGGACAACTTAGTTTTTTCAGAATTTTCCTCAAAAATGCCGAGTCGATTATAAATCTTCACGTATAAAATAATTACATAATTTTCGCAAGTTTTCAATCAATCACGGATTTCGATATTTAAGTCTAACCTTCTAAAATAACCTATTTTAATTTCTCAAAACCTAAAATTCTCATAATCTCAAAATATATCATCACTTTCTAAGATCAACAATATTCATTTAATAACTTCGACTAAAACACTAAAAAGCTAACTTATTAACTATTGAAGTGTAACTATAAAATCTGTTACTAGATAATATAATTAGACCAAAATATTTTAAATTATCCATCAACAATATAATAAACTAGATTCTAGTAAAAAAACACAACGTTATCAACTATTCTTTCAAAAGGAAATAACAAATTTAAAGTACTTTAGAAACATTTTTTTAATAATATAAAATAAGATGAAACTCCCATAACATTAACATAAAAATTATCTGAAATCATACTGAAACCCGTCATAAAATCAACCCAACGAAAAATATGAACTCAAACCATTTTATGGTTTGGCTTGTACTTAAAGGGTAAACTTGTAATATCATAAAATTAAGCCAGGGGAAATAAACCTACACCATATTGTTTACCTTTTGGAGAAATCTTTACTTTAAAAATAATTTAAAGTACTGGAAACATAATTAAAATAGAGTCCTCTATTACATGTTAAAAGTTTAAAGGGTAACCAAGAAATTTAGTGACATAAATATATGTTGCATGACTAAGTTACGCTAAGCTTCAGTAGAATTCTGTTAAGAAAAATATAATCGTGAACAACAATTCGCGATGTGGAGGCTCACCGAGAGATGGAGAGCATGACGAGTGGCGAGCTGGGTGGTGGACGACAGCTGTGAGGGTGTTGGCGGGCACTGAGGGAGAGAAATTAATGAGAGAGAGTTAACGTAAAAGAGAGAGAGCACGGCGTAACAGGAAAAGAATACTCACCGAGGGAGAGCAGTGAACATGTGAAGATGCAGGGGGATGGGCTGGCGAGATACAATCGCGACAGTCTCCTCCGTGGCAAGCGGTGGAGTTCAGAGAGAGGGAGAGAGTATGAAGGTCATGCCGATAGGGACTAGTCGAGAGGGGTGAAGGTGCTGAGACAGTGGCTCACGATGACTCCAGATTGTGGCGTTGCTCTGTTCTAAGGGCTTAAACCAGAGCAGTTTTTGTTTTTGCTTCCCACGAATGTTGCTGGTGGTTGGTTGGGCGTGACGGAGCTTCGTTGTCGTGGGGTTCTTGATGCAAGGTTGAGGCGGCGGAAAGGGTTGATGAAGGCTTGAGTGCACGTTGAGGTGGCTTGCATGGAGGCAAAGTTAGAAGGAAAGCATGCTCTGTTTTTGGCAAGTGAAAACAGAGGCCTCTTAGCTTGCGATGATGGCTTGAGTTTCACGGTGAAGGGTGGCGGCAAAGTGGGTGGAATCGAGGGAATGTGGAAGGCTTGCATGGTGGTGGTGTGAACAAGGCAGTGGCTGGGTGGTGCAAGTCCGTGGGGGTTAGTGGTCTGCAGGGGGGTCTCACAGTGACAGCGTGTGGTTTTGGGGTTGAGAGGGTGAGCAGTGGCTCGTGGGTCTATCTACGAAAGCCACAGGTTGGCATGATGGTGGCCGTGCGGAAAGGTTGGCGATGCTGCAGCAGTGAGTGATGGCCCTGGGCTACGATGTCTGCATGGAGGTTTGCAGTGAACGAGAGAGAATTTTAGAGGGAGAACTGAGAGTATGAGAGAAACCGATAGAGAGAGTTTGTTGGGAGAGAACTTTAAAGGGAGAAAACAATAACTACAGAGGCGTGGGGAGGTGGTACTTGAGGTGGAAAGGGATTCGGAGGTGTGAAAAAAAATTGAATGGAAAGATATAGGAGGAGTAACCATCAGGATCCAGAAAAGAATGAAAAAAAAATTGAAAGGGTGATAGCTTACCTAAAACGGCGTCGGTTTCTCATGAAGGCTAGGCTTCCATCTAGTCTGGGCTTGGGTTTCAGTTTTCATGGTGGAGCCGGTTGTTACAATCCTTTTGTAAAGAGATAGAAAGTTGTATAAATATACATGATCACACACTGATTTGCGTGTTGTGAGATTTCTCCATCTGTTCTAATATATCAAATTTCTTTTAGACACATCAGGAGACTACAAAAACTTCTTGATGACTTTGCTTGGATCAAAAATATAAATCATTCTGATTTCTACCCATACCCATCTCTGTTTGTTTTCATTCGATCCATCACCTTGGATTGCTTTTTGGTGTCATTGGATTAAGATTAGTGATACATGTGTTGGCTGCAGAGTTAAAACTTGAAACTTTTAACTGTTTATCTGTAAATCTAAGTTGATTTATTGTATATATAATAAACCCATTTTTATTCTTCCACTTCCAGTTCTGATCTCCAATTGTTGTTGGCATGCAATTATTTTGTTTTCTTCATTGTTTGGTTTCTTTTAAGGTTCACTTCCATATTTCTTTATGGTTTTCCGTTGGTTAGCCCACAAAAATACTCTTAGAAGGAGACTCGTTGGACTGAGTAGCGAAGAGTGGCTCCCTTTCTACGTTTATGTGTTGAAGTTTTATAGCATTAGCGCGAGTTTGGATGATATTGATTGGATTAGCTTCTGGAAGAAACCAATTTGAATAGACAGTACGAGGGCACGAAATATCATTTCAACTAAAAACTTCAACTGTCCAAGGGGAAAAAAGTAAAAACATCAGCCATGCATGCGTCAACCTGTACAACGTGAGAACTGGGAATCATAGTTGGCTCTGTACTCGGAGGAGACCAGACTGTAACAGACAATGTAAGCACACAAAAAGGACTATGATCAAACTCAGACACTCGAAACATCAGAACAAGTTGTTTGTGCATCTGTGACAAGTTTCCAGTCATAAGCTGGAGATTAAAAGGTGGGTTCAGTATGCGCACCAAATCCCTTTGGCCCGGCTGCCTTTTGTGCTTCTTGTTTGCTGTGAGCTGCTATGGCCTGGCCACTTTAGATACCTCCATTCTTTTTTTTTTTTTTTTTTTTTTTTAAACACAAGGATGTTTTGACAAGTTATATAGGTTGCTTCCTTTGTGGGTTAAACATCTTGACTTTCTTTGGCAGTTAGCAGATGATGGTTTTTTTTGACAATATCCTAACATATGATTTACCATGGTCTTGTGCTTTTGTTTGTGCAGAGCTCAGTGTGTACCATTTAAGAAACCAAATGATGCTCCAATATTTAAGAAACCATTTAAGAAGACAGTTCCATACCCTATCCACCCTATCCCAATTGCTAAGCATAACCTCCTGATTCCACCATCCATTCCTATGTTCAAGAAGGCATTGTCGCCTTCAGTTTCAATTTCAACTTAAGAAACCTCTTTTCCCACCAGTTTATACTTTGGAAATGCCATTTCTACCACCTTTTCTATATCTGAAGACACCCTTTCTTCCACTCATTCCTATTTTCAAGTAGCACCACTTATCCCCCAACATTTAAGAAATTTCCTCTTCTCAAGAAGACATTGCCTCCCCATTCAAATTTTCAAAATGCCAATTAATTGCAGAGGCACAGTGCAATTGCATGTTGTTGGCACAGTGTATAACTGTCCTTAACTTAATATATTTCCTTAATTAACTTGGTTCCTTCCCATGGTTCGGCCCCAATTAATTAATGGATCGACAGGAATCTCACCATCAAAGACCAGAGCATGCATGATATGCCAACTAACACAAACAAAAATAAAATTATCAAAATGTCGACAAATTGGTTTTCGCACTCTCATTTTTCTTTGGTTCCGTAATTTAATTAAATAAATAATGTGCCACTTTTATTTATATATTCAGAGTTGTAAGTAGGGTAGTCTTCGCTTATCTTATAATAATGGAGTTTTAAATGTGGAGTAGGCATTGGAGGGTGGCATCTGATCCTAAGGAGTGGGCCCATGTTTGAATATTCTCTCTTTAGCAAGATGTTTTTCATCGGAGATAGAGAAGAGGACCATCTGCAACATAAAATAGACCTTAGGCCCGGATTAGGGCCCAATCTAAGCCCATTATAGCCGACCGCGCGACTCGTCTTTTGTAAAGTGCTGCTGCCCCATCTTTATTACTTTTCTATTCTGATTCAACACTACATATATCATTATTCTAAAAAAAAAAAAAAAAATACATTACATATATCTAATAAACCAAAAATAATTGCCCAATTTTTTAATCCCCAATTTTTTTTTTTTTCCCGAAGCCGAATGTATTTTAATTTTTAAACTGAATAATGATATATACAAACTCAAAATATATAACCTTCTCGTACATCTTTTATAAAATAATAGACCCTATCATTAAAAAAAATGTAAAAAAATCACTTTTTTATGGTAATGCCCACTTTTTTGCCAAAGCCTTGCACAATGCTTGTGTACATGAGACTTGTTCTTAGTATTATTCTTTAAAAATTACAATAACACCACTACCCAATATTCTTTCATGAACAGTTGTCATCTCTTATTTTCTCAACTGTGCATAAACATTATTGATGGATCTTTTCTTCAATGAAATGTATGATAATGCAGAGAGTCAATCCACAAACAAAATCCAAAGTTCACGACCAATTAATAAACGATCAATGACCAGAGCATGTGCCAACTGATAGATAAAAAGACAAAAGAAGAACAAAATAAAAGTAAAAAAAGTAGGAAAGCGAAATTTGTCATCCATGTTTTTTATTTGTCATTAGGTGTGCTTTTTTTTTAGTAAGAAATCGAGTTATAGGAAGTTATCTATTAATTAACAAATTTATTATTATTATTTATGTGTCAGTCCATCAATACAGCTCATCACGTATTCCGATTGGAAAATATTAGTTTATCCTTTCACTTTGTTCATTTATTTTGACGTATTTAATTTTTTAATTTTTTAATTTTACTTAATAATTAAGAAAGTAATTTTTAACATATTGATGTATTCTTTTTATTTTTTAAAAATATTTAAATATATAAAAAAAATCAAAATAGCCTAGTGGTCAAATGAAACGGTTGTACTCAGGCAGAGTAGCACCGCTCATTCCAATTTCCCTAATTATTGTCTCCTGATGAATATTGTAGCTGGCTCACTTCTTTCATCCAAGAAATGACATCCCAATGCATGCAAAGTTTTGCATAGTCGTTGAAAGGTTTTTTAATGGAGTTGCGCTTCAGGTCGGATGGGTTTGAAACTCATTTTCACACCTACCAATAAAACAATGACATTTAGGCATTCCATAGAAATTTTCATTACAGCCGCATATACCCCAAAATTCTCTTCCTCCTTTCTCCAGTACTCTCCCTCCCCCAACTGAGAAATCAACTGGGGAATTTTATTTACAAAATGGAGTAATCTCCGGACAAGTTCCTTAGGGAGAGTCACTCTTAAGAGGTCCATCCCCATCCCCCTATCCCAGTTGGATTAATTCCGTGTTTTTCCCTACATCTCAAAATCTACCAAGATGTTGCATCTAGTTTTGGGTTGCATAACCAAACTGCGGCACACGGGTGCTCAAGTTTCATCACTATCAGTGTAACGCATGGGTATGTATGAAAATGATAGAAACATGTATAAATTTTATTTTCTAAAGATACCCTTTTCAAAAAAATTTGAAATATATCATGTCAATCTATATAAATTGGACTTCAATATCAAGATATTAAAAAATTTGTCAAAATGG
Organism: Juglans regia; assembly: GCF_001411555.2. Taxonomy (NCBI): domain Eukaryota; kingdom Viridiplantae; phylum Streptophyta; class Magnoliopsida; order Fagales; family Juglandaceae; genus Juglans; species Juglans regia. The sequence goes on along the minus strand of NC_049906.1, from coordinate 25,095,825 downwards.
GTATTTGGGTTGGCTAGGAATGGGGGAAAAGCAGCACATGCACGGTAGCATTCATTTCGATGAGGCAGGCAAGAAATTACTTGCAAAATACATGGAACCAAGTGGGTGATTTAAACCCTCCATTTAAAGTTTTCCAAGAGCATCAGTGACTATAGTGGGATCCAATCGAGCACTATTCGAAGATCATTGTTCAAGGGCTACTCGGCGTGAGGGACCTTCAAACGGAAGACAATTTTGCACTGGCTACTGGAGGAGGGAGGGTAGGCGTGCAAGCCCTTCCTTTGGCTTTCCAAACACTCCTCTTTCTCCCCTTTATCCCACTATCATGACTAGATACATTGTGCTTTTCAAGTGTGACACATGGCACTATTGGCAAGGGTTTGGATCATGGGCCCAATGCATCTAGGGTTTTTAGGCTTTGGCTTCCTATGGAGTCCGAAACTTACATGGCTTAGTTGACCTTCTCTTGGGCTTGGGTTGCTATTCCACAAAACCAAGGCCTAAGTTCAACTAGATATATTCCCATGGTCCTAAAATACTACTAAGACAATTAAAATAAACATGAATGTAATTCTAATCATGTTTCAGGTTATCACACTGGATAAGGTGGGAACACCCTAGCAAACCCCCCCCCCCCCCAAGGGCAATGGCACAAATCCCACCCAAGGGCTATTTCCATGAGCTAGGGTTTGGTCGGGTGGGGGGGGAGTTCGTGCAGGTTCTCACTTCGTTCTCCACCTTTTGGGGCTCTCGCCTTTCTCAGCCCTCAGGCTCTTTCCTGACCTTACTTTGACTCTCTCCTTTGGTTTGTTGGGTACTAGGTGGCAAGGCGTCCAACTCATCCATTTTCCTCATGAGGGTGTAGTAGTCCTTGGTACTGTGGGTTTCATTATAGTGGTAGGTGCAAAAACGGCAGTTAGCTCGGTTATGGTTGTCAACTTCTTGGGCATTTGGTTTGCTTTCCTCTTGCACTCTTAGGTTGGAGCATGTGTGCCTGGTGCCTAGCCCTCTCGAGGGGGTGGTCTCATCCCTTCTCATGTCTTGATGTCCTATTTTGAGTTTTTCTGAGGCTTTTGCTTGTCCCGATGTGTTGGACCTCCTATCAGCTTGGTCCAATTCAGTTTTTTCTCGGGAGAGTCAGGGCCTGGAGTGTGTCCTCGGCGTTGATGAAACCATCCAACTTGTCCATGAGTTCTCCCAATGTCGTGGGAGTTCTCTTTGCAAACTCTGCCCTGAACGAGTTCTAGTGCCATATGCCTACCAGGAGCGCTGTTAGCATGATCTTATCATCCTGACCAAGTATGTTTTTAGGCTTTCTTCTTCCCATTGCTTACCGGTCAGCAGGTAAGCGACCATACATCTTCTTCTTCTGCTAGCCAAGATCTATGTTAAAAATAATCAGGCCTGCTCATCGAAACTATCAAGCAAGGTGGGTGGCAGCACCCTAAACCACCCTCTCGCAGCTCATTTTAAGGTCAACGAGAAAGCTCTTCAAGCAATCTCTCTGGGGAACCAGTGTAGAGTTATTTTGGCCTTAAAGGTCTCCAAATGCTCAAGAGGGTCTTTAGATCGGTCATACAACTCCATCTAGGGAACTCTGAACTTTAGAGGTAGCAGCGCGACCATCACCTTAGCGCTATAGGGTAAATTTGTGATAGTGAACAACTAGTCAACCGATAACAAAGCTCCCATCCTTTTCGCCTTTTCCTCATACTTATCCATAAGGCTGCCTAATTCATGGTGCATTTTCCTCCTTTCTTCCACACCAACATCTACCTCGTTGGCACTTTAGAATTTCGCATGTTAATTTTGACTCGACCACTTGTCCTCCTACAGCTCACTGTTCCTCCTTTTTAAGGCTTCGTTTTCTCATTGTAGGCTCTCCAATTCCTCTGCCATTTTTCTCATTCCCTCCTCCATTTCTGCAAATCTTCCTTACATGTTTTTTGACGATGCTTCCTATATGCGGGTTGTATGAGAGCACATCGTAGTTGGCATACAAATGAAATGTTACTTTTGTGAAGATCCACAGATGGGGCAACTATTGACGTGTTTTGCACAACGGGTGTAACATCCGAGCCTAGCGCCAAGTTTTTTTTTTTTTTATATTTTTTAGTTAAGTATATGAAAAAGCCAGGAGAAATTTTTTGAATATTATTTTTTATGGGCTGAGAAAATTTAAGGAAGAGCCCATTTATTTATTTATTCATTACATTTTTTGGACCATAAAGCCCAAGCCCGTGTTACCTTATTTTCCAACTCCACGTTCTACATAGCTTCACGTTGGTTTTATCCCTATGCATGCACACCGCTTCCTCTCATATCTAGGGTTTTAATGTGGTCTTTCAATCACCTGTAAATACACATCCTTCGTGCATGAAGAAAACCCAAAAATAGGGTGCCGTCTCTTTCCCCAAGCTAGGGCTGTCTAACATTAACTCCCCCATGCCTCCACATCCAGGCAGCACCAAACTCACGCACACAACCCAGTTTTCCCACCCCTGATATTTTAGTTTTCTTCCATAACCACCAAGTCCCACGAACGACAGGTTGCCTCGCACCCCAGCCCATGCACCACTTCTTCTTCTTCGGGTACAGTGGGAGCAATATGCGGGTTTCCAAGCACTTTGGAGGCATTGGAGGACGACTCCTCCCTCAGGTTCCTAGAGCCAAAAGGTCGGTCAATCCATGGAGGAATCTGTTGTGATCATGCAAGAAACCACCTCATGCTACCGAGGCCTCCAAGCACTGCCCTACAGCACCTCAAACTACCCTTTACGTTCAGACCATCACAAAAATCCAAGCCCGTGTGCTCTCAGCCAAACAGAATCCACCATTGTGTGAGTCTTTCCCCTGCATGGCCGAAGCCACCAATCATTGCCCAGCCCCTCGTGAAATCGTAAACCACCGTACCTGCACCATACACGATGCCAACCACTGGGAGCCACTAGAAGTCATCCCCTATTTTTTCTCATCAAAACAGAGCCAATATCTCCACTGCGTAAGGCTCCTCCATGAGCTGCCCAACCACTAGGAGGGTCGCACCGTGCAACCATTGCCACCACTGCCCCGGGCCGCTATCACTCATTGGAAAGCAAGCCTCTGCCACGTTACCCAGTTGTTGTCGTGGTTTCTCCATGTTGCACAACGCAACATCCGCAGTAAGACCCTTTCTCTTTCCACGCGAGACTCTATCTCTCTCGCTCACAGTGCCCCGCCGCCATGACCACTGTCGTCCACCGCCCAGCCCATTGCTCCGCCGCACGTTTCACTTCCTATCAGTGAGCCTCCGCCTTGCAGACTATGATTTCACAAACATGTTTTCTTATATCAAGTCTCATGGAAGCCTAGCGTGAAGTTGGTCATGCATAAAATATTTTTATGATGAAAATTACAGTGTTACCTGTTGAGTTACAGGGTATGTTAGTCTATTTTAAAAATTTTAATATGTACAGGTTGGCTTTATTTTCTTTTATAATAGTCTAAAATCTTTTATGTAATGTAAATTTCTCTAAGTTATTTAAATTGTTCTTAAGTAAAGATTTATTTTTAAAAGTAAACAAGATTGATATAATGTTATTTTTATACTTTAGATATAATTTAGTCTATCAAAAGATGTCATGGTTTATTTTAAAATATTTTGGGATAATTATATTATCTCGTATTAAACTTTATAATTTGTTTTCAATAATAAATAGGTCAGACTTTTAAATGTTTTGGTCAAAATTATTAAATCAATATTGATGATTTTTAGAAAGTGATGATTTATAATTTTAGGTTATGAAATTTTAGGTTTTGAGGAATTAAATATGTTGTTTTAGAAGCTTAGAATTAAATATCGAAATACGTGATTAATTAAAAATTTATGAGAATTACGTGATTATTTTATAGGTGACCATTAATTATTATTCAACACTTTTTAGGAAAATTTTGAAAAAAACTAAGAAGTCCAGGTAAGCAGGATTCCTATACTAGACTTTGCATTAAAATAAAATGAGCTTAGGATATTTTTTTGGAAAATATACATATTTGGTTATGAAAATAAGTTTGAACTACCTTAGTTATTTATTCTGCATTACTCATGAGATTCTGTTTAAGAAGAAAGTATTTTCTGTTCTGACTGGTGCAGACATGAGCTTAGTTTTTTTTATTCTGTTTCTAAATTTTGAAAAAGAGAGCTGATATGGAATTTTGTACATAAATTATGAAATGTGATATGATTTTGTTCTGTTCTGAAGATTTTCTGTACTTTGATATGATATGATGTGATTTCTGAAAACCTCTGGCATAACATTATGTATCTATTTTTGTTCTGTTCTGACCTCACCACGGGTGTAAAACTGTGGCCTCTGTTCGGGTTGGTACCAATTTTTTCTTTTCTGGTGCACCCACTTTAGAAACAAAGTGGTTTTTTGCGATGTCTTTCCTATGTGCACACTCGGAGCTCCGAGAATGAATAAGGGGAAGATTCAAATTCTAATTCTGCTCGGTTAGCTACCGGGGTTTGCACAACCCTACCACGGGGGTTAAACATGGTATACGTTCTGATATGATAAGATAAGATGTAACGCCCTATTCTCGGAGGTCCGGAGAGTTAGCTCTTGTAACCTAAATATCAACTCAAAATCACAACTATAAATAATCTAGAAACTCCATAAAAATATTCATTTATCCAAACTAAATATCTATGTTCCTTCATAAGGATAATACATAAATTCTTAATCAAATAAATTGAAACTCTCCAAAAGACTCGAAAATATCCTTAACTCATCAAATCAAAAAAATTGAAAATAACAAAATACTAACTAGGACTCTCAAATAAAAACTTGTACCCTCAGGTACTTATTCCTCAGCAAACATCAAACCTCTATAATACTGCCTGCTCTTCCTCTCTAGTAGAACCATCAAGATTATCTGAAAAATATTTAGAGATAAGGGGTGAGTTATCAACAACTCAAAAAGCAAAGAGCATATACCAGTGTGTAAACATGAGCATTTATAGAAATTAGAATCCAGAACAAAACATTTTTATTTTCAGAGTGCGGAAACAGAACATATGATCAAAATATCAGAGCGAAAATTCAGAAACAATTTCATTCAAAAATATCCTTTGGCATAGCATAAATGATCATCATCATCATCAAAATATCATATTAGAACAAAAGCCATGTATAACCCACGTGGTAGGCTTGCGCATCTGCGGATAGCCAAGCATAACATAAATCACTCTGTCACCAAGGTGTGTACTCAAAACAGAGACTACTACTATAACCCGTGGCAGGGCCGTATCCACTATTATTACCCATGGTTTGGCCGTATCTACTATTATTATCCGTGGTTGGGCCGTATCCACTATTATAACCCGTGGTTGGGCCGTATCTACTAATGTAACCCGTGGTTGGGTCGTATGCCACTAATATCACCCGTGGCAGGGCCATAATTGAACAAAGCGGAAACATAATCAAATTCAGAATCAGAGAGTCATCCCAAAGTACTGAACAAAATCATATCATCTTCGCAATCAAAGCAGATCCAAAGCATATTTACATAATTATGCAGAAATTTTCATATTCACTCTTTTTGCAAAAATTAGAAATAGAATGTCAAAAATAAGCTCATGTCTACACCAGTCATGATGAAAAATACTTTCTTCTTAAATAGAATCTCATGAATAATGCAAAACAAATAACTGAGGTAGTTCAAATTTCTTTTCATAACCAAATATGTATATTTTTCAAAAAGTCAAGCTCAGCTCATTTTATTTTAATGCAAAATCTAGCATAGGAACCCCGTTTACTTGGATTTCTTAACTTTTTAGAATTTTCCTCAAAATTTTGAACAATTAACAATCATCACCTATAAAATAATCAAGTAATTTCCATAAATTTTCAATCAACCACTTATTTCAATATTTAATCCTAAACTTCTAAAATAACATATTTAATTCCTCAAAACCTAAAATTTCATAACCTTAAATTATGAATCATCACTTTCTAAAGTCATCAATATTGGTTTAATAACTTTGAACAAAACATTTAAAAGTTTGACCTATTTATTATTGAAAACAAACTATAAAATTTAATACTAGATAATATAATTATCCCAAAATATTTTAAAATAAACCATAACTATTTTTAAATAGACTAAATCATATCTAAAGTGTAAAAAAATAACATAACTCCAATATTGTTTCCTCTAAAAATAAAACTTTACTTAATAACATGTTAGAATACTTAAGTGATTTTCTATGATTATAATTAAAATGTTCAAAATAAAATTTCACACTTACTATAAAAATAATATGCTACCATTAGTACAATTTGGAAATCCTAATTTTCTGCAAATTTCTTATACTACCCGCATAAACCACGTAAAAATAGATTTAATATAAACAAAAATTTCAAATTGAACCCATCCAATATAATAAGGGTAAAACTGTAATTCCATATCCAAATACTATGCAAAATCTAAGTTTACGTAATCCTTAAAGGAAATGCTTCATGCAACCTCGGTGCAACAATCGGCGAGGACAGGGGCGCGAGGAACTCACCGCAAAGGGAGGAGCTGAGTGCGATGCGACGAAGAAGGTCACAGTGGGGATCACGATGGTGAGCACTAAGAGAGAGAAAGACAGAGATAAGTGAGAGAGAGAAACACGATGAGAGAGTATGGCATGCGAAAGGGGAGAGAGCTCACTGTGGGACAGCGAGAAGGCGTGCGACTGGTCGGGAGCTACGTGCGGTGGTTTCCATTGTGTAACGTAGCTGAAAAATCGAGGGACATAGGGAGAGGGAGAGGCCAGCGGAGGAGCTCAATGGAACGACTTGAGCAAAGACTGCTCTGTTTTGAGAGAGGAAAAACAGAGTATGCCGTGTGTTCCTGTAATGCCCCATACCTGGGTGGGTTGAAGAATTACTACATGTCACTTATAAACATGTCTCCCAACACATCTAAAAATCTCCATAGACTATGTAAGCAAAATCAATCTCATATCTTCTATATAAACACATTACAAACTCCACATAGTCATTACTGCAATAATAATAAATCAAGGGGTCCACAATCTTCCGGTTGTGATAACATACCAAACAGATAAAACCATAAGTCCTACTAAACCAAAACATAATTAACTCTTAACGTAATAAACTGATACATCTTAAGTCCCAATAAATCTAAATATCAAAAAGAACTTCAAACTCTTCTTCTAACAATGGTACCCTTAGGTACTCAACCTTCTATCCATATCTAGTCAAGCTCTAATTTCTATTCCTGACCCCCAGCTGAGTCATCAATATCATTTGAAAAATAATGAAGATAAGGGGTGAGTTATCAACAACTCAGTAAGTATTATCAGAAAAACAAGAGCGACATTTCAATCTTTTCATATTCATAAACTATTTTCATATTCAAGAACACTTTGGCATAACATAACTGAATATCTTCATTTTATCATATCATATCGCATCATATCATATACCATGTTCAGAATCAGAATCAAAACAAATAAGTATGCCAAAGGTTTTCATATCCATATTGTATCAAACCACATGCTAAACACATTCATATCATTTTCAGATGATCAATAATAGTTCCAAAATATTTCATATCACATGTATAAAAATCTCAATTTCCATATTCGATCTTTTGCACATTTCAGAAACATATCAAATATAGCTCATGTCTACACATTTCATGTCAAAAACATTTCTTTTCTCTTTCATTTGTATCTCATAAGTGAATGCAAAACATATACTGAGGGTGTTTTTTTTTTGCACTTTTTCTTTTAAAACAACATGCACATTTTTACAAACCAACCTTAGTCCATTTCTTTTTATGCAAATCTAACATAGGAATCCCACTTACCTGACTCTTGTATTGTAATCTCTATGTTTTGGTCTTGTAATAAAGTCGTGTCACAATAACCTATAACAGAGAATATTTACTCACACGTTAATACCTACACTCGTAATTAACTTAGTTAAGAACATTCCATCTTCGTAAGAGTAAGATCGATTGAGATTAAACTATTAAACAGTCCACAAAACAAAAAACTCCTACAAAGAGCAATACCCAAAAAGTCCCAATGTGTAACAGTCACTTGACCCATTCACAGACTCCATTATCGCACCAATCATAACCAATCCCCAACACTACATCAGCCACTCTCTACATCTTTCCTGCAACATGAATGATAACAAGATACCCAACCAGCTGCAACAATTCCCAACCACTAATCATAGCCAACCAAGTTTCATATACTTCAGCAATTCATCCACGAATATCATAACAGTGCAAATATCACATCAATTTCCAAAGCTAGCATTCATGATTACCTTGTAGCACTTCGAAACGAGATCGTGCTACTCCACTTTCCATTGAACCCGATAGCAGTACACTCCGAGGTGATAAATTCTAGATTTTTAGAAGAAAATATGGGAATGAGTGAGGAACTCAAAAACACATGAGAATAGAGAATTTAAAACATAAGTTTAAAGAGAGTTTTACCTAAAATCAAAAGTGAGGGGAAACTGAAAATTTATGGGAGCCTACCAGTGTGAGCAACGTCAACCCGCAAGGCTCTTGAGGATGAAGGTGCACGACGTAGTGATTTGTGAAAATAAAACCTTGTGAGTGAAAAACAGAGAGTGGTTACGCGAGGGTAAGATACATCATATCCAACCAAGAAAAATAGAGTGCAAAAAGAAAAAAAATGGTTTACCTGTACCAAACTGAATATTTTCCCAAAACACACTGCAGTACCACAATTACACTAACAATTGCTGGAGAGTAGAAGAGAGGATGTGAGAGGAAGTGGTTGTTGAGAGACATCTGGTTGAGAGGCAAAGAAAAAGAAAAGAACAAAAGAAAAATATGCAAGGAACCGTCTAATACATGTGGGGGGTGAATTACAGGATGAGGGAAAATCAGAAAAAAGAAACTGAAGAGAGGGAGAAAGAGGGAAAACGTTGGGGTGCGGAGAGAACGGAGGAAATAAGAAAAGAAGTCAAGGAAAAGAAAAATTTTACCTAAACGACGTCGTCCCATCCCAAGGTTAAACTCCAATTGGTCTGGGCCATGGGCTTTACATCCTTCAACAGCTGGGCGACAGTGGTCGGCTTTCCGTGGCGGCGAGGACGGCCTGGAGGGTGGTGCGTTGCTTGCAAGGGGGAGTTGCTGTCTGTGAGTTAGTGTGGTAGGGCAGCGGCGTCACGGAGAATCAACCCGTGCTGTGTTACGGGCTTGGCCAGTGATTGCGTGTTGCACGGCTGCGCTGAGGGGAAGGTCTCACAGTGAGTAGAAATAATGGCTATGGTGAGGCTTTGGGCCCTTGGAGATGGTCTTTTACGGTGGAGGTTTATGGTGGCTAAGTTGATGAGCAAGAGTCGAGAATCGTGGAGAGGCAGTGAACGAAAGGAAGTTACGCTTGGGGTGCTGTGGCTAATCCTTTTTAGGAGAGGAGTAGAAATATATATATAGGCAACGGAAAAAAAAAAAAAAAAAAAAACCCCTAGAGAAATGAGGGAGAGGTGTGTGTGGAGAGAGCTGAAAAAATAGAGTCGTGTGTGTGCATGGAAAAAGAGTTGGAGACATGCGCGGAGTGGATATTAAAAAAAAATAATAATAATAAAACAAAAAAAAATATTGAGCTTGATTGGGTCCGGGTGTTGCCAACGATGTGATGTTTCAATTTATGCTATGCCAAAAGAATTTTGATTATGAATATTTTTGAACTTTCGCTATGATATTCTTTATAACATGTTTTGACGCTGCATTTTGAAAACAAATATTCCGATTCTGTATCCTGAAAGAAAATATTTTGTTCTGCATTCTGAACTCTATAAATGCTCATGTTTACACACTAGTATATGTCTTCTGCTTACTGAGTTGCTGATAACTCACCCCTTATCTCTATATATTTTTCAGATAATTTTGATGGTTTAGCTGGAGAACAAGAGTAGGAAGTTTTAGCAATATGTGATGATCGTAGTGAAATAAGTGTCTGAGGGTACAAGTGCTTATTTGAGAGTCGTAGTTAGTAAACTAATTTATTTTTCGGGTATTTTGATTTGATGAGTTAAGGATACGAGTCTTTGGAGAGTTTTTAATTTATGTTATTGAGAATTTCTTTGTTATCCACATGAAGGAACATAGATATCTGGGTTGATTAAATGGATTAACATTTTATAAATTTTTTAAAATTTTATAGTTGTATTATTGAAGTTGATATTAAGTATTAAGAACTAATTCTCCAGACCTTTGGGATCGAGACATTATCCCAGGTTTTGGGCTTAATTACTTGCAACACAGGGAAGATTTGGGAGGGGGGGGAGTTGAAAGGTTACCTTCAATACTTAAGTCAGTTTTTATTTTCAATACGATTTTTGTAAGTAAGAGAACGATTCTTCGGGAAACCCAATCATGTGTATGCTGCGACCTAGCCACACCTTGGTCTCCACCCAAGTGATGCCTTGTTCGTCCAGGCAAAGGTATTAGTTTTCTCTTGACTTTTTGTATTTCAAATATTTATTTCGTAATTAATGTTTTGAATTAAATGTGTAAAGTGTCCTACCACCGATTGTGATTGTTAACCAAACCGCTGCGTAGGAGGCACTCCATTATTGTTATTAACATATCCATTTAATATGTCACTAATGTATTGCTAAAGAATAACTTGATTTAATCAGAATTAAAATATACGGCCAATCTGTCCAAAAGACAAATCATAGGTACCATTTTGACTATTTAATCCGAAGCAGTATAATAATGTGTAGAACAGTAGTGAAAACTTATGGTTTTATAGAGTTCTGAAAAGAGGTGGGAATCGTGGGATACATTACGTGGAATATGTTTGGATGTAAGAAAATTTATAGACATTTATACGTATAATGTAATAAATAATTTTAAAAACACACACAGCCACCCTTTTAAAAAAATTATTTGATGGATATTTTTTTAAGCTTTTGGATTTTTGTACAAATCTTGAAAGGTTTTATAATGATTGAGAATGAAAGCTAGCTCTCTAAGTTGCAAAAACTCCCCTAGAAGAACTCTTGTGACTTCGAAACCCATTGCAAGTTCTTCAACTCCATAACCTTGTCAATAGAGAAGCTCCCGATTGATTATTTTCTGGTCCCAAACGAAGATGGCTTTACAAGGTTAATCGATTAAAGATCAGTAGTCACTAGTCAGTACTCCTTTTAAATTCCTAACAAAATAAAATTGTGTTTCTCGGGATCCAAACAAAACTCTAAGAACTAAAAGTCAATACGAACTCTTTCAGATGGGCCATTCGACACCGACCCAACATAAACTTCATCATCTTCTTTTTTATTACCTTGTTCTTAAATATGCTAATTGACAGCAGTGCAGTATACTATGAAATTTAATTCTCTCTTTGACTATCTTTGAAAAATGCCTTTTTCATGATGGGAGGTTTTCACGATGGACACACATCCTAGCCACACAAAAAAAAGACGGAACCGACCATTGTCATCATGAAATACGATTTAAATTTCCTCTTTTTCATAGATAGATTGGCTGTGAATGTAAACACGTCAGTCAAGACGCAAATGCTGGGGAGTTCGGGATTCCTCAACGTACCACATGATCAAGCCATATAAAGTTGAGGAAAACCGAAAAATATGCAATAACTAGCCGTATATAAAGTTGAGGAATCCCGCACAACTCTTCTTCTTTTTCTTTGACGTTTCATATATAAGCAGCACAAGCATCTCCACGGCTTAGAGCCTTTCGATCTCAACCATGTCTACCAATGGCTTGCACATTGCCGCTTATCCCTTCCCAAGTTCAGATCATATTATACCTCTGCTTGACCTCGCCAACTGCCTGCTCACTCGCGGTCTCACTGTCACCGTTTTCGTCACCACCTCTAACCTTCCTCTGCTTCAACCTTACTTCTCCGCACACCCGTCTTCTCTCAAGCGCTTGGTTCTACCATCCCCTGATATAACAGCTCCTCCACAGAAGAGGCTCCTTGCAATCATGCGCGCCTTACGTGACCTTCACTATTCTATCCTCCTCCAATGGTTTCGATCTCATTCCTCGCCTCCTGTTGCTATTATCTCCGATTTCTTTCTCGGCTGGACACAAGACCTTGCGTGTGAGCTCGGCGTTCCACGGTTAGTCTTCTCACCTTCTGGTGCCTTTGCGATGTCAGTTGCTCTCTCTATGTGTCGCGATCCACCCGAAAACGCTGATCCAGATCAGGATATCAATTTCCAAGTTTCGTTTCCAAAAATTCCGGACTCCCCGGCATTCCCATGGTGGCAGATTCCCGGACATTATAAAAGCCTAAAAGGGGACTCGGATTTGGAATTTTTTAGAAACGACATACTGGCCAATACCGTGAGTTGGGGGATGGTGTTCAACTCGTTCATCGAATTGGAGCGCGTTTACTTTACGCATCTGAAGAGAGAACTCAGAAATGATCGAGTGTGGGCCGTAGGACCCGTATCGCCTCCTGAGAACGGTGATTTACAGGAATACATTGTTAGAGGTGGAGTAAGCTCTGTACCGTGCCATGAGCTAATGAATTGGCTGGATGCTCGTCCAGACAACTCAGTTGTCTATGTCTGCTTCGGTAGCCGTGCGGTGTTGACACAAAGGCAGATCGACTTGCTGACTGCTGCGTTAGATCAAAGCGGTGTCCAGTTTGTTTTGTGCGTGAGGGTGCCTCGCGAAGAGGAGCAGCAGCAGGCGAATGCTGATCATGGCGTGATTCCTGATGGGTTCGAAGATCGCATGGAGGGCAGAGGATTTGTTATAAGGGGATGGGCGCCGCAGGTCTCCATACTGAGCCACCGAGCTGTGGGTGTGTTCGTGACTCACTGCGGGTGGAACTCGGTGCTGGAGGGGATCGCTGCGGGAGTTGTGATGTTGACATGGCCAATGGATGCAGACCAGTACACGAACGCAATGTTGTTGGTGGAGGAGTTAGGGGTTGCAATCAGAGCTTGTGAGGGCACTCAGAACATTTCTGAGTCAGCCGAGTTGGCTCAGCTGTTGGCCATCTCTGTTGAAGAGACTTGGCTAGAGCGGATTCTGGCCAAAGAGTTGAGTGCTGCAGCCGCAAGTGCAGTTAAAGGAGGAAGTTCAGACAAAAATTTGGATGAGTTGATCAAACAGTTGGGTGATCTTGGTAAGTGATCAGAGCCAAACATGTATAATTCTTGTTCGTCATACCTAATTATTTTGCTCTTCTCAACGATCAAACATGTGTTTACTATAAATATGTGCCAATTATTTTGTTCTTCTTAGCTCCTTGTATTATCTATATATCTGCAAGCATACTCTTGATGTCTCCCGAAAAAAATTTGTATTGAAAGATTTGTCGAAGTTGAAGAGTTTCAAATAGAAATAGAAAAGAGACAAACATATCAAATAGGTCCGATAGTATATATTACCGTACAGACAAACTTATATATGATTCAGAAGTTTTCAACTATTTCAGCAAGAAAGACAAGCTTGATGATATTGGGCCGTTTAGTTTATGCTCTCAATAATATGTTTTGACAATTCCCATTAGATAAAAAAATGAAGATATCATGTGGCCATAATAATTTCCCTTATGATTGACCCAATTTGTGGATTAATAAACAATATAGTCACAAAGAAATTTTACAAAAGTAAACTCATAAATTAATTTGACTTCATGTGATACATTAAATCTATTATAAAATAAAAGTAACTCTACAATCTGACGTATCACATAAAGAGACGTCAGTTTATGAGTTTACTTTTTTAAAATCTTTTTATGGCTAAAGTATTTCTCTAGTAGATTTGCAAAGCTTGTTTTATTGAACTCGTCACCTTCAGGCTGTAGCTAAAAATTATAATTGCATCACGCAAAAACAACTCTTAAGTTGTAATTCATGTACACAAAGTTAGTCTCGTCTCAACCAACTTTGTAAGAAGACGAAAAGGTAGATTTCAAAGTCAAGTTTATTGTGAAAAATGATGATAATCACAAAAGTAAACACAAAAAACAATCACACGATACAAGATTTACGTAGTTCGGCAACTTGCCTACGTCCATGGGAGCTGCAGAGGATTTTTATTTCTTGAGAAATCACAATACAATGAAAGGAGCATCTACTATGCACACACTATACGGCTACAGTAACACAAAAAACATATTTAAAGGGTGCACGGTGGAAACCCCAAAAATCTCATCAAAAGTGATGTTTGCTCAAGCAGCGCAGCGTGTCAAGCGAGCATCGAGCAAGCCTGTTTCCCTCAACTGCTCGAGCCATGTATCGAGTGGCTCATCAAGCACACTTTCTGTATTACCTCCGCTCGAGCGCCATCTTGAGCGAAGGTCGAGTGAACTCATTGTATCGCATCCGCTCAAGTTCATTGTCAATCAAGCCTTGTGCGAACTCTCTGTGATGCCTCTGCTCCAGCGGTGTGGACCAAACTCCACAGTACTCGACAATTCTCCCACTTCAAGACTGGTACACCCATTGTATCGCGCTCTTCGTCAAAACATGATATCCTCCACCTCTGCAATTCATTGCCCCTATCCTCATGCTAGAAGACCAACTGAAGTTGCGCACAAATTCAGTTTCTCAATTATAACACCCTTTGTCAATATACCAGCAGGTTTCTTACTTCCACAAATTTTCTCAAGTAGCAACTGCCCATCATCAAACAATAATCGGATAAGGTGATACCTAATTTGTATTTACTTGGTCCTGGAGTGAAATGCTAGATTCTTGGCAATAAATATGGCACTTTGACTGTCGCTGTAGAGAGTGCCCTTTTGATTCTTTTTGCCCAATTCTTCCAAGAAGCCCTATAGCCAAATCATCTCCTTTGCAGCTTCTGACACTGCAATATACTCAGCTTCTGTAGTAGACAAAGAAACTATTTTCTACAAATTAGAATACCATGACACTGCAGTACCACCCAGAGTGTAAACAAAGCCTATGGTACTTTTTTTCCTATCAATATCTACAGCTAAATCAGCGTCAATATAGCCCTGCACCTCTAAACTCTCTCTTGAGAAACACAAGCACATTTTTTAGGAGCCTTTTAGGTACCTCAAAATCCACTTCACAGCTTCCCAATGTTGTTTTCATGGGTTACTCATGTATCTGCTCACAACTCTCACTGCATGGGAAATATCTGATCTTGTGCAAACCATAGCATACATAAGTGAACTAATAGTTGGGGCATAAGGAACCTTACTCATGTAGTCTTATTCCTCTTTTGACTTTGGTGATAGATCCTTGCTGAGTCTAAAGTGATTGCCCAAGGGTGTGCCAGTTGTCTTGGCCTTGTCCATATTGAACCTTCTGAGTACCTTTTTCACATACTTAGCTTGAGAGAGTCTCAAGGTGCTCTTGACACTACCTCTAACCATTCTCATGCCAAGAATTTGCTTCGCAGTTCCCAAATCCTTCATTGTAAAATGCTTTGACACCTGCTTCTTCAGATCATTCATCTAATCAATAATAGCCCCTGTAATAAGCATGTCATCCACATACAACAACAAAATAATGTAAGAATTGTCAAAATGCCTAACATAACAGCAGTGACCTGCCTAACATCTAATGTACCTTAAACCGCACATGAAATTGTCAAATTTCTTGTACCACTGTCTATGAGCTTGCTTCAGGCCATACAAGCTCTTCTTCAGTCTGCAAACTGAACCTTTCTTTACAGGTTGGTGCACATAAATGTCTTCTTCAAGGTCTCCATGAAGAAAAGTTTTCTTCACATCTAACTGCTCAAGAAATAAGTCTTCAATAGCAACCATAGCCAGCACTAACATGATGGTTGTGATCTTCACCACAGAAGAAAATATTTCAGAGTAATCAATACCTTGTTTCTATTGAAAAAATCTTACAACAAGCTGGGCCTTGTACCTCTTACTGCCATCATGCTTAGTTTTCACCTAGTACAACCACTTGTTATGCAAAGCCTTTTTCCCTGATGGAAGTTCTATCAACTCTCATACCTGATTCCCCAGTAGGGAATCCATCTCTTCTTTCATGGCCACCTCCCACTTGTTAGAATTTTCATCTTGCAAACTTTCCTCATAACTCTATAGTTCTCCACCATCTACCAACAGAATGTAATTCGAAGTAGGTGAGAAACATTATGAGGAACGAATAGTCCTAACTGACCTGTGAACTGCAACTGCAGGAGTAGGCAGCTCTAGATCTGACTGCAGAATAATAGGAATGGGTGGGCTGGACCCACTCTCTCTGTCACTTACATCTTTGCATTGCACTGTGACCTCTGGTAGGTCATCCAAACTCACGAACTTGGACTCCTGATGAGTTGTTATAGCAATTGCACTAGATTTGTCCTTGTACATAATCTTCTCATTGAATATCACATTCCTGCTCCTTATGATCTTTCAACCCTAATCATCCCAGAAACGATAGCCAAATGCCTTGTCTCCATATCCAATGAAATAACATTTCTTTGACTTAGTTTCAAGCTTATTACGAGCATCAAAATCAATATGAACATAAAAAAGACAGCCAAAAGTTTTAAGGAGAGAAGATTTGACCTATTTCCCACTCCAAGCCTCCTCAGGCAGTCCACAATCCAATGGAATTGATGGCCCTCTGTTTATCAAGTAGACAGCATTGTTGACTACGTCTGCCCAGAAAGTAGGTGGTAATCCAGCATGCAGCCTCATGCTTCTAGCACGCTCATTTATGGTTTTGTTCATAAGTTCAACAACTCCATTTTGCTATGATGTCCTAGGAATGATCTTCTCCATTCTAATACCATGAGCTACAAAGTGCTTCTTGAACCCTCCATCAATATATTCACCACCATTATCTGACCTCAGGCATTTCAGTTTTAAAAGTCTGTCTATGTCTCAACCTTGGCCTTTCAATTTTTGAATACAGTAAACACATCAGATTTATGTTTCAAAGAATAAACTTATACCTTCCTGTTGTGGTCATCAATGAACATGACATAGTACCGAGAACCTCCAAGAGATGCCACTAGGGAAGGTCCCCACATGTCTGTGTGCACAAGATCCAACTTTCCTATTTTCAATGTTCTGCCACTCTTCAAGAGACTGGCATTCTTCTGTTTTCTCATAATGCAACTCTTACACATATGGAGATCAACTGATTTCAATTCTGATAGCTTGCCTCTAGACAATAGTTCCTTCAGCCCTTCTAACTCATATGGCCAAGCCTACAATGCAACAAATATGAAATGCTCTCTGCAATGGTAGTAGCAATAGTATTAGTCAAACCAACAGTCATATACATAGTACCAATTTTCTTACCCCGAGCCAGTACCAATGCCCCTTTAGTAACCTTTCAGGTGCTATCTAAGAACACTACTGAGTGGCCACAATCATCGAGCTACCCAACAGAGATGATGTTTTTCTTCAACTCAGGAATGTGTCTGACCTTCTGCAAGGTCCACTTGTTCTTGTTAGGGAGTGCAATATCAATGTTTCACATTCCTACCACATTCAATGCCTCTCCATCAGCCAGGTACACCTTCCCAAAATCACCTGTAACATAGTTTTGCAAAATTCCTGATGGGAAGATGTGTGAAACACTGAATCAAATATCCAGTCATCAACCGGACTATGAACATCAAGCAGTAGTGCATCCTGCACTTCTTCAGTAACCACATTAGCACTATCATTCTCTGTCTTCTTCGGATTTTTATAGTTCTTCTTAATGTGGCCAGTCTTACCACAATTCTAGCAAGTTGGTTGCTGCCCAGGCCTTGACTTGCTTTTGCCCCTGTTCTTTGATTTTGATTTGTCTTTGCTTGAGTTCATGTCTTATGTTCTCCCCTGAGAATCAACATTCAGTGTTGAACTCGAACCTAAGGTCTTGCTTGAATCCCTCCTGCGAACCTCCTCAACCAAAATCAAATCACGTATATCATCATATTTTAACTTTGTTTTACCAGCAAAATTACTAACAGTCATTCTCATGACTTTCCAACTATTTGGCAGTGAAGCCAACAATATCAATGCATTTATCTCATCATGAAACTCAATTTCAACAGACGACAAATGATTTGTGATAGTTTTAAACTTATTAAGATGTTGTGCAACAGATGTACCTTCTGCCATCTTCAAATTGAATAACTTTTTCATCAAATGTAACTTGTTATTCGCTGATGGCTTTTCATACATGCCTGACAAAGCCGCCATGAGATCTGCAGTCATCTTCTCCTTGATGACATTGTGTGCAATGGATCTCGACATGGTCAACCGAATAACCCCCAGGGCTCCAACTAAAAATAATAATTGCATCATGTATTATTGTACTTTTACCACCAAACGTACAATTTCTACGGTTTGACCATTCAATTCGATGAGGACTAGTTGAATCCACTGGAACCCTTACTTGGACAAACTTAATAAATTCTAGAGAAAATCTTATAAACGGTCCGACTGTTCAACCCAGAAAAACAGACTTCCAATAGAAGCATGCCACTAACACTGTCCATGGCAGCTATGTTGTGACCGCACCCAGTAGAATCCCAATCTCATGAACCCCCATTTGTTCATTCCCCCTCTATCCTTCGCTCCCCCTTCGACATTCACCTGCAGCATCCTCGCCCCTCCCCCACCCGCAGCCCCCTCGCCCACCTCTCGGCAAACGCAGAATAAAATTGCAGAGCAGCCTTTTGGCCACCCGTAGCCCAGTCCCCCTTCGTTCCCCCTCTCTCCTTCGCTCCCCCATGCATGAGTAGCAGCACCATCGTGCCTCACCCACCCGTAGCCCCCTCACCTACCATCGGCCACCTCTCGGCAAGCACTGAACAAAATCGCAGCAGCCCCTAGCCCACCCACAGTCCCGCCCACCATTGGCCACCTATCGGAAAACACAAAAAAAAAAAACAAAACAAAACAAAATCCCATCATTCCCCCAAGCTCCCCCTCTTGGCCACCTCTCGGCAAAACTAGATGCAAAACTTTTAGAATCGTAAGCTAGTGTAGATCGACGACACATTCTCAAAATCACACCATTGAAGACCACTCTTTGAGCTCTACAATTTCGTTGGGTAATCTCGAATTGTGGTTGCGAATTAGAACTCTCTTGCATGTATTAATGGTTGGATTTGTTGGAATTCTCTTGTAGTAATGGTTGGATTCTGTTAGAACTCTCTTGGGTTGAGTGTTTGTATTCAAGAAAGCACAAATGAGCCACAAACTGTATTAATGGTTGAATTAAAAGAAAAGCACAACAGGTGTTTGAAGAAAATCTCAAATGAGCCACAAACTGAATTGGCAGTGTTGTTCACATAAATAACATAAACGGTCCCCATTTTCTTGGTAGAAATCATCATTAACAGTCAGCTAGCAATATTGGCATGCCATAGACAATAAAAGTAGTGATATTGAAAAATAATAAGCAAGACATGAGCCTCACAAATTTAGGCATAGAATGGAGCTAAAAGTTTAAGAATGGAGCTTTCTGAAATAGCACATATACTACCTTTCTGCTTATGTGTTTTTTTACCCAAAGTCCATGACTTTACAATTTTTTTCCCTTAGGTTGAAGGGAAAACCAATTTTTTCCATTTATGGCTGATAAAAGTCTAGCTTCTTGTAGATGTTACTTAATTATTCAGTGCTTCAGACCTTGTTTCATTGTGTTTCTTTTCCTGATAAGTAACTTTATTTCTTTTCTTTTTTCCTGATAGGAAACAGGAATGCCCTACCAACCCGCATACCTTTGACCCCACTAAACCCATTTTCTTGTTACTGCATGCACCGCTAGCTCTCAAACTTAGTGCTTACTTTCTTCCATATTTTTTAGGTTCTCATCCTTGTTCAAGTTCTTGGATTGCAAGAGGGGAAGCCAAATTTTGGAACGAGAGGGTACTTCATGAACGTGTTGTGATTGAGCAAGCCAAATTTAAAGTAACAGAGAAGAATTATAGTAGAACCTTGAAAGTATTGTTGTTGTCATGGTTTATTTTTATTCTAATGAACATGTGGTGGTGAATATAATAGACATGTGGTGACTGATGTGGGAATGTAATGGACATATGCTGCATGTAATAAAAATGTTGAATGTTCTTCTCTTTATGTAAATGGTGATTGTCGTTCTTGCTTAGTAAATGGTGAATGTTGTTCTTTTTATTTTTATGTAATAGATGTTTCACACAAAGATTACCAATCTGGATAGCAAAGCTTCAAACCATAAAAAGATACCCTCAAAACATAAAAAATACCAGATCAAGACATGACATAATCACATAAAAAGATAGCTTCAAAACATTTGGAATTACATAGAATAATAAATCCACTCTCAGTTATATCCACTCTTAGTTACATCCACTCTCAGTTAAAGACTATGAAAGAAAAGCAGTAAAGCTTCAATCCACTCTTCAAACCTTCAATCCACTCTACTCTTCCAAACTCACAATCTACTATGTTCTTCTCTGTCATATCAAAATAAAGAGGGATTAAATTAACTTAGCAGTAAAATTTGTATAAATTAACTATCCATAACAAAGGAGACAAGTGACAAAATAATTTCATACTACTCTTAAGCAACTTCACTAAAAATCTAAATTTAGCTCAATGTTGTCAAACCGCAACCCAAGATCCCTACATAAAACACAACAAAACACAAAAAATATTAACTTCTTCGATTAAAGACCAAAAAATAAAACACAAATATTAATAAGGTATTATACTTCACTGAAGGACAATTGTTCCTCACATGTCCCTCATTCTTGCAAATGTTACAATGTCTTTTTTTTGTTGTTTGAGTTTCTTTTAGATTTTTTGCTCTCAAAGATCTTGGTCATCCTTTTGTTGGCACGCATGGAGGATACTGGACCGCCTGTGAAAAGTTTGATATAACTTGACTTCTTAACATCTGAGAATCATTGGTTGGCACCTCTCGACATGGAAAATTTGTTTCCTCACTATCTACATCATCTTCCATCAGAAGTAACTCTTTGTGAACCTTCTCTAATGCAAGAGAGAGGTGGTTTAGTTTTTTTGTTGACTGCGACCCAAGTTCTGCAATATCATAAAATTGCATCATCAACTTGCTTTTTCTCAAAACCTGATCATGTTGTGTCAGAACTTGCCCTTCAAAATGTGGTATGTTTGGAATAGGTAAACTCTTAGCATTAACAGTCAATCTTTCTAGAACATATTGCTGTGATACTCTATCTAATTTCGATTTTGTGGCAATGACACATAGGATATGCCTACAGAGAATCCCATAAACTCAAAGATGTGGCATGTACATGTTGCATGTTCTTCACCACTCTCAAATGTCCCATAATAAAGATGAGCTTCTTTGCCATGAAGTGTCACTCCATATGTCTTCCTTCCACCATCTTTGGAAATTTTTGTTGATTTGTACCGTTGACTATTAAAAAGCTAATCATGAAAGGCTTTCTTGTATAAACCATAGCAGCCTCCTCTTCAATTTTATGACATGTTTTCAATATTGCATGTGTAGATTTGTCCGCACATCTTTCTCTCTCTCTTTAAAATAACGTGTATCTATAGCTTTCTCATATTGATGCACAAAGTTACTAACCATAGTGCTTGGCCGAACATAATCCTTAGAAAACTTGTTCATGCTTTTACTTCTTTGAGTTGTTGACATACCGGCACAAAATGTTGAACGCAAGTAAGTCGAAACCCACTTATCATGTCAACTGTAAAGATTTTTCAGCCAGTTATTTTCTCCTAGTCCATACTTCACTAATATTGAACTTCATTCCTCCTCAAACTCATCAGTTGTAATTGTCACATGTGTACAATGATGAATCTTTTTGAAAGTTTGGAAACATGTTATACACATGAGATAAGTGTTCTGAAAATTTCTATAAAGTATGCCACAAGCACAACCTATGAGTTGTATTTGGAAGTACCTCTGCAATGGCCTTGGCCATGGCTTTGTCATCATCAGTAATTATGGTTGAAGGGGCACACCCAAGTATTGCCTCTTGTCATGTTCTCAATAACCATATATATGATTTGGTTGTTTCATTAATTAACAAAGCACAACCAAACATTATGGTTTGGTGATGATGGTTAACTCTAACAAACGGCACAAATGACATTTTATAAATATTGGTCATATAGGTGACATCAAATGTGACAATATCTCCAAAACATTGGTATGCAGCTCTCGATCAGGCATCTGCCCAAAAACAACTTCTCATGTACCCATTCTCATCAACTTGCATGAAGTACACAAAGTCGGGTTCTTTGCATTGTCGATCAAGAAAGTAGGCATATAACCTTTGTGCATCCCCCTCCTCAAATAATTTTCTCCTTTTGTTTCCTAAGTAATTTTTAGCATCCTTGCCAATATAACCAATATTAAAGTCTCTACCTGATTTTTTACTTAACACCGATATTATCTTCCTTGTCAGTACACCGGACTCATTCAAAGTCATAATAAGTTTTTTTTTTTGGACTTTGGTAACTCCCCTATGTCCATAGAGCAAACTTGTACTTCTCGGTGTAAGTAGAATATGGTTATGTTCAAGTATAAACTTGTTAACTATTCATTTTTCACCATCTTTTTTTATTCCCATCAAAGCTTTACATCCAATCTTTGTCTTAGCTGATTTAGGAATTGTTCGTTCTTTTTGTTTCAAACTTTCCTGCCGGTATCCTTCCCTTGAACAAACATAGTCGACTGCAACTAGTTTTTTCTCATCTTTTGACAAGCAAGTATGGTTGGTCTGAATTGCAAAACATTTTCATCTTGCATATGCCATGTAAAATGCTTGGGCATCTTCTACGTCGTCAAATAACATACCAATGAATGGCTCCATAGGACCACTACTCGAACATGAGTTTAACACATTGACTCCATCGTCCATACTCACTCCATCTTCGACATTCACTCCATCTTCCAAATTCAGTCCCTCTTCCCCATTCACATTATATTGTTCTTCTACACTTTCAGCCTCAAGTTCTGCATTCTCAACTTCTTAACAATCTCCATACATCTGTAATGATATACATGATATTTACGTTATGAAATGAAGAGTTGTAAAGAAAAACTAGATAATAATAATTTAATCTAAAAGATAAGGAATTTCTCATCCAAACAAGTAAATTATTATCAAATTATCAGTACCTACCCTTTTATTTTCAGACTCTACGTACTATTACTTTCAACAAATGCTTCTTGTGCATAAAACTCGAAATGCTTGTTGTGCCTACCCTTTTATTCCCAAATTCATTTGACTACCTTAAAAACTTTCAACAAATGCTTTTTGTGCCTACCCTTTTATTCCCAAATTCATTTGACTACCAGACAAACTTTCAATAAATGCTTTTTGTGCATAAGAATCAAAAGGTCTCAAACGCGGCACCATGATATTGGCTTGAAGAAAAATTTGCAGCAACAAATTAATAGAGAAATTCGTAGCAACAAATTCACTTCTTGAAGAAAATCTATAGAAAACTAAAATTAAATTGAAAACAGAAATATCCGCTGAAAGTATATATATCGGCTGAAAGGATTGAAAACTGAAACCTGAAAATTAAAATATCGGCAACAAACTGAAAGAACCTAGCTTTGAATAGATTCCATTGACCTCTAATATTCTAATGGTCTTGTGTTTGGTTTCATACTAGGAAAATAATAGATTGCAACTGATGAGAAAGAGATGGAAAGGGAGATTTCTGCATCTACGAACACATCTCCTACCCGAGAACCATAGGAAAAAATCCAAATTGAAAATTACCATGAAAGTGGCTGAGGGGATGGCGGCGACGGACGACAATTATGGACGACAGTGAGAAGGCTACTGAAGTGCACTCCTGGAGTAGCTTGAATGATAGAAATTGTTGAAGTATTTCAGGTGTGAATAGGGCTCCAATCAATCTAGTGTAATAAGCTGCATGTTGGTTTGGTAGACTTACTTATGTGTCTTAATTTTAACTGAAGGCTGTTAAGGCCAAAAAGACAACCCGACCGGTCCAAAGCAGACCTGTAAATTCTAACCTCATTCGAAAAACTAGTAATTAATTTCTAAAATAAACTATAAATTTAGTAATTACTTAATTAAGCAAAAAATAATGAATTTAATAAGTCCATCACAATAAAAGAACATGAAATTAATTTAAAAAATCAATAAATTTATTAATGAGAAGAAAAATATGATAATGCTTTATTTAATTTAGTAAAAATTATACATATCTAAGCTATTATTGTCATAAGGCCTTCTCGATGTTGTCGAAAGAGGGATATTAAATTTGGCTTGCTCCATCTTAGGTTCTCATTCCCATACATAAATTGTACGCACACAACACAATTGAAACACTTCAAATCTTTTAATAATGCTACGATATCGTCCCCTCATTTTGACCGCTCATGTATCTAGTTTTTTTTTTATATTTTTTTTTATTTACTGATTAAGGAAGTGGTTATTAGTGTACTGATATTTTTTTTATATTTTTAAAAAATGTTTAAAATATTAAAAAAATATGAATAATAAAAATGAAAAAAATTGAAAAGGAAAATTTTGCCTAGGGGCTCGCCCAGCTGTCACTACTAGGCAGCACCCTAGCAGGACTTTAAATTTTTTTAAAACACTAGAAAGCTAAAAAAAAAAAGAAAAAAGAAAATAACTATATCTATAAATATACAGTGTTGCTACTCAGCTCTATGAGTTTGTCCCCTCAAAATTACCATTAGTACAAATTAAACTTTTATTTGTTTTTTTTTTTATTTCAAACATCTTTAAACATTTTTAAATATAAAAAAATACACCACTTCACTAATAATCACTTCCTTAACTATTAAAAATAAATAAAACATAAAATAAAATACCCAAGCAATAACTTTGAGCAGGCATACTTATGGGGCCAAGTATCAATTTCCAAACATAAATTCTTCAACAAAAGTTTAAAACAGTTGCAAACAAAAGTTTAAAATTTAAAACAGCCACCCCCCATAGCTACCAAATGGGCAACCTTGGCGACTTCAAGTGATTGCTAGAAACCACCAAAGGCAACCTGTTCTTGGTTGTCCCGTGGTAGCTAAAACTGAACTGCCACGGAGTTTCTCAATCTCAGTCTCTCTCTAGTCACTACTAGCCAATGTAGGGCAACAAGATTTTTTTAAAGAAACAATTTTTTAAAATATTTATTCTACTCACTATAACAGAAATTCATTTTTGGGACGAATTTTGTTTGGAACAAAATGAAAAACGTCACAAAAAATGAGACGTAGGGATGAAATTCAAAATTTCTTCTAAAAAAATGAAGGAAGGTGTTTACCATTCGAATATGTTCGAATGGTATATGTAGGGACGAAAAAATTTCATCCATAATAAAATAATTGTTCAAACATAAAAAGACGTTCAAACAAAATAAAATAAACATTCGAACGGATATTATATATGGTCGAACGACAATTTGGCACGTTAAACGATAAAATTTAGTGGGATATTGATTTAACATTTTAACAACATACAACAACATTCAAACATCAACGTTAATCAATGTTCGAATCGATATTATGATCAAAAAGAAAATTGGCTGGATAGGTCACTAAATTTAGAGAGAAATTAAGTTACTGTTCGAACATATCACTGTACCGTTCGAACTAATAGGTTAATCAATGCTCGAATGTAAAATATAAAATTCAAACGGTAATTTAGTGCAGAAATATATCTGGCGGGATTGGAGAAACGTTCGAATGGCATATATTTCATTCAAACTGTGCCATTAATTTTATAAAACATTTCAATTAAAGAATATATATAATAGAAATCAACAATTAATTTTTTAAAAAAAATCATTCATAATTAAATTAATTTTACAAAACACAAAATATGTTCTATAAAAAAAATATAAATAAAAGATATAGAGATGAGTGTGTCTCTACTGACCCAACTATCTAACGACATCCTCGACTGCAGCTAGGCATCTCTCTAGCTATGTTAGCCAAGTACTGACTGTGACCTGGGCTATAAATATGGCATCAATCTCTATACGGAAGTTAGAGATATTTAGCATTGTTGATGAAAATAATAGGCCAAAATTTAAAGCAAAGTGGATGGTCAAAGAAGATGTTCTATCACATTAATTGATAGGACCACTTGCATGTTCTTGCATTCCTTGCATTTCATTTTAGTAGTTCAGGACATGCATTTTATTTTTCTGTTTTATATTTCTATTTTGCTTCATGTTTCTGGTTTTTAGTTTTATATAAGAAAAATAAAATATAAAAATCAGTTTGATTGGTTTAAGTTTTTTTTTTTTTAAAAAAAGTGCATGCTTGATATGTCAAAGTTTGAACACTTGTGTTCTCACATGGTAAATTTTTGAACTTATGCATCTCTCTACTTTGAGTAGTTCACTTTATGCATACTAACCCTATGAGTCATATTGACAAAGTTCATTTACAAAACACTATGAGAAGCTTATGTGTATGCACCTCGTAATTAAATATTGAGATGCTCACCATAGAGGGAGTTCATAACTTGAATTGACTAATACTATTTAAACCGAGTACAATAATAAGGAGATCTCCCCTTACCAAACACAAAGAATTGATTCATATAGAAAAAGCTGGTGTTTAATCATTGCGGAAAAAGACGAACACCCTACAAGGATCTACCCCCTTAAGTTCTTATAGAAATAATCGTTGCTCTAATCATTATGGAAAAATATGAGCAACAAACATGAACACAAAAAGGGAGTTGTGCAAACAAGTGTTTGAAGGAGATGCTCATATATCTAGACCCTAGCATAAAGTTTGACTTTTAAGGTGAGTAACAAACTCTTATGAGCATCTATAAGAAGCAAAACATCCATAAATAAAAGCTCTCAAAAATATATTGAAGAAAGAATATATAAAAGTGCTATGATATAAGGTTACTCACTCACACACTCACATGAACTTTGACATTGATGATCTTATGAGGAGTTGGCATCCATAGTGATTGTTTCAAATAAGAGGATGTACTCTATTGAATTTATTTTGTGAGTGACATTATACTTGAACTAAGATGTATCTAGGCATGTTACTTGCTTCACTGTTTATGTATAAAAAAAAAAAAGGATAATTTTTTTCTTTTTTTTTTACTTCATTTTTTATGTAAAATAAAAAAAGTGATAAAAATATAAAATATAATTTTTTGTTGGGTAAGTGTTGGATGTTGGTTTAAGTCTGGGACTTGGTTTCTGATATATTGGCATAAGTCCCAGTGGTGTGTCTCTATTTTGTTTCTAAGTCCTAATGGGACTCTAAGGCACAGAGCACGTGCACGGTCCTTAGTCACTTAAGTGACTTAAGTCACACGCCCAGCCCCCGAGTTGATTTCTCTAAATCTTCTGATACACAACTCATAACACTCTCTATACGCAAGCCATAGCCTTCCTCATCTCTTCCATATCTTCTACGATTTTATTGGGAGAAATACTCGGGTCTCAGTTTCTTGACTAAAGGCTCCCCATCACAGATTCACGGTAAAATTTTGAGTTTATTCAAATCACTCTCTCCTTCCAGTTCTAGGTTTCAGCACATCAATATCTGAAAATTGAGATTTTGATTGTTGATTTATGATGTTGAGGCTGCGATTTTGATGGGGCAGAGTGGGCATTGACATAGTTGATCATATGAGAGTATTTTAATCATGTATTAAGGATGATTTTGGTGGGTTGCTGCATTC
Source organism: Juglans regia (assembly GCF_001411555.2). Taxonomy (NCBI): domain Eukaryota; kingdom Viridiplantae; phylum Streptophyta; class Magnoliopsida; order Fagales; family Juglandaceae; genus Juglans; species Juglans regia. The sequence continues at coordinate 25,068,177 of NC_049906.1, read as the reverse complement.
TACCTCTCGGTTTTTAACTAGTGCCCACCAAGTGTTTGTTTTTATGTTTCAACCAACTTACTTCATTCATTTTGTCATGATTTTTACTTGCATTCATGCTCATACATCAGATGCATTTAATCTATGAAAAGTTGAGACACATGGGAGTTATGAGTCTTATCAGATTAGTGAAAAGAAGGGGGAGATATATTGGAAGATTGATTTACTTCGGGTATTATGAAATTCGTATTGTGTCTTTTAGGGAGAGTTTGAGTAAGTGTGTTGTTGAGGGAGAGTTGAATGAATTTTTATTGTTCTGATTAATAAAGTTTAATATTGAGGGGGAGAGCTAAAATATGAATATAATTCAACTCCAAGACTAGAACATGCTTAGATTTTAAATCTTGTGAAATTTAATCTTAGTCATTGTTCTATGCATTATTTTTTGCCTGGAATCTCTACTCGGTCTCTTGGTCTACTGTTTGTGCTGTTGACAGATTTTATATTACATTCATCAAATTGGTTTTGTCACCAATCCGCCAAAGGGGGAGATTGTTGATGTAAAAGTTTGTTGGCTAGGATTAGATGACTAGGACCTATTTGAATTATTGGATGAATGTAATTTGTCTTTATCTTTATCTACGAATATTTAAATTTAAAGATAAATAGATTAATAGACAAAGGTTTGTCTTTATCTTTATCTATGAATATTTGAATTCTAAGATAAGTGGTTAAATAGATAAATGTTCAAAAGACTTTTGATCAAGATTGAATGTTCGAAAAGATAGAAGATATCAAGTGATCTAGATAGAAGATTCAAAAAGAAGAAATCAAGCAGAAAGAATATCGAACTATCAAGAAGTTATCCAGACCATAAGCTGAACAGAAATCAGTTACTACAAAGAAGAGTTATCACGACATGTCAGCAATCCGTTAGGAGACGTCTTCGCGACAGATTCTATTCGTCAGCAGAATCCTACTGAAACTGAAACTCTTTTCAGATAGTTTATTTAAGGGATTCTATTGGTTAATATCATTAGAGATTCACATCTACATATTTTCTAGAGCACTTTCTAGTGCATTGTTTGGTGAGAAAATTCCTTAGTGAATTTTCATATTTGTGATCTCTCTTTGAGTGTGATCGTGCTTCGAGCGTGGATGATCGTGTGATTGGACTTCAGCCCCTAGAGTTCTAGGAGGAAAGGCAATATTTGAATATTGCCAGAGGTTCTGGCTCCTACTGCGGTAGAAGACAAATGGGTCATTTGTCTGGGCAAGTAAGAGAATCAAGTAGCAAAGGTTTTGTAATTGATGAGTACTTGTAATTGATTTTCAAATAATAAGATTGACTTTCCTAGGTTTGGCTGCCCTATAGAGTTTTACCTTTAAAGAGTTCTTTAAAGAGTTTCCCTTCGATATCAATCTTAGTGTTATGCAATTTATTTTATGTTATTGTTTAATTATTAAATTAATTGCATGCTTGAATACTAACCAATTTGTTGAGTGAATTGGTAGATATTTCCACTGGATTACAGAGGTACTTGGGTAATTTCAAGAATTAATCTTTGTATCTAAGTCAGAGATGGCACTACAGATCTCCGTACGCACTGCATCGATCACCTCTGATGTCTGTGCGCGGATCTCTGCATGCACTATATGTGTGATGCCTTGGCCTGCATGGATGTGTCACTGGCCAATTTTCCACGATCTGTAGGGTGTGCATCTCCCAGAGTATCGTCCAGCTATGGAATAGAAGCACGAAGATGAAGTCTCTAGTGTCCCATGCTTCGTGATAGGGAGGAGGAGTTGATCGATGCAATTGTCTTCCGAACACGCTCAACAATATCTGACAAGATCCCAGCATGTAGTAGAAATGTGTGATCAAGATCCCAAAAGGCAATATATTCGTCGTAATGTGGGAAGCCTCTAATCGAATTCTAGTGAATATATAACCCACTAGGTCAATAGGCATCCCACGAGCGACACGTATCATAAATTTCACTCGATTCATGTCAACCTCTGTCTTGTGTTGTTGAGGATCAATGTTATTGGCAATGATTAAGTTCATGATTTTGAAAAAGCCAGATAAATCAACTTGTTTGATGCTCTTTGTCCCATCACAGGGAGGAGCATCTGGACCGACAACCAACTACCTCACGTCATGATCAACAAGGCCATTGAGTCCATCTTTATCAGAGCCCTCATCCTCAGTCGTTTCCCCATCAGTTGTAGATTCCCTGGGCACCACATTCGGATATGCAATGCGTAAACGTGGGATACCAATCAAATCAACAAGTTTGTTTGCTGAAAATGTAAATGAAATTCCCCCTATGGAGATCATGTATGCCTCATCATCATCTCGACTGGAACCACCAAACTCTCTATTAAACTCAAAGACAAGGTCCCATGCTTTATCCTTCTAGTCGAGGATTGGTGTCCAACCACGCTTGATGAAGACGAATGTCAAGGAATAACCCTCCCAAAAAATATCCTAAAAGTTAGAAATTTTCACCTAACGCTCTAATAAAATCGTCCTCCCTCGATATCATTTGCTAAAAGGTCGCTCTGGTCTGCCATGCTTCCTTCCCCTAGAAGACATTGTGAACTTGAAATTTAAAAAATAAAATTAAGAAATTAGTTATAAAATATGATACATAAATCTTCACAAAATTATATGCTGATTAATATATTTTAAAATTGTTTTCTGTTATACAGTTCGATTGAATCACTAGGCGTTCGAACGTTACAACAGTAATTCGAACGGTTACATAATCGTTCAAAAACTATTGAGAGGACTAAACCATTCGAATGTTAAACATTTGTGTTCGAACACCATATTAACAGATGTTCGAATAGTTTCCCAACCGTTTGAGAGTCTGAGACTTGAGTACATAACATTCGAACAAATTAACCATCGTTCAAGTGTTAAACATTTGTGTTTGAACAACATATTAGCAGATGGTTGAACGTTTTCTCAACCATTTGAGAGTCTTAGACTTGAGTCCATAACATTCGAATGAATTAACCATCGTTCGAACGATTTTTAGATCGAGCTTAGCAATAGCTGAGTCAACTCGGTGGCCATTGAAACGAAAGGATTCCTCAGTACCTTTCGTTTCTTCCACTACTAATACACATACAAGGTTGGGATGTGCATAGAGGCATCTCAGCCTTGTGCTTTCGGCCACCTATAGTGTCCATTGATGAAAACTACTGGTTTTTCTTTTTTCTATAACAAATAAATAAAAAATAAAAATAAAAAGAAGAAGAAGAAGAAGAAAAAGAAGAAAATAACACAAAATCAACCCATTAAACATTCCTAAGTTGTATACCTCTTGACTAGAAGTGGTAGTTGACAGTGGTGATGACAACAGTGGTTCAAAGGCAAGAGGAGCGTTTGATGGCGTATGCGGAGGGTTTAGAGAGAGAGAGAGAGAGAGAGAGAGAGAGAATATGATCAATCAAGGAAGCCAGACATTATTTATAGTGTTATATCGTCCAAACATTAAAATTAAACATTCGAACGTTATTCTACTTGATTTACTACTTGAATGCCAATAATTAACATTCAAACGAAGGATATATACTATTTATATATACTATATAATATACTATATACTATATACAATATATTATAGTATATAATTTTATATATTTAATGTAATATATCTATAGTATCTATAGTGTATCACATTTATACTATAATACTATAACTTGTTATATGTTTGAACAGTACTATTCAAACGTTAAAATGAAACGTTTGATCAATGTTTTATAAAAGCTTCTAGCCGTGGGTAATGAGCTTCAAGGTTCGAGATCACCGGAAATGACATAGACATATACATACAACCATTGATTGCAAAATTGAAAGATTTATAGGAGAATGGGGTCCTAACATTTTATTCACCAACAAGCAAGTTGTTCAAGATGCATACTGCAATGTTGTGGACAATAAATGATTTTTCCGCTTATGGAAACTTGTCAGGTTGGTGTTTTAAAGGGAAAATGACATGTTCGACTTGTAACAAACATACCCAATCTGAATAATTTACATACAGAAGGAAACAATGTTTCATATGTCATCGTCGACTTTTTTCCTAGTGACCATAGATGGTGTGGAAACTTAAGGATGTTTGAAGGAACTGTTGAATGGGGCCACCCTCTACCATATTTCTCAAACTTTAAATATCATCACACTCCGCATTAGAGTCTATAGAATCTCACACCTTGAATTTCATCACACTCATTTATACTCTTGAACACTCTTTTTCATTTTCAGTCGCATTTAGATCCGAAATGTTTCATACAAGGTGGGATCTGGAAAACTTGCATTTTAATAAATGTTTCAAAATATAGAGTTCATATAAGCATATGCAAATGGTTTTAACCACACAACGAATATGTATAAAATACTTTGAATTTATAAAAGCACCTATATACATATATATAAATAATGTACACGCAACCACAGTAACAATATATTTCTAAAATCTAAACATTCAATCTTAACCAAGTCAATTTGAAATCAGTTCTAAAAATCTACAAAATCCAACACCGCAAATTCCATAGGACATCTTTCCTAAAACCTGAAGATTCGAATACCTCTAATACCAACAAGCTTTTTTTTCCTTGCAGTCCACACAATTCTAAACATCAAAACTAAAAATTATTTCCTAAAGTCCCTGATAACCCAAAAACCCATATACTATAGTCTATAGAACTTCAAATCTGTCTTTCGGTCAAACTTATGTCAACTTGAAAATCTAAACCTTAGATCATATCCAGGTCATGTCCTATAGCCTATAGAATAAGCTTATCGAATCTAAAACCTAAAATGTTATAAAAATCATTTCTTAGAATTAGCAAAATCTAAATCCTCAAATTTCTATACCTCCAATTTGAAATTACTTCTTAAAACCCACATATATTTAAACCCCATATGTTTTATATTCTGTAGAAACTCAAATCTGGCTCTGATACCAACTGTAACATCCCGGTCCCGCAAGGGTCGGAGAGTTACCATCTATCACTAAAAACTCACATTTCAATAATATAATAATAAACTCCAAATTCCCAATATCATATAGAAATTTCGATTCAAACTAATTTCCTCAATATAACCAATTTTCCAAAATGCCTAGTCATCATAACACTATACTTAAATCATCTCATCCAATGTCTCATAATCTTGATCATCAACTGAACTATCAAAATATCTAAAAAATATTGTGGAGATAAGGGGTGAGTTATCAACAACTTGGTAAGTAAAGAACTTATACTAGCATCTAAACACAAGCATTTATAAAGTTTGATATGCAGAACAAAACATTTACTTTCAGAATGCAAAAATAATATATTTACTTTAAGCATCAGAGCGAAACTTTGAGAAAAACTTTCTTATTCAAAAATCATTCGGCATATCATAAACTAAGACATCATCTTCATATCATATTAGAGCATTGTACCGGGAAAAATACCATGTTTAACCCCCATGGTAGGGTTATAAACCACCATTATACCTATGGCTGGGCCGTATACCATTTTTCACCTCCGTGGTAGGGTTATAAACCATCATTATACCTGTGGCTAGGCTGTATACAATATTTCACCTCAGTGGTAGGGTTATAAACCACCATTATACTCATAGATGGGCCGTATACCATGTTTCACATGTATGGTAGGGTTATAAACCACCATTATACCCGTGGTTGGGCCGTATACCATATTTCACCCCCGTGGTAGGATTATAAACTACCATTATACCCAAGACAGGGCCTTAACAGAAACAGAAACAGAACAGAACATCTTCGGAACCAGATCATAATCAGATACAGAATCAGAACCTCGTGCCAAGGTTTTTAGATAATACATCGTATCAAAACAAAATACTGAATAACTTTATATCATTTCACATGTTTGAAATAAACAGAATCAAAACATCTTCATTTATTCATAGCAAAAACTTTTAAATTTTCATATTCGCTTCTTATTCAAAAATCATTCGGCATATCATAAACTAAGACATCATCTTCATATCATATTAGAGCATTGCAACGGGAAAAATACCATGTTTAACCCCCGTGGTAGGGTTATAAACCACCATTATACCTATGGCTGGGCCGTATACCATTTTTCACCTCCGTGGTAGGGTTATAAACCATCATTATACCTGTGGCTAGGCTGTATACAATATTTCACCTCAGTGGTAGGGTTATAAACCACCATTATACTCATAGATGGGCCGTATACCATGTTTCACATGTATGGTAGGGTTATAAACCACCATTTTACCCGTGGTTGGGCCGTATACCATATTTCACCCCCGTGGTAGGATTATAAACTACCATTATACCCAAGACAGGGCCTTAACAGAAACAGAAACAGAACAGAACATCTTCGGAACCAGATCATAATCAAATACAGAATCAGAACCTCGTGCCAAGGTTTTTAGATAATACATCGTATCAAAACAAAATACTGAATAGCTTTATATCATTTCACATGTTTGAAATAAACAGAATCAAAACATCTTCATTTATTCATAGCAAAAACTTTTAAATTTTCATATTCGCTTTTTTAACATGGTTCAAAAATAGAATACAAAAAATTAGCTCATGTCTATACCAGTCATGATAGAAAATACTTTCTCTTATATAGAATTTATGCATATGCAGAACAAACATCTGAGGTCGTTTTCATATTTCTTTTCAAAAACAAATATGCATATTTTTAAAGTCAATGAAATTTCATTTCTTTTATGCAAAACTAGTATATGAATCCCACTTACTTGGGCTTCTTAGCTTGTCAGAAATTCTTCACAGCAGTACTGAATAATTGTCACTCGTCACCTATAAAAATTCATGTAACTTAAATAAATCTCCAATGAACATATAATCTCATATTATACCTGAAGTACCTATTTTAATTCCTCAAAAATCTAAAATTTCTCTTAATTCTAAAATATCATCACTTCCAAAATTCCTCAATATCTACATAACTATTAAACTCAGCATATTTCTAAATTTGCATAATAATATTAGTAATAAATACCATTATGTTATAAAATACATTTTTGGTTTAAAGACTCATTAAAACAAAACTGATTAGAGTATAAGAGCAAATATTTCATTTAATAAGAGTAGACTAATTATTTTCTCTTTAAAGAGTTCAAAATAAAAGTCTTGCACTACTATTTTCTTATAAAAATATATATATTAATACTAATAATATATTTCAAATATTTATTTAATCTATATTTAAAAGAAAACTCATACAAAGTGAGTTTAATATATAAAAACTAAAACACTATCAACTTATAATTACTCTGTTAAAAGTATTAGTATATTGACTTAGTAGTATAAGTCCATACGTCTACGTCCAAATAAAAATATAACATGCATGTAATATAAAACTCATGATTTCAAACCCAATATACATAATCAACTCATTAAAATATAAATCCATTAACCTAAACATCCGAAATAATATATCTGGAAACATCATAGGGGCAAAAATGGTAATAGAACATCTCATCTATTAGGTTAACCGAGACACAAAAATATTTCATTTTTTAAGTAAACTACCACAAAAACAAAGGACCAAGACATGAGCGGGGGAAATAGCACTTACCCAAGGAAAACTAAGAGGCAGTGGCACCGTGGGGAAAGGAGGTCGCGGCGAAGTTGGGTTGCGGTGGACGGTGGCTGTCCAGATGAAAACGCACTGGAAGAGAGAGAGAGTGATGAGCGAGAAAGAGAGAATAAAGAATGAGAGATGCACGAGAGAGAAACAGAGAGGGAGTTTTCCGTGAGGCAGCGAGGATGAGGTAGTGTCTGGCGGACTGTGGGTTATGGGAAATTTTCACCAGCAGTTTCTGTGGGGTCTCAATGTGATGGAGTTCTCGGTGGGGGTGGTGGCAGTGTCGTACAGTGGGGAAAATACCTCCCCTATTTCGGCATGGTGCAACAGGGCACACTCATCCAAGGTTTCGATGGCTGGTACGGTGGTGGTCAAAGAAAGGAGATTGCGACGCAGTGGCTTAAAGTTTTTGAACGTGCGTGGAGAGTGGTTGGTTCATAGGAACCGTGGGAGGAGAACCTATGCGCTGGAGTGGTTCGCGATGGGGAGAGGGTGGTTACACAAGATGGTCGCAGACAATTTTGGGGTGGAAATGGAGATAACGTGGTGGTTGCAGTTCCTTCCTGGGGCTGGGCAATGGACTACCGCATGTAGTTAACCATGGCTTTGCTACCTTTTCTCTCGGTTTGTCCAGATGCAACATGGGGAGGCTTTAGGTCATGGCAACGTGGGTCTATGGTTTACGGCAGTGGTGGTTTCACCAGTGCATGGGAGGAAAACATGCATATTTATCGGTGATTAAAAGAAAAAACCTAGAGGAAAAGAGAGGGAGAAAAATTGCATAATAGTGAATGTAAATCTCGCTATTACTGTGAATATCATGGGGATAGGAACATGCATGCTGTGGAGAAAACTAACGACAAGAGTAACCCTAGTTGAGGGAGATTCCACGTGCATGAGATGATGCCTAATTAGGTGGTTGAAAAAAAATAAAAATTTGTATGCGAGCTTCGTGCTGGATCCTGGTGTTACAGACGCACTTGAGCAAGTGGCATGATCCTTTGATCATAGGATGCAAGTGTTAGAACTCTCGGCTTGAAAGTGAGGCAGGAGATGTGCTCGACCGCGCTAGTTGGCGAGGAATGATGCACTTGAGCAAGTGGCATGATCCTTTGATCATAGGATGCAAGTGTTAGAATTCTCAGCTTGGAAGTGAGGTGGGAGATGTGCTCGACCGCGCTAGTTGGCGAGGAATGACGCACTTGAGCAAGTGATATCATCCTTTAATCTTTAGATGTGGGTGTTAAAACACTTGGCCTCAAGGTGAGGCAAGTGATGTACTTAACCGCACTAGCTAGTGAGGAGTGACAATCTTGAGCAAGTGCTGTCATCCTTTGATCCATGGCATGAGAGAAAACATTTGAAAAGGAGAAACTTTATTGCAGTTTTGAAATTACATAGCTAATCTTTGGCAAAATACTTTCTAAGATGTTCAATATTCCATAGATGAGGTAACTCCTTTCCTTCCATGTCCTTGAGGAGGAATGATCCTGATATGTGGTTGTTTGTGACCACGTACTATCTTTCCCATAGGGGATCAAGTTTTCCTTATCCCTGAGTTATTGTCCCCGCTTCTTTTAGAACTGAGTCCCTAACTTTGTATGATTTGGACTTGACCCTTCTATTGAAGTAATGCTCTGCTTTTCTTTTGTCAGCCACCATCCTGACTTCCGCCTCTTCTCTTGTTTCTTCTAGGTGGTCGAGATTCTCTTCCAGTCCTTTGTTATTTGGTTCTTCGTTGTAGTGCTTGACTCTATAGCTTGGTATTCCGATTTCCACTAGTACCATTGCTTCACTACCAAAGGTCAGGGCGAAAGGAGATTCTCCCATTGGGGTATTCGCCGTTGTTCTATATGTCTACAAGACCACAAGAAGTTCTTCAGCCCAAGGTTCTTTTTTTTTTTCTTCTTGTTCTCCAATTTTTTCTTCAAAATACCAAGTAGGATTTTGTTGGTTGCTTTAACTTGTTCATTTGCTTGGGGATGACTTGGATAGGAGTATTTGACCTTCATTCCAAACTTAGGACACCAATCGCGGTAGAGATTAGAATCGATCTGTCATTCATTGTTCGAGATTATGCTTTGTGGTATACCAAATGAGCATACAATGGCTTTCCACAGGAATCTGGTGATGTTGTTAGTTGTGATTGTAGCTAAGGCCTCTACTTCCACCCATTTTGTGAAATAATCTACGGCAACAAATAGAAACTTTACTCTTCCTTTGGTCGAGGGCATAGGTCCAACGATGTTCACTCGCCAAGTTGATGTGATCGACCTTAGTTCTTCTGGTGCGCAATGAGGTACTAGTGCTTGTAGTTGACACTTTGCACATTTTCTAATGAATTATTCTGTCTCATTGAGGGTGCGTGGCTAATAATAGCCTACCCTCATGACCTTTTCTCGCCAGAGTGATTCCTACACACCACTTTGTGTATTTTTACTATCATGTATTTTACTTCTTCCAACGAAATGCATCTCAAGAGAGGAGTAGAGAAGCCTCATTTGTATAATACCCCATTTACCAGAGTGAATCGAGCCGTCTTGTTCTTCTCTTTTCTCACCTCCCACTTCTTGTCAAGGAGCTCTCCAGCTATTAGATACTTAATCAAGTTGAGCACTCATTTTAGGGCACCTAGTCTTATCTCTAAGATTTTGAACCCAATGGTGGGGGTCTCTAGTGGTGGTGTTGTTACCTCCCAAGATAGGGTCGACATATCTATGCCTAATGTTGCTCGTGCTACCTTGTATGCCTTCTAGTTGTCTTCCCATGGTATTTCCTTAACGCCAAAATACTAGAAGCGGACACGCTTCTCCCATAATCGCGGCAAGTACATTTTAAGCTTTTCCAATTTTGCCCAGTACTCTCCCATCACTTGGTTGACTACCCATAGGGAGTCCGCCCTTACATCGACTTCTTTTCTCCTAATTCTTCTGCCATGGCGAGACCTACCAGCAAAGCCTCGTACGCAACCTAGTTGTTGGCGGTTTTGAATTTGAGCTTTATCACATAATAAATTTCTTTACCAGAATCAATTATGATATACATGCCTACACCCCGCCAAAGTGGCAAGAGGAGCCATCAACATAAATCTACCAAGAATTTCCTGTTCGTGTCCTTTCAACTTCCTCAGGGAAGTTGGTGAACTCAGCTACAAAATCGATCATTACTTGTCTTTTCATGGACTTTCGAGGGAGATACTCAATATCAAATTCGCTTAGCTCGACCGACCAATTCATGAGGCGTCCATATATACCAGGCTTGTGCAGTATCTTCAGGGGAGCCTTTGTCAATATTTTGATTAGATGGGCCTAGAAGTAGGGCCTCAATTGGAGAGCTATTGTTATTAGTACGAACGCCAACATATCCATTCGAGGGTAGCGAATCTCAGCTCCTCTCAATGCTCAGCTCGGCTTGATTACTAATAAATACAAGTACTGAACTTCACCCTGTCTAGCTTGACTTAGGAGGGGCAAGTTAGACAGGTACTCCTTCAGCTTCCCAAACGCCTGGTTGCACTCATCATTCCAAGATTGGGCCTTCTGCAACACTTTGAAGAAAGTCAATCATTTATCAGTTGATTTATACACTAATCTATTGAGTGCTCGCTATCTAGCTAGTCAACTTTTGCACTTTGTTTATATAGCATGGTAGCTTCATGTCAATTATCGTCCTAATGTTTTTAGGATTGGCTTCTATTCCCCTTTTTGAGACCATGAAGCCAAGGAATTTTCTCAAATCCACACCAAAGGCACATTTCATTGGATTGAGCTTCATCTTGTATTACTGTAGAATGAAAAAAGCTTCCCACAGGTCTACTATGTGGTGCTCGGGTTCCTTGCTCTTGAAAAATAGATAATCCATGTAAAATTCCATATTTTGGCTGATTTGTTTATTGAACATGTGGTTCACCAAACTTTGATATGTGGCCATGACATTCTTCAGTCCGGAGGGCATCACCCAATAGTAATATAGTCCATAATCTATTATGAAGGAAGTTTTTTCCTGATCGTTTCGTCTCAACTGAATTTGATTATAACCGGTATAAATGTCCATAAAACTCAACATTTGGTGGCCTATCATAGAGTCTACTATCAGGTCGATACGTGGTAAGGGAAAGTTGTCCTTTTGGCAAGCTTTGTTTACTAGGACCACGTTGGAGAGCCACTCTGGGTATGAGCTTCCCTGATGAACCCCACTACCAAGTGGTGTCCATTTCTTTTGCTATCTCTACGTACTTTTCTATACTAAAGCTCCATCATTTCTGCCCTGATTTTTTCCTTGGGGTTTACACAGAGGCGATGTTCTATGACTTCATTGTCAATTTTGGACATATCTTCATGGTTCCAAGTCAACATGTCCTTGTGTTAGATCAAGAGTTGCTTTAATTGTTGTTTAACTTCGGACCCTATTCTGGTTCCAATCCTTGTCGTTGTTTTAGGGTGATCTTGGTTTAGGGTTATTGGCTCCATGGGTTCCTCAACCTCACCCTACCTCAGATTTTGCTTGTCCCGTGTCTCGATCCCATGTCCAATGAGTTCACGCAACGCTTCGCTGGATCTTGAACTTTCAGCTACACACACATCCCTTCCCTGATTCTTGAGCTCTTGTACACAGCATTCTCATGCCAACACCTGTTCACCTTGTACTTCCCCTACACCCACCCCCATCAGAAACTTCATCTTCAAAAGGTGAGTGGAAGTAACAACTTTCAAGTTATTTAGGGTTGAGCACCCAATGATTGCATTATACAAGGACTACGCCTTGTCCATCATAGTGGTGGTTGTGCATGGCCCTATTCTTGAGGATATAGGTAGCGCAATGGCACCTATAGGTTGAATTATTTCCCATGAGGAGCTCTTTAATGACATGGGTTAATTCTCATCTTCACAAAATCATCCTAGAAGAGAACGTCAACTGAACTTCTATTGTCGATTAGGATTTGTTGGGTGGTGTAATTGGCTACCAACAATGTCACTACTAGTGCATCATCATGTGGGTACTGGACTCCTTCGCAATTTTTGCCACTGAAGGATATGGCGATCGTCTTCTGATCCTATGCTTGTTTTGGTGGTCTCTCCACAGCGAAAACTTCTTCGTATCTAGCCTTTTGAGCTTGTGCCTTCCACTAGAAAAGGTTGAACTGCCCTAATAAATCTTGCAACTATTGTTTGGATCTTGCCAAGGGGCGTGTAATTTCTATTGGGACTTTGGTAAGGAGCTCCCTTAGGATTCCATCGCATCGTCCTTCTCCACTTCAGGGTTTCACTATCGCAGGACCTCTGGGTCCTTTTCTGCCCTCTATCAATGACTATCTTAATGGTGAGGAATGTCAGGCGACCAATCACTCCAACTCCTTATTCTCTCCGCATTGCCTTTATCCTCCATTTTAGGAAGTGGCAATCTTCTGTCTAGTGCCCTTCCATGTTGTAGTAGGTGCAAAAGTGGCAAGTTCTTTTGCCTTGGTTTCTAGCACTCCTTTACAAATTCCTCACTTCCTATCTGAACATTCAGACTCAAATATATCGTTCTCCTTTTGTTGCACTATCTCTTCCTTGTCTTCTCGTCCTTTTCTCAAATCCTTTTATTGCCTGTTCCTTTCGATATACACTCAGCTTGCTCCAACTAAGACATTCTTGGGGCAATTAAGGCCTTGAGAGTATCCTCAGCATTACCAATGTCATCTGCCATGTCCATCAATTCTCGTAATACCGTTGGAGTATTTCTCGTCAATTCTGCCATGAATGGGTTTCTAGGACATACACCTCCTAAAAGTGTTGTCAGAGTGATCTTGTCATCTTGATCATCCATCGTCATGTGCTTCTTCTTGAACCTCTCAAGATAGGCCTTCAAACGCTCATCCTCCTATTACTTGACAGTCAAGAGGTATGTAGTTGGTTGCCTGAGTCATGAACTGAGTCAAGAATTTTCTGCCCAGCTCCTTAAAACTAATGGAGCCTGGCTGTAAAGCTCCAAACCACCCTCTCGTTGCTCCTTTTAGAATTAAGTGGAAAGCTTGACATGTGATTTCCCCAAGCAAACCGTTAAGGGTCATGTGAGATTTGAAAGTCTCCAAGTGTTCGACAGTATCCTTGGATCCATCATACAACTCAATCTGCAAGACTTTAAATTTAGGTGGGAGTGGTGATCCTTAGACCCATTGTACAGTTTGATTTGTGAAACTTTGAATTTAGGTGGGAGTAGCACCTGTGCTGTAGGGCATATATGTGTCGTTGAGTAGACGATTGACCAACAAGGATGTGCCTATCCTCTTAACCATCTCCTCATACTTTTGCTTGAGGTTGCGTAGATCGTGGTGCCTTTTCCTCTTCTCCTTGTCATCAAAAGCTGCTCTTCCCAAACTTTGTGCTCCACCTTGTTTCACTTGTTGTGGCTTGGTGCAACATCTTTTCTAGAGCTTGCACATCTTTGGCTTAAAGCTTCATTTTCTTGTTGGAGTCTCCATCTCTAAGGTCATCTTCCTCAGTTTTTCTTCCATTTATGTGAATCTTCCCTCCATCCTGATGTTTGCCTGTTTGCTTGTTGCCATTGTTTCTTGGTCGCAGGTTGCTTGGGAACGTGTCGTTGCAAGCATACGAAAAGCATGTTGAACTTTCAAATGATGCCAACTCTTATGGACATGTTTTGTATTTCCCAAAAACAATCCTTAGCTACCTACAACTATAGAAGGGAAAGTGGCTTGTTGTGGTGAGGGACACCTCTGATACTTAAGTCAATGATAGAAAAGTGTATCTTCTATTTGTTTTTGTATTCAGATTTCATCCTTTGATACGTACCTCGGTCCCTATTTATACGGGTTGGTTGAGTATCGTATTGGATGGCCATTAATTTCCCACATTGTCTGTTATGTCATTAAATCCTTATTAATGATGGATGGATTCAAATTCTGTACTCATGTGTTATGGCAGTTGTGATCGTGAAAATTGGCTTACGGCCCTTTGGCCCATGGGCCCTAATGTAGTGAGATTCGGTCCAATTCCCTTGGGGGAATATTTGACCTATTGTAAACCTTTCAAGAAAATAGGTTTATGGAAGTCTTTCTCAACCATTAACACTTCCTTCTCTTTGAGTAGCGACATAATTTCATTTTTTACTTGAGTTGGAGAACTTGTAGCCACCAAAACCTTAGTTGATGACAATGAGGAGGCTAGTAGGGTCGAGTTAGTGGCCATTGCCTTTTTGTTACTCTTGCACTCTCTCTTTCTCATGTTTATACCCCTAATTGAAAGACTGCTACTGCATAAATGATATGCCCTTTTTTGAAAAAGAAAACAAGTTTCACTTAAAATGGAAATGATCGATCGATCAAGCAGTTGTGATGGATTATTTGTAATGATAATGACTATTTAAGACAAAAACAGACTCATTTTAGTTAGAAATAGTCATTTTCACAGGAAATAACTAGCTACAAATAAGCAGTTTTCTTGTAACAATCTATAGAAGATTAGGTGCCCCAAATAAATAAAAGCCACGTGCACTGAAGGTATCCCTCTTATTTTCATAAACAAAATAACTCGCTCAGGGGAATTCCTGACATACACGAAAGCACAGGGCATTGTCCTGCCAAAAATGACCCGAGGGAAATCTTGAATGGCTTAAAACACCCCATTCAGCTTTTCTATAATGATACATTATATTTTTATTTCTTTTTGTTATTATATTTTTATTTCTTTTTATTATTATTCAGAGTAATTAAAACTTCAAGCTTGAGATTGAAGAAAATAAAACCAGAAGACATACGAAAATGCAAACATCAAACACAAAGCTGCACAATTCTAAAGCTAGATATATCTTACAAGTGTTGATCACAACAAAATAAAAGCAAGTGGAGATGCACACTTCAACAAAGTTAAACCATGCATGTCGACAGTGTGGATTTATATAAAGAAAGACAACAATTCCCAATAACATTGTCTTATAAGACACTGCAAAGCTGACATAGAAGACTTCCAAGTACCTAAAAT
Organism: Juglans regia; assembly: GCF_001411555.2. Taxonomy (NCBI): domain Eukaryota; kingdom Viridiplantae; phylum Streptophyta; class Magnoliopsida; order Fagales; family Juglandaceae; genus Juglans; species Juglans regia. The sequence continues at coordinate 25,052,578 of NC_049906.1, read as the reverse complement.
TACAAGCTTCATCTCCCTCATCATCAACTGGAATGGTAGATGGTGGTTCAATTTTAGTACAAGCCTTATGTAGTGGAGGTCCACACAGGAGAGCATTTTCCTCGTAACTGCTTTCATCAAAAGTACTGAATTGAGCTTTTCTTTTTGGTGTTGAACCCCAAAAATGATTGTGTGCAACTTTGAAGATGGCCAGAGAGTTCAACTCTATTAGTTGAGAGGGGATAATACCATCCAAGTTATTATGGGATAGATCCAAGCTTCGAGAATTGGGTGGGGATGGATCTGGTTAGATTGTTGAACAACAGTTCTACTCTTTGGTGTCAAATCCACTATTTGTAGTGCATCCACTACTGGGAAGATATTATCTTCATACTAAGAAATCAAGGCGATTTCACTGCTCATTATCATTGTGGATTGCAAGAGTGACAAATTTTTTAATATAGGGATATATGTTCTGGCATAATCATGGCATATAGCAGAGTTTAGGTATGTCGGCTCAAAACTAATGTTAGTCAAGAATGAGGTATTTGAACAAAAAAAATATTGTAGGAAAGATCCAACAAGCGGAGTTCTTCTGAAAGGCCTAACTGAAATGGGACTTTTCTATGTAAAAAATTTACTTTCAAGAGAAGAATGCTCAGACATGAAAGGTTGCCGATCCAATCTGAAATGTTGCCAATAAAGTAGTTATCAACCAGATTTAGAGTGATTAAATTAGAGCAACCCTTGAATACACTGATAATGGGACCAATTAGCCTATTTTTATTCAAATGAACATGTTGGATCGCGGACCATTTGAAGCAAGAGGGTATAGAGCCAGATATATTATTATGGGACAGATCAATAAATGAAAGTGATTTCAAGTTACATAACTCAACTGAAATGGGACCTTTAAGTTGGTTTTTTGTGATAGCAATTTCTGTCAATGACGTCATGCTCGATAACGACTCAGCCCAATAATTCTCAGGTCAGAATATTTATGAAGGTATAGTTGCAGGACGGGACTTAGTCTAATGAGGCATGAAATGGCCTAAATTATGTCAGAGATTTTAAGTTATGATTTTTATACTACAAAGTTCAAGAAATTTTTTATGAATGCTTCCATGAACTCTCATTTATGAGTTTAGTATTTTAATACAAAACGACTTTATTTATTATAAATAATCTTTGTATCTGGCGCTTCTTCAAAAAATTTAAATCTTTAAGTCAAGGTTAGTAATAGTACTCCGGTTTTCATGATTTTTAAAAGTGACTTTATTATTAACTGTGGGGAACGAGGTGTTACATGCTCCCCATCCATCTTGGAAGCATCCGTAACAAATTGTTACTACTGAAATCAATTACTCGCAAGAACGTAAGATTAGATATGCCATGTTATATCTCTCTGAAAAAGTGGTTGTTGTCTAAATACAAGAATTGTAGTACTGTTTGATTCCAATTGGTAGGAAATAATTGGTCACTCAAATGATTTTTGGAAAATTTAAGGTAGTTTAAGGAGGAGCAACCCATTGTCAAATTCTCTAAAAGTATTCAGGTACCAAATTACCATAAGAAGAAGGAATAACACCTTCGAAGTCATTTTTAGAAATATCTAAAAAATACTAGATCAGGAAAAACTAAACCCAAGTTAGTTGGAATTGTGCCTTGTATATGATTAAATGAAATATCTACAAGCAAAAGGTTGAGAATATGATGATTGGGCAACAGTAAAGTGCTTGTAAAAGAGTCATTTCTCAAATTAAGAATCGCCAGCCTTGTATTGTTTTCCAGCAACCATGTGAGGAACTTTCCTCCCAAATTATAGTGAGGAAGATGTATTACTTGCAAGTCAAACGGGTAATTAAGTAATCTAGTAATTATTCTACTGGACTTGTTAAGCAAGCACCTTGAACAAGTGAAAGCCTTTAATTGTAAGCTCGGAATCCATCTTTGAGTTAGAGGTTCATCAAGAAGTTTGTTTCCATCACTTAATATCACCTTAAGCTTTGATAGATTAGGAAATGAGGAGAAGGTTTCATGAAGTAGTTATGTGATAAATCAAACTTGCTAGAGGGGAGATACCAATGTTTCCATTAAAGCGATTGGAAGATGTATAAAATCTTTGATGTTCTGTCATGTTGGCCAAACATGAAGGTAGTATCACTTCAAAATTATTATCGTTGAGATCTAACTCTTGAGATTCATAAGTTCACACCAGCCTACAAAATGAAATTAGTAATGATTAAGTTCTAATATTAAGAGATTGTTGCTAAGCAATATTTTGCGAAAGTAAGACTATATACCTTGGATGACGGGTAAGCTTCCATCGAGTCCACAACCTCTTATTGTCAATACATTAAGGGAAGTGATCATAGCTCTTTTGTCAATGTAGGAACCATCCAAATACAACTCTTCTAGGTTCTTTAGTCTTTCTAGGGGCAGAGAGAGAGAGAGAAGTTCTTTTATGCTCACCAAAATCATTTTGGGGATTAAGGATTTCTTATAATTATAGGCTTTAGTATAAACAACATTGTTTTCAACCCAACAGTATTTCTCAGAATTAGCATCCAAATCGTCCAAAATCATTTGCTCAGCAACATGTATCTATCCTGCTCAACAAACGAAAGTCAAAGTTCATAATCATGATCATGATGATAATAGTAAATATTATTGATCAGACTCAGAAATAGAGATTCACCTCCATATTTCGGTAGAAAATTTCTGTAGAAAATTTCTGTGGGAGTAGTGTTTCTCTTTGCTAAAATATGCTTGAATTGGATTATGGTCAAGTTCAAGATTACATACATCAGGTGATCTATGTGCTTGCTTAACCTGAAGTTATTTTTCAAGATGAAAGGAAACAAAGATAGCTGCAAGGAAATGAATTTGACATCAACCTGAAGTAGTCAGATAGCATCTTATATGCATGTTTCGTCTGATCTTAACCTCTTTTGCTCGGCAAGAGTGGTGGTACTCGTTAGATTTTCATACAGAGCTGTTCAGCAAAAACATAACACATTCTAAGTAACTCTTTATACAACATACTTGCTTTTATTACAGATTACAGCACCCGTTGAATTATAAAGACCCCACAACAGAGACCATGCTCCACAAAGTTGTATAAAGTGACCAAGGAGTTGAAGATACAGGCATTAAGCCCCCAAAAAAATAAAAATAAATAAAATTACTGGCTAAGAAAAAGATTTACTGCAATATGCTATTTTCCCATCCCTGCCAGCTCGACCAGGTTCTTGATAGTATGCCTCCAAACTCCATAAGCAAACTGTTGGTCAGAACAAGCTCAGTTCACCAAATATCTTAATCAAGCAAACTAAATGATATACTGGTCTGCAGTGCCCATTTCATTTTCTTTACTCAATGTCAGAACTCATTTTTTCCTTCATTTTCTCATGAGCCAAACAACTAAAACCATAACAGGTTCTATTCAAACAAGGAGAAAAAAACCCACAAAATTCAGTAACTTGAAGACTAATTGATCCAAAAATACCCATAGAACTCCAAATCTGTAATGGGAATTAAAAAAAAATTAAAAAAAATAATAATAATAATAATCAAAAAAACAAAAAAAAGCTTACCCCATATCATTCATTACAAGAAAGACCCAGGAAAGCCTTATCACTTATCAGATCCACTTAGAAATTTTCCAAGAAAATAAAATCTCGAAGGAAGACCGATTCCGGGAAAGTAACAACAGTGAGAGCCTGTAAGTCATGTTGGGTGAGCATGTAAGAGTGTCAGCAAGTATGAGTTTGGTCGACGAGTGTGGAGAAAAGTGATCTCAAAGGACTAGAGTGCTTTGTGTTGTGTCAAGTGCATGTGTGTCAAGGTGTAGCGGATGCATGTACATTAAACGGTAAATACATCATTTCCCAAATAATATTTCCTCTGTTGAGTAATTGTCCAATAGATTGGTTGCGACTGCAAAGACGTCAGTCGTGATGCAAAGCAAGTTAGAACATAGAACCATAATGTAGTCCAGCTCGCAACACACCAAATTAAAGTTAACAACAAAGTCGATCAAATCAGGACAAGACAAAGTAGCAAAATGCCATCACCGTCCCCATATATATAAACAAGAGAAATTATATTTACAATTTCGGGATGTATAAATCGGTGCATTCTTTTTAAACAAATGAATAAATTTGCGATTCATATCAAAAATTATATTTTTAATAATAAATTCTTTTTTTAAAAAAAAGTGAGTGAAAATTGCACAACCTAAAGTTGTCTCTAACACTACTCTATAAATAAATGCAGATGGATATAAATGGCATGCACATCGTGGCTTATCCCTACCCAACCTCAGGCCATATTATACCTTTGCTCGACCTCACTCACCGCCTACTCACCTGTGGCCTCACTGTCACCATTTTCGTCACCTCTTCTAACCTTCCTCTACTTCAGCCTTACTTGAGACATCAATCTTCTCTCAAACACTTGATTCTCCCTGCCCCTCATATTACGGCTCCTTCGTAGAAAGGCCAGGATAGTTGCTATCATGCGCGCCTTGCATAACCTTCACTATCCTATCCTCCTCCAATGGTTCCGATCTCATTCCTCACCCCTTGTTGCCATCATTCCGATTTCTTTCTCGGTTGGACCCACGACCAAGTGTTGTGAGCTCGGCATTGTCGGTTAATTTCATTCTCTCTTACCCGCGATCCAAGGGATAACGTTGATCCGGAGGATATCAACTTTCAAGTTTCGTTCTCAAAACTCCCAAATTCCCAAGCTTCTTGTGAAAAAATGATGCAAGAAAAGTAAAGTAAAATAAAAACCAATCACAAGATACAAAGATTTACGTGGTTGGGCTATATGCCTACATTCATGGAGCTGCAGAGGATTTTATTATCTTGAAGAGTGACAAAATACATTTTCGGGTGAAATGCACTGTTCCGGACTGTCATACTGTTCATAATAAACATATATATAGGGTTGTATGGCGCAAACCCTAACTTCACCATTATTGGACTATTATTCACTCAAGTGAAGTGTCAAGTGAGCGTCAAGCGAACTCTATGTCTGATGTTCACTCGACCGATATGTCAAGCAAACACTCCACCTGAGCTTCGCTCTAGCAACCTATCACTCGATCATCAACTTTCTGTCAGGCGTTGAGCGAACTTTTTGTCTGGCATTTCGCTTCAGCTTGGGCCATTGAAACTCCACAATAAAACCATGAAAAATCCTTGTTGCGACAGGTCATCAAATTGAGCTGCCACAAGAATAAATCAGGCTCCATAAACTGAACACAACCTACCCATGGTGGCAAATCCCTAGACTTTATAGAAGCTATAAAAGAAACCTAGATACAAAATTTTGTACATATAACATGTGAGCAAAATTAATGAGTTGGGGATTGTTGTTTAACTCGTTCGTTAATTTGTAGCACGTTTAATTTACTCAATTGAAGAAAGAATGCATAAATGATCATGTGTGGGCCATAGGACCCTTATTGCCTCTAGAAAATGGTGTTTCCCATGAATCCACTGTTAGAGGTAGAGCAAGTTCTGTACCGTTCCATCATCTCATGATGTGGTTCAATGTTGTTTGAACAACTCGATTTTCTATGTTTGTTTTGGAAGTAGTGTGGCAATAAAAAGTAGGCAAATGGATGTGCTAGCTACTACATTGGAAAAGAGTGGCATCCAATTTGTTTTGTGTGTGAAGGTGCCTTAAGAAGATGAGCAGCAACATGCAAATGATGATCATGGCGTGATTCCTGATGGAATTGAAGATCCCGTAAAAGGCAAAGATGTGAGGAAAACTCCAGCAAAAGAGGACTGACCATCTTCTGATGATGAAGGGAATGCAAAGAAGAGAGCATTTTCTTGTCAAGTGGAAGGTAACAATAATCTTCCCTGATTGGTTTGAAGAAAAATAAGGAGAAGTGGTCTGCAAAGTGTAGCTAGTCCAACAAAAGGGCGAGCGGCACCATCCAAAGGGTATGGCAGACACACTTCAGCATAGGCTATAACAAAGGAGGAGCTGAAAAGGCTCATGGTTCTAGAAATGGTACCATTGAACGGAAGGCAAGTAACAGTCAAGGACAAGACCCGTACAAATGTACAAGTTTTCTATGATAACACAAAAATACTCAAGGGGCAGCATTGTTGTACGTAGAAGCTCACACTCCATCTGAAAGGCCACATCTAGAGTGGGTTTGCATGGAAAAGGCTACGACTTCATAGGCCATATCTTCTAAACCCAGAGAAATGGTCTAGCCACACGTGGAAGGATTGGGCAGGGTGGCATATTGCTTGAAGTTACCCGACACAACCCAGATCCATGACGTTTTCCAAGTATCACAACTCAAGTGAAAACTAGGCCAAAGCATGACACCCATACGCAAGCAACCTCCCGTGAACCAGTAGAGAATCATCAAACCCAAACCTGAAGAGGTTCTTGCTCGTCAATTGAGGAAGAAGAAGAATTTTCAGTTGTGGAGATCCCCCATGAATGCTTGTCAAAAAGCATTTGTAACTAATCTGAAGAAGCCTCATGGGAGCCTTACCACATGATGCGTGCAGATTTTCCCCACCTCGTGAGTAAGGTGTTGTGAAGGGAGGGGGAATGTCACACTACTACACAGTGGGAGTTAGGGTAAGTGAAGTGAAGTGATGAGTTGAAGAGGAACTAAAGTGAATGTCTTTTGAAGTGAAGAAGGGTCATGGGCCATGGGCTTTAGCACGCGTGGGCTTAATAAAGGAAATGGTAGTTTTACAGTAGTTAGTAAATGGGTTTTAGAGTTGGGCCATTGGGTCGTAGCCTTGTTGGATCTACTAAGTCCAAATATCATTTTACTAGTTGTTTTTTTTTTTATTATTATTTCAGTAGTATGTTACTTCTAATTTCCTATTGGTTGGGAACCATCTAGGAGAATAGGGTCTAGGTTTCTTATAGTCCGTAGCAGAAGGTTGTTAGAGGCCAACAAGATATTTTCAATTGTTCTTTCATGTTTCTTGGAGGTGCTCCCCTCAAACAGAGTTGTGTTCTTACCTGTGACATTAATTTTAGAACTTTCCATCGTTTCCTATCAATTTTTATCTCTTTCCAGCTTAATTTCTACTACACTTTACTTGGGTTTATTATAGATTACCCCTGTAAAGCACTGCCTTTACTATCACTTAACGAGTTCTTGAAAATATTTACATATCATAAAATGTCTCTGTAAATTGATGGGTCCAAGGCTTTGTAAATGTCTTTGACCCTAAAATACCAATGTGCCAAGTACTGGTTTGGACATTGCCATCATGCGTTAATGAGCAATATTGCAAATAAACTAGGGTTCTCTGGTCTACCGGACTTTACAACAGCTCGAGATGTTAAAATAAGAAAGAAGAAAGAGGGTTGCTGACTCCAAGGTTTCGAGGAGGAAGGTGCTAAAATTTATAGCATAAGGTTGTACTGTATATAACCTTTCTAACTATAAAAAGTTTAAAGATACTACACTTTTGCATAGATATGCATGGTCAAGTTTGTTGAAATCTATTTGTGGTTAGGGTTCAAAGGTGAGTTATAGGATTTAGTTAGCTAGATAGCTTCTCATTCACTTGGTATGTATTTTAAATATAGGACTTGAAGGCTAAAGAGATTAGGTTGGTGTATATATTGTAACTCTCCATATCCAAAGGTCTAGGGAGTTAGTTCCTATTACCAAAAATAATCTCCCAACAGTACAAAATACAAATACTCCAAAGACTTTATAGCAAGATAAAAAGTTCTAAGGCACCAAAGGATGATAAAGGCAAACAGACCAAGAAAAGAGAAAGGGGGACCTTAAATAGCCATTTGCGACGATTGGACTTACTGAAGCAACAGACGAGGCCGCCTCCCCACCCCCCCCTCCCCTCCAAAAAGGGAAGGTGGACAAGAACTGGCCCCGTGATACACGCTGCATAAAGCGACATGGGAGAGGAGCCATCAACCGCTTAGTTCATGCAAGGGGAGCCCAATGGACACAATCTAGTGCACGTCAAATCTATCATAAGCGTGCTGCCAGAATAACCAAAAAAAAAACAAAACAAAAAAAAACAAAAACAACAACAAAGGAATTCCAGTTGAACTGGTTCAACAAAAATTGGTAAGGTAACTGGAAGGGATAGTTCCCACCTAGCCAATCCAAGTTGGGCCTGGGCCAAACAATTGGGCCAGTTCTAGCCCAGGTCTCACCCTTTTGAGGCCCCAGAGTCGCCAAAAGGGGCCACCCCTAAAGGATGCGTCAAAGGAATGAGGGTGAATAGTGTGAGAAACCAGACAAAGGGGAACAGATGGGACACACCGACTCTGACATTCCCTGTTACACCTAGCATTAAAGGACTTACGTCATCAAGTAAACGGAGGACTTGGACAACCCTTCATTCTCGGACGAAGGGGACCAAAAGTGACCACGCCGTTCACCCACCGCCAGGACACACCCTGGAAACCATGTCATATTAAAAGCATCGTCTCTCGAGCCATGTTGCATTGAAAGCACTGTCTCAGAACACCACATGGCATTAAATACCCAAAATAAGATGGATGCGGCGAGTTGGCTTAACACGAGGAACATAATTTTCCCTCCGAACTTCATATAAAAGCTACATCCCAGACATAAAGAACTCTCTCTGAACTCTATTATTAGAAACATAATACTCTAAACACGTAAGAATAACTTAGGCATCAAAGATTCTACGGACCACCCCAAACCCACCTTCTCCCCTGTGTTTGCAGGTGAAGATCTCAATCTGAATTGTTATAACTTTGTTCAGGCGCACAAAACACAACATTAATAGGAAGTTTCAACTATGAACATAGATTCTGGCCAAGCAAAAATAAAAGAGAGAACCTACCATTGTGATCATGAAATACTATTTAATTTCCTCTTTTTCATGGATAGATTGGCTGCATGTGAATGTAAAGACGTCAGTCATGACGCAAACCAAGTGAGAACATATATCAAAAACCATAAAATCGTCAACCAAATAGTCCAAGCAGATCGGGAAAAGCAATAAATATGTTATCACAGCCCATCACTTTCACCGGCCGCATATAAAGTTGAGGAATTCCACACGACTCTCTCTCTCTCTCTTTCTTTTATGGGAAAATGTTCTTTTATATATAAGCAGCACGAGCTTCTGAAGGTTTAGAGCCATTGCCCACCGAATAGCCACCCCAAAGTTTCGATCTCAATCATGTCTAACAATGGCGTGCACATCGCCGCTTATCCATACCCAACCTCAGGCCATATTATACCTTTGCTCGACCTCGCCCACCGCCTGCTCACCCGCGGCCTCACTGTCACCGTTTTTGTCACCACCTCTAACCTTCCTCTGCTTCAACCTTACATCTCCACACACCCGTCTTCTCTTAAACACTTGGTTCTCCCATCCCCTGATATTACAGCTCCTCCGCAGAAGAGGCTCCTTGCTACCATGCGCGCCTTACGTGACCTTCACTATCCTATCCTCCTCCAATGGTTCCGATCTCATTCCTCACCTCCTGTTGCTATTATATCCGATTTCTTTCTCGGCTGGACAAACGACCTAGCGTGCGAGCTTTGCGTTCCACGGTTAGTCTTCTCACCTTCTGGTGCCTTTGGGTTGTCGGTTGCTCTCTCTCTGTGTCACGATCCACCGGATAACGATGATCAGGATATCAATTTCCAAGTTTCGTTTCCGAAAATCCCGAACTCTCCAGCATTCCTATGGTGGCAGATCCCTGCACATTATAGAAGCCTAAAAGGGGACCTGGATCTGGAATTTTTTAGAAACGACATGCTGGCCAATACGATGAGTTGGGGGATGGTGTTCAACTCGTTCATGGAGTTGGAGCGCGTTTACTTTACGCATCTGAAGAAAGAACTCGGAAATGATCGTGTGTGGGCCGTAGGACCCGTATTGCCTCCTGAGAACGGTGATTTACAGGAATACGTTGTTAGAGGTGGAGTAAGCTCTGTACCGTGCCATGAGCTAATGACTTGGTTGGATGCTCGTCCAAACAACTCAATTGTCTATGTCTGCTTCGGTAGCCGTGCGATGTTGACACAAAGGCAAATGGATGTGCTGACTGCTGGGTTAGAGCAAAGCGGCGTCCAGTTTGTTTTGTGCGTGAGGGTGCCTCGCGAAGACGAGAAGAAGCAGGCGAATGCTGATCATGGCGTGATTCCTAATGGGTTCGAAGATCGCATGGAGGGCAGAGGATTTGTAATAAGGGGATGGGCGCCGCAGGTCTCAATACTGAGCCACCGAGCCGTGGGTGCGTTCGTGACTCACTGCGGGTGGAACTCGGTGCTGGAGGGGATCACCGCGGGAGTTGTGATGTTGACATGGCCAATGGGTGCGGACCAGTACGCGAACGCAAAGTTGTTGGTGGATGAGTTAGGGGTTGCAATCAGAGCTTGTGAGGGCACTCAGAACATTCCCGAGCCAGCCGAGTTGGCTCGGTTGTTGGCCATCTCTGTTGAAGAGACTAGGCCAGAGAGGGTTCTGGCCAAAGAGCTGAGTGCTGCAGCCGCAAGTGCAGTTAAAGGAGGAAGTTCAGATACAAATTTGGATGAGTTCATCAAGCAGTTGGGTGATCTTGGAAAGTGATCAGAGCCAAACATGTGTTTCTTCATAGATAACTATTTTGTTCTTCAAAACGATCAAACATGTGTTTTCTCTATACCAATTATTGTTTAAGGATGTGTCACTCTGGATTTGTTACTTCACTTGTTTTTTCCTAACTCCATTTCATCATGTCATCTCCTTACCTCTGCATAGAAATATTACTGTTATAAATATATCTCACAAAAACAAACTCATTAACTAACATTATTTCATATATCTATTTTACAATAAAAGTAACTTTAAAATCAAACGTATCTATACATTAAGCTATAAGCCAGATTGTAAATTTACTTTTTATAAGATTTTTTTGTAAATAAAACATTTCTTGTATGTGCAGGCATCCTGATCTTCATGTCTCCCGAAAAAGAATGTATTGCAAGATTTGTCGAAATTTAATTAAGGTTTTTAAAAAAAAAAAGAGATAAATATGTGAAATAGACTCAATAATCTATATTACTGTACAGACAAGCTTATAAATGATCTATAGGTTTGCAACTATTTCAGCAAGAAAGATTGATGATATTGGGACGTTTTGTTTATGCTCTCAACTATCATGTATTGACAATTTCCATTAGATGAAAAACGAAGGCAGCTCTGCGGCCATAACAATTTCCCTTACGATGGGCCCAGTTAATTATTTGCTTTGCAAAGCTTGTTTTATTAAACTTGTCACCTTCAGGCTGCAATTAAAAATAATAATTGCATCATGCAGAAAAAACTCTATGCTGTAATTCATTGTCGTATGCATCCTGATCGAACAGAAGCATTTATGTTTTTTGGGCTTGAATTTAACCTCTTCTGAAAGCAAGCTTAATCTCAAAAATGCCTTTCATTCGAACCGTTTGAAATTTGTTTTTATGCAAACAAGTATTGAAATAACATATGAGATGAAATGAGATGAGAAATTTGTAAATAATAATAAGATCATTTATGAATAATAGTAAAATAAAGGTCATATTTTTATAGGATTTTGAAAAATAGGAAGAAAAGGATAAATAAAGAAATTATAAAGTTAAATGAGAATTAGAATATAATTTTTGTTTTAAATTTAAAAAAGTTGATTTTTTTTTTATTTTTTGAAAGTTTTATTTCGAGATGAAATTATTTTAAAGATATATGAAAAAAAAAACTAGCGTGATTGTTGTTTCCGTACCTCATCAAACTCATCGCCACGTTTAACAACTACAAGACATGACAATTTGACCTTGTTGGTAGTAGCCCTTTCACGACTTGGCCAAGTGTGAGGTAAAGTCGCCGTGATTAATTATAAACCAGTGAAATATATATATATATATATATATATATATAATTTTTTTTCTCTTATATAATGTGTAGTATATAAATAATAACTAAAAAAATTCAATTAATTTATAAAGAATAAAATTAAAAAATAATTTAAAAAAATTAAAATAAATAAAGATAAGTGTGGTGGATGCGTAAAAATCATGAATAGTAAAACTCAAACAAAGAAGACCCATAATCATGAGACCAGATCTTCGTGACTAAACTAAAAAATGTAAAAGTCCAGAAATTACTCCAGAAATATACATGAAGGGTGGCTGTAAACCGCTCCCAGTCCCGTTGGGAGCTATTAATAGTATAAAATGTTATATTTTTTTATTTTTTTTCATATATATGTATTTTTTTAATATTATAAAATATTTTAAAAAAATAAAAAAATTATAATATTATTAAAAAATACTTACTTAATCACTAAGTAAAAAAATATTAAAAAAATATATAACGGACCGAGAGCGGTGAGAGTAGCTTTTTCCTATACATGAATTGCTGAAATTACTCCAGAAACTACAAATCCTGAAATTACAAGAACTGAAATTACTCCATAAACATACAAGTTCTGATATCATATTACTCCAAAAACTGAAGTGCAGAAATTACGTACTCCAAAAACGAGTGTACGTTGAATTACTCCATAAATTACAAATGAAAAAATTACTTCATAATTAAGCAAGCGCTAAAAATAAATAAATAAATAAATAAAAACTGCATATAATGATGTGGTTATCCAAGTGCAATATTTACTTATCCCAAACCATACCAGCAAGCAGTTCTTTTGGTTAAAAATTAATAATAAATAAATAAATAAATAACCAAATCAAAAAGTAGTTAACTATACTCAAATTAAAACCAACATGCTGCAGATCAGTTATGAACTAGAAGAGCTTACAATTGCATTTTGCCACATTGAATCAGTCTACAAACGTGGATCTCTAGGCCTGCAAATTAGATGTCGACAATCGAAAACTGAACACACTACAACAGAATGTGTATTTTGTGACAGAGGAAACTGTCACAAAAAAATGGCAAACCGTCACTAAACATATTTGGTGACGGTTTGAAACCGTCACCATGACCGTCACGTAAAGTGCGTCACAGAAAACATTTGGTGACGGTTTACTGTTCAACCGTCACAAAAAATATTTTTAGTGACGGTTGGAAGTGTTCCGTTCGGTACAACGTTCGAACGTTCCTTTTTTGTGACGGTTATGAACTGTCACAGAAAATCACGTTCGGACGTACAATTAAACGTTCGGACGTTATACCCGACCCGATTGGCGTTCGAATGAGAGAAGTTGACGTTTGTTGTATATCGTTCGAACGTATCATATTTACGTTCGCATGTTAATGCGTCCGAACGTTAATTACAATAAACGTTCGAATATTTGTTCGAACGTAAACGTAAATGTTCAAACGTAGCGCGTTTAATGTTCGGACGTTATTTCGAATGTAAACGAAGGAGCGTCCGAATGCAAGTTCTTTGTTCGAACGTTAGTCGGTTTAACGTTCGAACGATTCAATTGTATTTACGTTCGAACGTTTGTTACAGTGTGAACCAACGTTCGAACGATTTTTATTTACATTCAAACGTACAGATCAGAAATACTAATTTCATAAAATTTAAAAACAAAATACCAATGGTATCATATTACATACCCAATTAACAAGTAACAATGTCTTATAAAAGTACAAAATTAGATATTAAAACTAGTCAGAAATATTGATAAAATTTATTTCTTCTTTTTCCCTCGCCCACGGGGATTCTGTTGCAACGACATAACACGCTCCATTTGCACCATCATCTCTCGTTGCACTTGCTCTTGCACTTCACTGCGTATTCTTTCCTCCTGGTCTCTCTGTTGGTCCTGCAAACGCGTCTCTAAATGAGACTGTCGTTCTAAGAGAGACTCTAACTCTTGCTGTCTCGACCTCATATACTCATTCTCACGCCGTGCAGCTTCTAAATCTGCTGTAAGATTATTAATTTGTGAAGCCGATGAGGTTGAGGAGGATGAACATTTATGCTTGATAGATCGTCCCAAACCTCTTGCCATACTAGACTGCGGCCCGAGCACTTGGGTGAATATGTCTATGTCACTAGGAGAGGATTCCGCAGAAGTCGACTGCATCTCCAACATTTTGTTCTGCAATTTAAAAGGTAATGATCGTAAATAATTAGTAACGTATTAAAAGAAATAGAAATAAGAAATAAACTATTAAAATGTTCTATAAAAAATTTATTTAACAAAATTAACACTGCTTACATAATTATCTGCAGCGACAGGATCCATCCACTCACTATGCTCATTAGTGTGAGCAGCAGCATAGACATGAATGAGGGAAAAGTTTTCAGGATCATCACGTTTCTAACAAAGCGACAATATTAGCAATTTTAAAAAGATAATGTTAGTACTTATCAGAAAGAATATCAGGAAAATAAATGAATTCTATAATTTTTTAATTACCATTTTTTCAGCAAGACGGTGGAATGACCTTGAACCGGCACGATGGTGGACAGTCAGAACGGATCTATTCTGTGCATTTGTAGAACTCAAGTGCTACAAAATATATTAAAAATGTTAATTGTAATATGTATACATATAATGTATAAAACGAATATGAATGTAAATAATTAAAAGATATAAATGTAAAATACCTGATAATCTGGAGATGCGAAAAGATCACAACACTTTCTCCAATCATCTAACTTCATCTGCTGAAAAGGAGACTGCGCAGCCTCTTCCAACGTCTCAAACTTCTTGAAGTGGTCATGACATCGTCCTTTGTGACGTCGGAATAGTGTAGCCATCAACTCATTCACGGTTCTTAAATCCTCACTACGGCCAAAGTCGAGGTCGAATTCATCCTAACAAGGGAATCAGGTAAAAAATATAATATATTAATCTAAGTGAAAAAAATGTACTGAAAAGTAAACTCACTAGCACACGACTTCGAATGTGCTCCTTAATCTCATTCGGAACATCTCGCCATGAGCGCACATAAAATGGAGCATAAGCTCGAACTACTGTGCCAATATAGGAGGAAAGCGCTGCTGCACTATCATCCACTCCTCCAGTGGAATTATCAGGAATTGTGACCTTCAGTTTACCGTGCCTTCTATTTTTTTCAAGAGAGATTCCACGTATATAGCCACGACCGCGACGTGCAGATGCATCAACTACATGATAATAATAGATATACTATAATTATAATTATATAGTTATTGAGAAAAAAATATTAACTATATATATAATTATCAACGACAATATTTCCTTACTGGTAGGTGTCGACTGGCTGTTGTTCTCTTCTGTGTTAGCTTGATCTTCAGGAACGGATTCCTCGAGTGGGGAGTCCTCAATGGATTCAGGACTTGGACTTGGCGGAGGCACATTTCTTCGTTGTCGTTTTGGCGGCATTCTTTAAAATAATTAATTATATCAAAGAAAATTAATTAGAAGAAATTATGAAAATTTAAGATATTTTATAGTCACCTATATAAATAAAATATTTAATACTTTTACTCTTCAGATGAATTTTCCATAGTTGTTTCAGAATCTCCATCAATAACATCTTCATCATCATTATCCACCTCCTGCCCGGATTCTGATTCGTATTCATCTTCTGACTCGTCTTCTTCATCTTCCTCCAAACTGACTTGAATTGAATGATCATTTAATACAGACGGGTCGAGATGTACGGGTGGGACATCATCTCTACACAAGGGGAGCTACTCGAGTGCACCGAGGTCAACAAACAAGTTAATACCCTCTCCATCTTCCTGGTATGCCTCAACAATCGGATTGTCATCTTCATCTCCACTATTCTCGTAATCTGCACTCGTTCCTGCTTCATATATATTTCGAGGAACAAATTTTTGTACGACTCGCCAAGTCATCTCCCCACTATCTTCATCAGCACTTTTCATTAGATCAATCAAGTAATAGACTTGGGTAGCTTGACAAGCCAATACGAATGGATCATCTTCGTACCATTTAGATGCAGTATTGACACTCGTAAAGTGATTATCCCTATGTATCGAAATCCGACCACCGCCTAGATCCTACCAATCACATTTGAAGACATATGTTACAGACCCACCCAGATATTTCAATCCGATAATATCGCGTATGACACCATAATAGTCAATATCATCTGTTCCATGACTCCCCTCGACCAACACACCACAGTTTTGAGTCTTTCTATTACGTTCATGGTCCAAAGTATGGAATCTATAACCTCGAACCGTGCATGCAGTATATCGAAGTGCTCTATTTGAGGGACCACGGGCCAATGCATACAATTCAGAAGAAATTGATCCGGGATCACGAGCATGTTGTTCCAAAATCTAAAAATTGAAATAGTATATATTTATTATTTTATTATCCAGAGTTAAAAATTTCACAATATAACATATATATAATTTTAGTTCATACACGTTCTTCAAACCATCCGGGAAATTCTTCCTCGTGTCTTGCCTCTATATTTTCTACGCCTTCCGTTCTAAGTTTGTCCATGTGGTCATTGTTATAACATATTGCAAAAGAAGTATATTTTGAGCACAACAATTCTAATTAATTTAAAGAAAACTATAATTATTCAAATAAATTAAATGACATACCTAAGATAATCATCAATCTCTCGGCAGTTATTTAGCACATACCACTGAACCTTACCCAACTCTCCATCAATTAAATCGTAACCTGTTTGTGCACCCAAGGGTCGTACATTCAGGGAAAACACTGATAGCTCACGAGGAGGCGGAGTAGCAAGATCAGCATTTCGCTCTTGACGACTAAATCGTGTCTCAACACCACGAAGATATAGACAGCAAAATGTTAACCATTCATCATGTATATAAGCCCCTGCTATTGATCCCTCAGCTTTGGCTTTATTCCCAACAGTGCTCTTCAATCGACCCAAATATCTTTCAACTGGATACATCCAACGGAACTGCACCGGTCCACCAAGAAGTACCTCTCGCGGTAAATGTATTGCTAAATGGACCATGACATCAAAAAATGATGGTGGAAAGATCTGCTCGAATTTACATAGTATAGTAGCAATGTCTTCTTCCAATTTCGACAACACATCTCGATTTACTACCCGAGCGCACAAATCCTTGAAAAACATACATAGTTCAGATATGGCGACACGTACATTAGATGTCAGCTTCCCACGAATTCCCACAGGTAATAACTTCTGCAAAAATACGTGACAATCATGACTTTTCAATCCATTGATTTTCCAATCATCAGGACTCACGCATCTACCAATATTTGAAGCATAACCATCTGGTAACTTCACACCTTGCAACCATTTACAGAAATCAATCATCTCCTCCCTCGTCATCGTAAAACATGCATGCGGCATGACCATCCTGTTGCCTTCCACCCGCAAATGCAGATTATGTTTAATTCTCATTCTCTCAAGATCTTTCCTCGTCTTGATCGTGTCTTTCGTCTTTTTGTTAATACTCATCAATGTACCCAGTATATTATCACAAATATTCTTCTCTATGTGCATTACATCCAAACTATGTCGCAACTTGCATGACGACCAATACGGCAAATCAAAAAAAATACTACGCTTTGTCCAATTCAATTTTGATACGGCTCGTTTTCTCTTGTTCTTTCCCCGACCTTTGCCAAAATTGTTCGCTCTAACATGTTGCAGTTGTTCTACTATCTCTTCTCCAGACAACTCTTTTGGTGCAATCCTATCCTCTACTCTCCCATCAAACTTGGCACATTCTCTTCTCCATGCATGATTTGCTGGTAAATAACGTCGATGACCCATGAAACACAACTTCTGAGAAAATTTTAGCCACTCACTAGCAGTTTCTTTATTACACATCGGACACGCTAACTTCCCTTTCGTACTCCAGCCGGAAAGATTCCCATACGCCGAAAAATCATTTATGGTCCACATTACCACAGCATGCATCTGAAAAGATGTCGACTTAGATGCATCATAAGTTCTAACCCCTGTTTCCCATAACTCTTCCAGCTCTTCAATCAACGGCTGCATGAATACGTCAATATCATTCCCAGGTGATCTAGGGCCAGGGATGAGTAAAGTTAACAAAAAGTTTAGCGCCTTCATGCACCTCCATGGTGGAAAATTGTACGGAATCAATACCACGGGCCAAGTGCTATAACTTATACTCATATTCCCAAAAGGGTTGAATCCATCGGTTGTGAGTCCCAGGCGCACATTCCGAGCTTCTAACCCGAACTCTGGATACTGATTATCGAAAGACTGCCACGCAAGTGAATCAGCTGGATGCCTCATATACCCGTCATTCTTAACTCTTTTCTCCTCGTGCCACCTCATATCATGAGTTGTTTTCTTACACATATATAGTTTTTGCAACCTAGGTTTCAAGGGAAAATACCGCAACACCTTAACCGGCACGTTTTTCTTACCTTTCCACCTCGACTCTCCACATACAGGACATGCTTGTTTCTCCTCGTTCTCCTTCCAGAACAATACACAATCATTCTTGCATGCATGTATGGACTTGTACTCAAATCCTAATCCCTTTCTCAACTGTTTCGCTTCATAAAAGTTCTTAGGCAATGTAGACCCTTCGGGAAGCACCTCGTTAAATAAGTCCAATACCATGTTTATTGCTTTCGTCGACATCCCACACAATGATTTTATTAGAAGCAACTGCACAATAAACGACATTTTGGAATGTTTTGTACAACCTGGGTAAAGCTCGCGCTTTGCATCTTCCCACAGTGAAGGAAAATTTTCACAATCAGTCCCTGATCCACCACTTGAGGCATTGTCGTTAACCTCATCCATAAACATCCCAGCTCCAATGTCACCTAACATCTCCTCCATCTCATCATGCTCATAATCATCATCCATGTGCCGTAAATAATTGTGATGATCGACCAATACATCTGCTGACCCTTCATACGGCTCACCATGCAGTACCCATCGCGTATACCCCAGATCCATACCGTTCACAAATATATGACGCTCTACTTCATCCAATCCTATCGCACACAAATTTTTACACCCTCGACATGGACACTTAATGTAACCACGACTATCAGCAGAGGCCCGTGCAAAATCAATGAAAGTTCTTACTCCACATGCATAGGGTACGTAATCCTTTCCAAGTCTATCGTCTAGACGCATCCAATTTTTGTCCATTTCTAAAAACATCTATATATTAATAACACGTACATTGAAAATTCACATGCATGTCATGCTCCAATTCTCATTACTTTTTTGATAAGGTAGTTGGTCCTATCCCATTCGAGATTATATTCTCCATATTGGACAAATCTTGTCACTCTACTACTTTCCACGTTAGTAAAAGTTTCGGCAGCACCTCCCTATAGTTCTCCAAGTATACATGTTCAAATATTGGGATTGTGACCCTACGAACAGTATACCCGAAGAACAGTAGAAGAAGACACCGAAATTTCATATTAAAAGTAGAAAGTAGCGAGTAACAAAAATGTGCAAGACAGATAATATAATCCCAAACTGTCCACACTGGACAATTCAAGAATTAGTGGACACATAAATGTACACTAATTCCCAAACGGGTCTAAGGTTATTTATGCAATGACACACCATATCTAAATGTTAGTCTAATTGCTTAACTGTCATAGACTCTTAAGTCCTGATAACTCTCAATTAGTGTATGTCAAGATCGGAGGGGACTAGTCAAGGCCGTAGAGACTATAACAGTCAAGCAATTAGACTAAATACCAAAAGATTTTACATAATTTTAATTATTATCATTCCACAATTATAATCTTAATTGTTATACTCAATTGAGTGAGTTATTTATTTATATAGACAATAAATAAATAATTTTTATATAAGCATTTATTTGATCCTTATTTACTTACTCTTTAGTTTATAATAAGTAAGTATATTTACATATTCCAACTCTACTTATTTAGTAGGTTCAAGACTTTTTTATTGAAGAGTATTTTAAAGGTTATATTATAATTATAATTATTATCATTCTAAAAGTATAATTTTAATTGTTATACTTAAATTTCAAAGGTTATAATATAATTTTAAATATTATAATTCTTAAAGAGTTACTTTTATTTGTTATTACTTAATTTTAAATATTATTATCAATATTTAATTATTACTATTCTTAAAGTTGAATTTTAATTATTATATTTAAATTTCAAAGGTTATAATATAATTTTAATTATTATAATTCTTAAAGAGTTACTTTTATTTGTTATTACTTAATTTCAAATATTATTATCACAATATTTCAAATCCATATCACAACATATTCACAATAACTCACAAACTATTTACAAACTATACAAACAATAATCACAATATTTCAATTGTAAGCATAAAATAACATGCCACATGCATTAACATATTCCTAAACTAGAGTAAGCAATAAACATGTATTAATAAAGCTTAAGGACAATATATTTCTAAAAATGTAAAACATATTCAAACGTCATTCACAAATAATAATTTAAATATTTCAAGTCCATATCACAATATATTCACAATAACTCACAAACTATATACAAACAATAATCACAATATTTCAATTGTAAGCATAAAATAATATGCCACATGTATTAACATATTCCTAAACTTGAGTAAGCAATAAACATGTATTAACAAAACCTAATGACAATATATTTCTAATAATGTTTCTTCAAAACGTCATTCACAAATAATAATCACAATATTTCAAATCCATATCACAACATATTTACAATAACTCACAAACTATTTATAAACTATACAGACAATGATCACAATATTTCAAGAGTAAGCATAAAATCATAACAACATATTGATAAAGTTTAGAAATATACCTAGCACTCACAATATTCTCTTACAAATCAAAATATTCCAACTTGCCAAAACAATCAATCCTTCAAAAAAATACAACACTAATTTATTAGAAATATTATATAACAAAAACACAATACAAATATCATAAAATTCAAAAAAAGACAAGAAATCAAAATTTTCTCTTACCAAAACTCAACTCTAAATCTTGTATTAACTAACTTACATCATTCTAACTCAACTCTTTCTCACTCTAACCCTCTCTCTCTCTCTCTCTTCTGCAAGAGCCTCGCGCCGAAACAACTCTCAACTCTCTCTCTCTCTGTTGTGCGTACGGGAGAAGAAGAAATGATCCGCTTCCTCCCATGCGCGTACTGATTAAGTTCTAAAATTATTAGTTCAAATGTTCGAACGTTATATTTTTAGATAATGTTCGTACGTAATGAAAAACAAAAATTATTCCCGCCCAGAACGTTCGAACGTTTTCAATACACGTTCGAACGTACCCTTCTTATGATTTAACATAAAATCTAGCAGTAAAGTTCCCGCACTTTTCTCATATATGTTTGAACGTATCACAATTTTTCGTTCGAACGTTTGTAGATTTACAAATTAACGTTCGAACACCTAACTTAAACATCCGAATGTGCATTTCATCAAAGTGTTACCATATTTGAGCGAAAAATTTCTCGCATTAATTTTCTTAATGTTCGGACGTTAACAAATTTGGCGTTCGGACATTCATAATTTTTTAGTGATTTTCATCAACTAACGTTCAAAAGTACAGTATAAACGTCCGAACGTCTGAATAATCACACAGATACCTTAATTGAGCAGGAAATTTCCCGCCTCTTAGTTTAACGTTTAAACGTTAACTTAAAACGTTCGAACGTACGATTCCTAATATACTATATTATAGTATAGTATATATACACCATTTTATATATCTATATATATACTACATTGTATAATATGATAGCATTATACTTTAGATAAGAACATAATAATATAGTATATAAACTATACCATATATATAAATCAATAATATATACTAAATTGTTACTTATTAAATTCTGCATTATATACTAACTTATAATATAGTATATATACTACATTTTATATATCTATAACTATACTACATTGTATAGTATGATAGCATAATACTTTAGATGAGAACATAATAATATAGTATATAAACTATACCATATATATAAATCAATAATATATAATTCTTTGTTACTTATTAAATTCTGCATTATATACTACATTATAGTATAGTAAATATACACCATTTTATATATCTATAACTATACTATATTGTATAGTATGATAGCATAGTACTTTAGATGAGAACATAATAATATAGTGTATAAACTATACCATATATATAAATCAATAATATATACTAAATTGTTACTTATTAAATTTTGCATTATATATTAACTTATAATATTGTATATATACACCATTTTATATATCTATATATATACTACATTATATATATATATATATAGACAATCAGAAGGTGTATTTTGGACACCTATCTTGATGTCTGAAGATACGTACGGCCCACTTCATAGCCACAAACGCAATAAATGAAAGTACGCAACTACAACGTGATCACCAAGCTAGTTAGCTAGTCGGTCATTTATTTTTTATTCTTTTTAAGACATAATTTATATTATACTTATAACTTGAATAATAATCATATTCTAACTAAATTAGTATGAATATATTATATATACTTACTCTATGTTATATATTAAACTTCATATTATTTGTATATTAAACGTTTTTAATCTTTACTTAAAATTAAGATCATAAACTTATAATTTTCTTGTTAAACATATTCAATAAAAATTCAGAAACAATAATCACAATATTTTAAATCCATATCACATAATATTCACAATATTCTCACAATAATATTTATACACATATTAATTAATAAATGAACACCATAAAGTCACAAACTATTCACAAAATTCACAAACAATAATCACAATTATTTCAAGAGTAAGTATAAAATCACAATAATATGTATAAACATATTGCTAAACTTTAGAAATATAACTAGCACTCACAAATTAAAAAAAACCAATTAATCTAATTGTCAATAATATTATACAACATTATAATATATAACATAAACATTTATAATATAATATATTATAGATAATATTTTGCAAAGTAAATTGACAAACGTTCAAACGTAATAATAATTACGTTCGAACGATCTGTGTATATAAGGCCAAAACCGAACGTCGAAACAACATTTCCAATAGCTCCATCGTCATTCTGTTGCACGCCGTCACGCCTCCGTTACCGCCGCCATCAAACTCTGCCACAACCGTCAGTAAAAGGTAGGCATTCATCTTTTATTCAAATAACATGTATTTTATTGATATTTGGATTGAGTTTTATTTAAAACGGGATAAATGGTGGCCGAATTTTCAACTCTATTTTCCGGCCACCACGGCTTGCGATTGGCCGAATAGTCACCGTAGAAATGCTTCTTGAACTGTATACTTCATTTCTACGGTGACATTTCGGCATTTAGAACCTTGTAGAGAAATTTTTGAGATTTCAATAATGGCTGAGTCGATTCAGCCTATGTCGTCACGTTCGAACGTTTCACCAAGACGTTCGAACGTACGAAGTTTCAATTAAATAGCCATTGTGGCTTCTACGTTTGAACATTCATTGTCTTATATTCGGACGTCATTTTCATCAATTTTACGTCTAAATGTTTAATGTATACGTCCGGACGTACTACTTTTTAAATATTATTAAACGACATACGTTCGAACATGAGTATTTTACTTTCGCACGTAAATCACATACGGTCGAACATTTAATTATAACATCCGAACGTAGTGATTTTCTACTTTATTCATGCTTCGACGTTCGGACGTTCATATTTACATTCGCATGTAAAAAAAATACGTTCGAATGTATAACATAAACATCCGAACGTGCGTTAGCCAATATTTATTTACTGCTTATGTTCGAATGTATATGTTTTATGTTCGAATGTAAATTTATTTACAGTATTTTACGTGCGAACGTATGAAATAAATGTCTGAATGTTTATTTTGTTATGTTCGAAAGTTAATGCAGAGCAGCTTAAAATTAACACAAAATAATGCATTAATATAAATAATTTTTTTTCCTTTTCTATTTTCAGGATATGGCTCATCTACTACATACTACGAAACGAGGGAGGGAATGAGCCACTCAGGACACTGCTCGTATCAGGGCTCGTACTGTTATAGTAGAGCGAGAGGTCCTGATTAATGAGTTCGACGAACTCAAATGGCAACAGACGAACCTGAGAGATGTTTTCCTCAGTAGAGGCTGGGGAAATATTTGCATATTGAGGGGTAATGTATACCCCTCAATGGTTCAGGAATTCTATATGGGGATGTGTGACATGCCTCAGGACACATCCTTTCACACCGTGACTATACGCGGTGTTTCCATTGAGGTATCACCAGATGTCATCGGCGAGCACCTCTGGATTCGTCGAGGAGTTGAGACATTTGCACACTCAACACCCCGTGAGGATGTAGACACTTCTACATCATCTACTGGCCGCCCATTTGAGCCAGCATCAGCTAGAGATGCAGGCCAGTCAGAGGCCGAGGATACTAGCGTCGAGGCTCGGGATGATGACCGAGACGAGGATTTCTACATTCTCACCGGGAGGGACCGCATGCAGATCAAGTGGAAGAACGCCTTCAACCAGAACCATCTGCTACATTTCTTCCGCATGTTGCACCTTATTGTTGCAACAAATGTCGATCCTGTGGCACATAAAACCACATTTAGTCGACTTTGGGCGCAATTTTTGATACGAGTGGCACATGGAGATCCTATAAATTTGCCACTGCACATCTTTGAGAGGATCCGTTATGAGGCAAGCATCGTCTCCATGGAGAATCTCCCATACAGTGTCCTAATCAGCCGACTATTACTTGCACGGGGAGTGCTGACCCAGGCAGAGGAACGGGTCAAAGATCAAATGAGCCCCCTCGACATGACCACGCATCGACGTAGCATTGGACAGGCGAGGGGACTTCAGCCACCCCTGTAGAGGATCTAGTTCCTCCAACGCAGCTTGAGCCAGGTCATGTGGGGAGTAGTAGTCAGCATACGCCGAGTACATCTGCAGGAGATGTGCGGCATGCTTGGGTTGATGCGGTCATCTCACAGCTGACTGCGCATATCGATCATAAGATCGATCGATCCCTCGAGACTATATCGGCGTCTGTTGCCGAACTCACCCATCGTGTAACTATCCTCAACGACAAGGTTGATACCTTGACTGAGGAGGTACGGAGTTCGACTTTCACGGACAACGTTATCATTTGACTGTTGTTTACTACATTCTATCAAATTTTATATTTTATTTTTAATATTTGTAAAGAAAAATATTATTGAATATTTCTATCGTTTTTTAATTTCAATTCTTAATCTTCTTTGATGTTATATTTTCCAACTTTAATACTAAATCACTGCATTTCAAATATATATAAACATAAATATATATTTATATATTACAAATTGTGTATGTATAAATATATACAAGTCAATTTTTTAGACTTGTTCACAAATTATGCACAATAAAAATCACATAATTTTTAAATTAAAGTCATATTTAATTTAAATTTACAATGAACGTTCAAACGTTATTAATTAACGTTCGAACATTGGCGCAAACATTTCACGTTCGAACGGTTGCGCCAAAACATTTCACGTTCGCACGTAAACAGCCACAACGTTCGAACGTAAATTTTCTATACGTTGGAACGTAAAAAAAATCTCATCTGTCTTTAGTGACGGTTTCCAGAAACTATCACAGAAAATTCCTTTTAGTGACGGTTTAGGGACTGTCACAATTTCCCAACCGTCACTAAAAAGCAATTGTGTTGTAGTCATTGATCAGGAGGTTCAGTGTGATGTGTATTTTTGAGTCTTCCGTTGCTACCCATTTTAAGAACCCAGTTTTGTTGTTGTATTATTCCCATAGTCAACATTCTTAACTTTTCCCTAAATTTGAGTTGTGAAAAAAGAAAAAAAAGGGAAAGAGAAATTAAAGTTTGATATGAATCTAACTTTAATTATTCATTTCTTATGCAATGTCTTTTGGTAATTTTGCAAAGAGAAAACCTTGAGGACGGTCGAGTGTGAAGATTAATTTCACACCGGCCAATCAACAAATGCCACGTAGGCATCCCAAAAAGAATTGAAATGGACCCGCATACACCCGAAATCTCTCCCCCTCCTTCTTTCTCTCCCTCTCCCTCCCTTATCTGCACTCAAGATGAGGCTAGCAGACATTTTTACCACCATTATCATATTCTTCTCCAACCTTTTCTCGCTAATTCATTTACTCTGCTCACCTTTTTTATCTCCCTATTGCTGCTTCTTCTTCTACTACCATTTCCGGTCTTTCTTGTGTTTTGTGCATAGTTCTATTAAGGTTGGTTTACTCAAAAGAGTCAAAGTTTAATACCACGTGCTTAAATTCGTTCTTGTTTGATTTCAGGAGGCTGGAAACCACTATAAACTAGATCTCTTGTCAGATTCTTTATTGGGGGGTTGGTTTTCTGAATTGGTTTAACTAAATTTCGAATCTTTGTTGGTTAGTTTAGCCCATTTCTTGTCCTGGGTTTTGGTTGGTAGTTACAGATAAAATCAAGTTGTTTG